>NC_091768.1:40092489-40395519 GCF_029378745.1 Bos indicus
TTTGAGGCTGGGAAAAGTGGAAAAAATGTTTCACAGAGAATAGTTAAGAGAAATGTGTTTTCATACTTCAAGATTAGCCTTCAGTTTAATTGGAACTTCACTAGTCAGGAATACAATGTAGTAGACTCGTTAAAGCCCTTTTGAGCCAGGCCCCAACATGAGTCCTTTTGTTCACTGTCACTGGAGCCAATAGAACGGGACTGAGTTCTGTTCAGAAGTAAAGGAAAGCTCCGAACAGAGAATGGAGAGCTGCAAACCTGTACTGAAGCACAAGCTCCTGCCATGAGCCAAGGGCGGGGCTGTGGGGAGGGGAAGGGGCAGAGCTCTCCGGGGAGGGCACAGCTCCTGGTCATATCCCTAGCTGGTGTCTCTGCACTCCGGGAGCCACTGCCATCTTGGATTCAGGTGGTGTGTGCGGCCGCGTAGCTGAGGTCTTTGAGGCAGACATTTTACACTAGGAACTTGATTCTGAAGTGACGGGTGCGAAGTCTCTGCACACCATACTCTATGGGCAAATGAAACTAGACAAAGCACAAAGTGGGGGGCAGGTGGAGCGGAGCAACGTTAGACTTTATTACCAGTATATTTTGGGGGAATTGTTATCGGGCTTTCATAGATTCCGTGAATTGGTCAAAACTCATTCTATGTCCTTATAATGTGTTTTTCTGTGAAATAGAGTCTTGAAAGTTAAAAACTACATTTCCGGGGGGAACAAGATGGTGGAGGAGTAGGTGGATGTGGAGTATATCTCTCTCCATGGATACATCAGGAATATATCTTCAGACACAGACGTGCATGCACAACACTAGCTGAGAGTGGACAAGAGTACCTAACCAGCAGGAAAGAATATATAGAAGCGTGCAAAACTCAGTAGGACAAAGGAACTAGGGGAAAAAACAGGAATGTTACTAGGACTGGACCTGCCCTTGGCAGGTGGGGGAACTGAAGCAGGGGTATGATCCCCACATTGGGGCAATTGTCTGAGTCAGAGGAGAAACATTTAGGGTTGAGAATGAAACAGCTGATCTGTGGAACAGCCTAAACGGAATGAGAATCAGACAGTCCTTGCTGCAGCCATACGTACCCAGGACAGTGATGCAGGTACCTAGAAGGCGAAGCAGCTGGGGGCTGGAGTGTAGGGATTGTGGAGCAATCACAGGGCAAGGCCTGCTGTTGGCTGTGGAGAGACAGACGGAGGGGACATGAGGGAGGAGACTGAGGTGGGAAATGCCTGTGAAGGAAAGCCAGGCAGCCATGGAAGCAAGGCAATACTGCTGAGTCATGCATAGGGGGTAGAGCTATCACCATAGCCTCTCTCTTCCCACACGCAAGCATCAGCAGCTGAACAGTAGAGAGGCTGGCCCATCAAGTGCCTGAGGCAGGGAACAACAGAGTAGGACCCCATCCAGGGTGCCCCTTTAAGTGGCTGACTTAATGATATACAAAGTAGGACCCCAGCCGGGGGCGCCCCTCTACCTGCCTGATGTGTTGAACAACAGAGAAGGACCCCAGGCAAGGGAGCCCTCTAAGTGTCTGAATGGGCGGAGCTACAGAGAAAGACTAGCCAAAGAGGCCTTCTGATCACCAGCTACCAGAAGCTCGAAAAAAGACTGATAGGGCCATAACTCGTGTAGCTGAGGCAGTCTGTGTCCCTGAACACTTGCTCCCCATGACCAAGCATGTGTGCCACTGTCACACTCAACCCTCACTGGGGCAGAGCTGCCACAGGCAAAAAAAAAAGTCTTGCATCTGTGCATGTGGGGTCGTTTTGGTTGTATCCAACTCTTTTTGACCCTGTGGACTGTGGCCTGCCAGTCTTCTCTGTCAAGGGTGTTCTCTAGGGAAGAATACTGAAGTGTATTGGCCAATACTTGTTGCCATACCCTTCTAGAGCACTATATTTCCTGCTGCCCTAGCTGCCAACTCCCCTGAGTACCTGGTGCTGCCAGAACCCTTGTGACCCAAGCAGCTGTACCACTCTGCACCTGGCCTTCACCGGGGCAGACCCAAGTCCTCCAGGGCAGCCTCAGGAGCAAACCCCAGTGGACAACCCACATTCCGTGAAAGCGAAATCTCTCAGTCGTGTCCAACTCTTTGCGACCCCATGGACTGTGGCCTGCACCAGGCTTCTCTCTCCATGCGATTTTCCAGTCAAGAGTACCAGAGTGGGTTGCTATTTCCTTCTCCCACATGCAGAGGTGGAAATAAAACCACAATTGAAACCCAGGGGCAGTGCGGCTAAGGAAGAAGACCCAAAACCTTCCCACCAGCTGTACAAGCTGCAGATTAAATCCACATGATCAACTAGGCAGACTCTGCGTCTATGGAATATATAAAAGGACATTGAGAGCTCCTACAAAAGAAAACGCACTAGTTCTGATAGCTGTGGACATTGGAGACAAGAACACATAGGAGTCTGACCAGATTAGAATCTGAGCTGCCCCCACAGAAGGTCCACAGACCAGCACAGTGTTGGAGAGCATCCTAGGGAGGTGAGGTGGACTGTGACTCTCAGCGAGGGAAAGCATCCTGACAGCAGTGACTCAAGAAAAACATTTATTATTCTTATGTTTTGACTTATTCTGTAGTTTGTTTTGGATTTTTTTCCCTTCTCTTTCTCCTTTTTACCCCCTCCCCCTCACCACCATTGTAGTTGTCCATTTTATTGGCATTATGAAATCTGATTAAGCTTTTGAGTTCTTTTTTAATCACACTTTTTATTGTTATAAACCTCTGCCTCTATGTTGGGCTTTTGCAGTTCTGGGCGTTTTCCCTTTTTTTTTTTTCTTTCTTTCCCCTTCCTTTCTTTTTTAATTTTTTTAAACCTATTATTATTGTTTCTACATTTATTCCTTTTTTTGGCTTTCCTACTGTTCTTTCCCCCTTGCAGTTAATTTTTAATGTATATAAATCTTACTTATCTACCTCTATTTAACTTTGCATATCTAGTCTTTCTTTCTTTTTTTTCTTTCCTTTCCTCTCAACATATTTGTTAGTTTTGTTTTCATTGCTTTATTCCTCAGTTGGCACCTTGCTTTAGTTTTGTTTTCCAGTTTGTGCTTTAGTTAGTTTTGTTCTTAACTGGTAGATATAATTTTTGGTTCCCTTTGTTCACCAGGTCAACCTACTGTACTTTATTTTTGTTGGACTGTTTTGGTTTTGCTATGGATGTATATATATGTGTGTATATTCCATTATTTTAATTATTATTTGCCTGATTTTTAAACTGCCATCTGTCTGGGGTTCATCTTTGGTTTCTTGTTTTTGGGTATATGTTTTAATCTCACTTAATACCATAACAAACCACTTGTGGAATCTTCGTTCTTGACCAGAGATCAAACCCTGAGCCTTTGGAGTGGGAGCACTGACTCAAAACCCTAGACTACTGGAGAAATAACCCTAGGGAGTATCAAATAATGAGAGCTCCCAGAAAGGAAACCACTTGAATACAAGACCCAGCATCATCCCATCACCAGTAGTACCCTGTGCAGGAAGCTTCATCCAAACAGCAAACAAAACAAAAATGCAAACCCAATCACCAGCAGACAGGATCACCACCTCACTCAGCCTTGCCCATCAGAGGAAAAACAAACAAACAAACAAAAAAATTCAGCATAAATCTCACCCAATATGAAGCTTAAACAAACCACTGCACAAAACTTAGGAGGGGGCAGAAACCAAAAGGAAGAAAGAATTCAACCTTGAAGATTGCAAAAAGGAGACCTCAAAAACAATAAGTTAAAAAAAAAAATAATGAAAAGGCAGAGAAATACCACACAAATGAAGGAACAAACTAGAAACACAGAAGTCCAAATAAATGGAAAGGAAATAGGCAAACTACCTGAAAAAGAATTCAGAATAATGATAGTAAAGATGATAAAAAATCTTGAAAACAGAAGGGAGAAAATGTATGAATAAATTAACGAAGACCTAGAAAAATTAAAGAATAAACATACAGAGACAAACAACACAATTACTGAAATTAAAAATATTCTAGAAGGAATCCAGAAGGAATGATTATTCCCTGGTGGCTCAGATGGTAAAGCATCTGCCTGCAATGTGGGAGACCCAGGTTCAATCCCTGAGTTGGGAAGATCCCCTGGAAAAGGAAATGGCAACCCACTCCAGTATTCTTGTCTGGAAAATTCCATGGGTGAAGGAGCCTAGTGGGCTACAGTCCATGGGGTCACAAAGAGTCAGACGCGACTGAACTTCACTCACTCACTAGAAGGAATCAATAGCAGAATATCTGAAGCAGAAGAATGAATCAGAGAGCTGGAAGATAAAATGGTGGAAATAACTTCTGAAGAGAATAATAAAGTAAAAAGAATGAAAAGATGTGAGGATAGTCTCAGAGACCTCAGGGACAATATCAAATGCTCCAACATTCAAATTATGGGGGTCCCAGAAGAAGAGAAAAAGAAAGGTATGAGAAAATTTTTGAAGAGATTATAGTTTAAAATTTCCCCACCCAAAAATGGAAAAGGAAATAGGCAATCAAGTCCAAGAGGTGCAAAGAATCCCATACAGGATAAACCCAAGGAGACACATACTAATCAAACTAAAAAAGATTAAACACAAAGAAAGAATACTAAAAGCAGCAAGGGAAAAGCAACAAGTAATATACAAGAAACATTCTGCTTTATTGACTATGACAAAGCCTTTGACTGTGTGGATCACAATAAACTGTGGAAAATTCTGAAAGAGAAGGGAATACCAGACCACCTGACCTGCCTCCCGAGAAACCTGTATGCAGGTCAGGAAACAACAGTTAGAAATGGACATGGAACAACAGACTGGTTCCAAATAGGAAAAGGAGTATGTCAAGGCTGTATATTGTCACCCTGCTTATTTAACTTATATGCAGAGTACATCATGAGAAATGCTGGGCTGGATGAAGCACAAGCTGGAATCAAGATTGCTGGGAGAAATATCAATAACCTCAGATATTCAGATGACACCACCCTTATGGCAGAAAGTGAAGAGGAACTCAAAAGCCTCTTGATGAAAGTGAAAGAGAAGAGTGAAAAAGTTGACTTAAAGCTCAGCATTCAGAAAACGAAGATCATGGCATCCAGTCCCATCACTTCATGGGAAATAGATGGGGAAACAGTGGAAACAGTGTCAGACTTTATTTTTTTGGGCTCCAAAATCACTGCAGATGGTGATTGCAGCCATGAAATTAAGAGACACTTACTCCTTGGAAGGAAAGTTATGACCAACCTAGATAGCATATTCAAAAGCAGAGACATTACTTTGCCAACAAAGGTCTATCTAGTCAAGGCTATGGTTTTTCCAGTGGTCATGTATGGATGTGAGAGTTGGACTGTGAAGAAAGCTGAGCGCCGAAGAATTGATGCTTTTGAATTGTGGTGTTGGAGAAGACTCTTCAGAGTCTCTTGGACTGCAAGGAGATCCAACCAGTCCATCCTAATGGAGAGCAGTCCTGGGTGTTCATTAGAAGGACTGATGCTGAGGCTGAAACTCCAATACTTTGGCCACCTCATGCGAAGAGTTGACTCATTGGAAAAGTTCCTGATGCTGGGAGGTATTGGGGGCAGGAGGAGAAGGGGATGACAGAGGATGACATGGTTGGATGGCACCACCAACTCGATGCACATGAGTTTGGGTGAATCCCGGGAGTTGGTGATGGACAGGGAGGCCTGGCGTGCTGCAATTCATGGGGTCGCCAGGAGTCAGACATGACTGAGCGACTGAACTGAACTGAACTTAACTGAACATACAAGGGAAATCCCATACATTTAACAGCTGATCTTTTAGCAGAAACTCTGCAGGTCTGATGGAGAAGGCGATGGCACCCCACTCCAGTACTCTTGCCTGGAAAATCCCATGGATGGAGGAACCTGGTGGGCTGTAGTCCATGGGGTTGCTAAGAGTTGGACACGACTGAGTGACTTCACTTTCACTTTTCACTTTCATGCATTGGAGAAGGAAATGGCAACCACTCCAGTGTTCTTGCCTGGAGAATCCCAGGGACGGGAGAGCCTGGTGGGCTGCCGTCTATGGGGTCGCACAGAGCTGGACACGACTGAAGCAACTTAGCAGCAGTAGCAGCAGCTGCAGGTCTGAAGGGAATGGCAGGATACATTTAAAGTACTGAAAGGGAAAAATCTACAAGCAAGATTACTCTAGCCAGTAAGGATCTCATTCAAAATTGATGAAGAAATCAAAAGCTTTTCAGACAAGCAAAAGTTAAGAGAAGTCAGTACCACCAAAGCAGCTTTACAACAAATGTTAAAGGGACTTATATAGTAAAGAAATACAAGAGAAGAAAGAGATCTACAAAGTCAAACCCCAAACAATTAAGAAAATAGCAATAGGAACATATATACCTATAATTACTTTAAATGTAAATGTATTAAACTCTTCAACCAAAAGACACAGACTGGCTGAATTAATACAAAAATAAGACCCATATATATGTTGTCTACAAGAAACCTACTTCAGACCTAAAGACACACATAGACTGAAAGTGGGAAGATGGAAAAATATATTCCATGCAAATGGAAAGCAAAAGAAAGCTGGAGTAGCAATCCTGATATCAGACAAAATAGACCTTAAAGTAAAGAATATTACAAGAGATAAGGAAGGACACTACATAATGATCAAGGGCTCAATCCAAGAGGAAGACATAACAATTGTAAATATCTATGCACCCAGCATAGGAACACCTCAATACATAAGACAAACACTAACATACATAAAAGGAGGAATTGACAGTAACACAATAATAGTAAGAAACTTTAACACCCCACTCACACCAATGGACAGATCATCAAAACAGAAAATTAATAAGGAAACACAAGTCTTAAATTATACATAGATGAGATGGATCTCATTGGTATCTTCAGGACATTACATCCAAATGCAGAAGAATATACCTTATTTTCAAGTGCACATGGAACGTTCTCCAGGATAGACCACATCTTGGGTCACAAATCAAACCTCAGTAAATTTAAGAAAATTGAAATCATATCAAGCACCTTTTCTGATCACATTGCCATGAGAATAGATATCAATTATAAGGGGAAAAAAAGCATAGAAAACACAAACACATGGAGATTAAACAATACATTTCTCAATAACCAACAGGTTACTGAAGAAATCAAAAGGGAAATCAAAAAATTTCTATAAATAAATGACAATGAAAACACAACAACTCAAAACCTATGGGATGCAGCAAAAGTAGTTCTAAGAGGGATGTTTATAGCAATACAATCCTACCTCAAGAAAGAAGAAAAACATCGAATAGACAACCTAACTTTACAACTAAAACAACTGGAAAAAGAAGAACAAAAAAACCCCAAAATTAGCAGAAGGAAAGAAATCATAAAGATCTGAGCAGAAATAAATGCAAAAGAAATGAAAGAAACAATAGTAAAGATTAATAAAACTAAAAGCTGGTTCTTCGAGAAGATAAACAAAATTAACAAACCTTTAGCCAGACTCATCAAGAAAAAAAGAGAGAAGAATTGAATCAACAAAATTAGAAATGAAAAAGGAGAGGTTACAACAGACAATGAAGAAATACAAAGGATTATAAGAGACTATTATGAACAACTATATGGCAATAAAATGGATAACCTGGAAGAAATGGACAGATTCTTAGAAAAGTTCTATCTTCCAAGACTGAACCAGGAAGACATGATACTATACGTAGAAAAGCCTAAAGATAGTATCAGAAAATTACTAGAGCTAATCAGTGAATTTAGCAAAGTTGCAGGATACAAAATCAATACACAAAAATCACTTGCATTTCTATATGCTAACAATGAAAAATCAGAAAGAGAAATTAAGGAGTCAATCCCATTCACCATTGCAACAAAAAGAATAAAATATCTAGAAATAAACTTACCTAAGGAGATAAAAGAACTGTACATAGAAAATTATAAGACACTAATGAAAGAAATCAAAGATGACATAAACAGATGGAGAGATATTCCATGTTCCTGGGTAGGAAGAATCAATATTGAGAAAATGACTAAATACCAAATGCAATCTATGGATTCAATGTGATCCCTATCAAACTACCAATGGCAGTTTTCACAGAACTAGAACCAACGATTTCACAATTTGTATGGGAACACAAAAGACCCAGAATAGCCAAAGCAGTCCTGAGAAAGAAGAATGGAGCTGGAAGAATCAACCTTCCTGACTCCAGATTATACTACAAAGCTACAGTCATCAGACAGTATGGTACTGGCACAAAAACAGAAATAAAGACCAATGGAACAAGATAGAAAGCCCAGAACTAAACCCATGCACCAATGGGTACCTTATTTTTGACAAAGGAGACAAGAATATACAATGGGGCAAAGAGAGCCTCTCAATAAATGATGCTGGGAAAACTGGACAGCTACATGTAAAAGAAAGAAATTAGAACACTTCTTAATACCATACGCAATGATAAACTCAAAATAGATTAAAGACATAAGTGTAAGACCAGAAACTATAAAACTCTTAGAGGAAAACATTGGCAGAACACTCAATGGCATAAATCAAAGTAAGATCCTCTATGAGTAATGGAAATAAAAACACAAGTAAATAAGTGTGACCTGATTAAACTTAAAAGCTTTTGCACAGCAAAGGGAACTATAAGCAAGGTGAAAAGACAGCCCTTAGAATGGGAGAAAATAATAGCAAATGAAACAACTGACAAAGGATTAATTTCCAAAATATACAAGCAGCTCATACAACTCAATACCAGAAACACAAACAACCCAATCAAAAAGTGGGAAAAAGATCTAAACAAACATTTCTCCAAAGAAGACATAGAGATGGCTAACAAACACATAAAAAGATGCTCAACATCATTCATTACTAGAGAAATGCAAATCAAAACTACAAGGAGATATCACCTCACACCAGTCAGAATGGCCATCATCAAAAAGTCTACAAAAAATAAATGTTGGAGAGGGTGTGGAGAAAAGGGAACACTCTTGCACTGTTGGTGGGAATGTAAATTGATACAGCCACTGTGGAAGACGGTATGGAGATTCCTTAAAAAACTAGAAATAAAAGCACCATATGACCCAGCAACCCCACTCCTAGGCATATACCCTGAGGAAACCAAAATTGAAAAAGACACATGTATCCCATTATTCATTGCAGCACTATTTGCAATAGTTGGAACATGGAAGCAACCTAGATGTGCATTGACAGATGAATGGATAAAGAAGTTGTGGCACATATACACAATGGAATAGTACTCAGCCATAAAAAGGAACACATTTGAGTCAGTTCTAATGAGGTAGATGAACATAGAGCCTATTATACAGAGTCAAGTAAGTCAGAAAGAGAAAGATAAATATCATATACTAACACATATATATGGAATCTAGAAAAATGGTACTGAAGAATTTATTTGCAGGGCAGCAATGGAGAAATAGGCACAGAGAATAGACTTATGGACATGGGGAGAGAAGAGGAGAGGGTGAGATGTATTGAGAGAGTAACACGGAAACTTATATTACCATATGTAAAATAGATAGCCAACAGGAATTGCTGTATGTCCCAGGAAACATGTACACCCATGCCTGATTCATGTCAATGTATGACAAAAACCACTACAATATCGTAAAGTAATTAGCCTCCAATTAAAATAAATAAATAATTTTTTTTTAAAAAAGGAAACCCAAAGAGGGACTGTGTATCAACCTAGAGGGGTGGGATGGGAAGGGAGATGGGAAGGAGGCTCAAAACAACAAAATTCTATAAAGCAATTATCCTTCAATTAAAAAATAACTAAATTAAAAAAAAACAAAAAATGAGCTACATTTCCTTGGGAATTCTCTGGTGGTCCAGTTGTTAGGATGCAGTGCTTTCACTGCTAGGGCAGGAGTTGCATCCCTGGTCAAAGAACTATGATCCCACAAGCGGCTTGGTATAGTGGGGGTGGGGGAGGGGCAGACCTACATTTTCTAGACTGTCTTACAGCTAGGGTGCCATATGTGGTTTAGATTCTTTTGAATTTGTGTATTTGCATGAAGCTTGGATTTGAAACTGAGTTAAGGGTGGGAAGAGGTAGGGCCAGAAACAACCAGCTCTGCTGGAGTAGATGGTGGCAGAGGCATCATGGTTCTACATTGGCCACTTTCTGGTTCTGCTGCATCCGACAGCAATGGCAGATGCTTTTTCAAAATTGGCAGAGGTAGTTGGGTGTTGTTCTTAGAAGCTCAGTTAGTACCCATTTCTCTGCCTTTCCGTTTTCTGCTTAAAGTGTAGCATCTGTTGTCTTCAAGCTATATACCAACCATGCCAGGTGCCTGAGAAGCTATATTCTTCACCACCCAGTTTTCAGTGCATAGAACCATGCAGTCCAGTAACCAAGGTTAGGTTAGCCTGTAAATAGAATAGGTAGCCCCCAAATCCAGTGACTTCAGGGGATGTCCTCTGTTCCCTGAGTTTACTGACCTCATATTTCACCTGAAATTCCAGTCTTAGGATTTCATTTCTTTAGTTTAAAGCCTCCTTGTCCCCCTCCCCGTCCCCCTCTTCCCCACCCGCCCGGCTCCTCTAAGCTATTCCTATGTGCATCACACCCATGTTGGACTTTCTCTTACTGTATATAGTAATCTTTAACATTAATGAAATTTCTCCTCTGTGTTCACTAGTGATATGTTGTGGGAGTAAATAGCCATGAAGGATGGGCAGGGAAGAATATCAGAGTCAAAAGGAGATGCTAACAAAGTAAAATTATTTGGGAATGTGTAACTCCTTAAGCAGATGTTATTGGTTTTCACCTTAATATGCATGAGTTATTGGTCTCAGTTGATTTCTGGTTTTTATTCTGTAGAGCTGGAGCTGAGGAGAGTCATGGAGTAAAAGGTGAAAATGCTTGGGAAATCCACATTTTTCGGGTCTCTTCTGGAGTTGGAAGTGTTTGCTACCTAGGGAGTTGGTGTACAGAGCATGGAGATATTGAAGATACATTTGCTGAGAGTAGGCATGCCTTTATTCTTTAGAGCTTAAGTTAAAAAACAGTATATGCTGATATGGACAGATGTGAAGAGGGTGTGTAAACAGTGGGCAACATTTGCTAGTTCTTATACTTGGAAGTGGGCTTCCCAGATGGTGCTAGTGGTAAGGAACCCGTCTGCCAATGCAGGAGACATAAGAGACGTGGGTTTGATCCCTGAGTTGGGAAAATCTCCCGCAGGAGGGCATGGCAACCCACTCCAGTATTCTTACCTGGAGAATCCCATAGACAGAGGAGTCTGGTGGGCTACAGTCCATAGGGTAGCAGAGTCGGACATGACTGAAGTGACTTAGCATGCACACATACTTGGAAGTAGGTCTTCCCTGGTGGGTGGTTTAGTTGCTAAGCCATGTCGGACTCTTGCAACCCTATGGATTGTACCCCACCAGGCTCCTCTGCCCATGGGATTTCCCAGACAAGAATACTGGAGTGGGTTGCCATTTCCTTCTCTAGGAGATCTTCCAAACCCAAGTATCCAACCCAGGTCTCCTACATTGCAAGTGGTCTCCTGCATTGCAAGTTTGATTCCTGGGTCTGGAAGATCCCCTGGAGGAGGGCACAGAAACCTACTCTAGTATTCTTGCCTGGAGAATCCCATGGACAGAGGAGTCTGGCGGGCTACAGTCCATAGGGTCACAAAGAGTCAGACATGACTGAGCAAGTGAACACACACAAACACACTTGGAAGCACACAAAGGAAAATGTGTTTAGAGGAAAGGAAGGGAGTGGGTAATGGGAGTGTTCCTACTCAGACAGGGTAGAGCTGCTGGGATTTCTCTTCTGACTAATCCAAGAAGGGTTTGGAGTGGGTAGTACAATTCTTTTTTTTTTTTTGGTCAGTCACATATTAAATACTTTTGAGCTTCAAGTGGAATGATTTTAAGGAGCTATTTAGAGGCAAGGTAACTCACTGGTTGGTCAGCAGAATCCTGGGCTTTTAATGGGAGAAGGCTGTGAGATGGGATCATTATGACTATTTCAAAGTTTCAATGAACAAGTTTATCCACAAAGCATTTCTCCAGTCTTTCCTAGGAGAATTAGAAACACTTTCACAACTATCTAATTTTAATCTCTCCAACATCTTTGTGAGGTAGGTAAGAAATATTTTTGCACTTTTTTTTTAACAGATGATAAAATTTCATGACAAGTAGTTTCCAAAGAAACCACGTGGGGCCAAAGTGTGAAGCCAGTCCGAACAGTCAGTCTTCTGATAGCAGAGCTGTCTTTCCTGTTGCTGAAGCATCTTGTTCAGCAAGATAAACAAGATGATTGTCCTTTCTTATTTCTGTTCTGATCTCATGGCTATCGATGGCCTTCAGAGTGGTCATGCAGGGCTTTCGTTATGGTTTAGTCACTAAATCGTGCCTGACTCTTTGCAACCCCATGAACTGTAGCCTGCCAGGCTGCTCTGTCCATAGGATTTCCCAGGACAGAATACTAGAATGGGTTGCCATTTCCTACTTCAGGGGATCTTCCTGACCCAAGGATCAAACCCACACCTCCTGCTTGGCAGGCAGATTTTTTACCACTAAGCCACTTGGGAAGCTCAATGCAGGGATTCAGTTCAGTTCAGTTCAGTCACTCAGTCGTGTCTGACTCTCTGCAATCCCATGAACTGCAGCACACCAGGCCTCCCTGTCCATCACCAACTCCCGGAGTTTACCCAAACCCATGTCCATTGAATCGGTGATGCCATCCAACCATCTCAACCTCTGTCATCCCCTTCTCCTCCTGCCCTCAATCTTTCCCAGCATCAGGGTCTTTTCCAATGAGTCAGCTCTTCACATGAGGTGGCCAAAGTATTGGAGTTTCAGCTTCAACATCAGTCCTTCCAATGAACGCCCAGGACTGGTCTCCTTTAGGATGGACTGGTTGGATCTCCTTGCAGTCCAAGGGACTCTCAAGAGTCTTATCCAACACCACAGTTAAAAAGCATCAATTCTTCGGCACTCAGCTTTATTTGTAGTCCAACTCTCACATACATGACTACTGGAAAAACCATAGCCTTGACTAGACGGACCTTTGTTGGCAAAGTAATGTCTCTGCTTTTTAATATGCTGTCTAGGTTGGTCATAACTTTCCTTCCAAGGAATAAGCGTCTTTTAACTTCATGGCTGCAATCACCATCTGCAGTGATTTTGGAGCCCCCAAAAATAAAGTCAGCCACTGTTTCCACTATTTCCCCATCTATTTGCCATGAAGTGATACAGGGATTAGCATCAGCCTATAATGGGTTCATAAGAGTGTTAATTATGAAGGCTTTCCTCTGGATCTGAGAGTAGACTGTGCATAGAATATGCTTTTCTTTTTCTTTTTAATTTTTTGCTGGGTTCTTAGAGAGGTTTCAGAGCTACAGAAAAAATATCTGGTACATGAAGCTGTAGAACCTTAGGAACTTTTATTCAGCAGCTCAAAAAGCCTTTCCTGGAGCATGAACTCTAATGAAAGGCAGAATTAAAAGAAAAGACATGGCTAATCATTATCTTCCTACCTTCTATTATTGTAGAAATAATTCTATTGATCTGCTCCGCTAAGTTTTACCCCGTCAGTAACAAAGACTTAATTTCTAACAACAGCGGATGAATAATAGACGAACAGCCAATTTATGCTGGGATGTTAAAGCCTGAAAGATAATGAAACCTCTCCTCTTTGTTTAAAATAGGATTTGAAACAGGCTACATAAAAATAGCTGTATATCATTAGAGCTTGGTGGTCAACAAGATAGAGACCTTTGTGTTAAAGGGAATTTTCTCTTGTTTTAAAGACAGATTGTGGATTTAGTTTTGATTTTTATTTCCTATCAATGAAACCTTAAGATATTTTCTTTTCATATTTAATTTCACTGTTAAGAAAAGCTTAGGGCTGAAAGACCCTTGTGAAACAACACCCTTTTGCTTTTAAAGCAGAATTAGGCAAATTGAAGGATTTGATTGGTCATATAGATGCCTACAGAGAAGGCAATGACACCCTACCCCAGTACTCTTGCCTGGAAAATGGAGGAGCCTGGTGGGCTACAGTCCATGAGGTTGCTAAGAGTCGGACGCGGCTGAGCGACTTCACTTTCACTTTTCGCTTTCATGCATTGGAGAAGGAAATGGCAACCCACTCCAGTGTTCTTGCCTGGAGAATCCCAGGGACGGCAGAGCCTGGTGGGCTGCCGTCTATGGGGCCCCACAGAGTCGGACACGACTGAAGCGACTTAGCAGCAGCAGCATCATAGATGCCTAATGCTCTCTAGTTCCCTTTATGCTTAAATTGAATGCTGGAATACGACTGCGTGACTTGCAAACTATTTTCATTATCGTCCACCAAATTTAGGAAGGTTCTCATCTAACGTAATAAATATACAAAATCAAGATTCACTTAAAACTTCACTAGTGTTGATTTTAAGAGCTTCAAGAAAGACACATGAGATGGACGACGAGGCCACTCTCAGTGCATTCTGTGAGGCTGAAAAAGTGAGAGGATTGGTTCTGAAATAATTATGCTATGCCATTATTAAATTTCCTGTGAAGAAAATGTATAGTTGGACAATGACCACTTAATTTTCTTAGATCTCTGGGTTCAAATCTTATAAAATTCTATACATTTCTAAGTGTGTGATCTATAGTAAAGAAAGAGGTCCATTCCAGTCTTGGGTGATAAGGAGTAGAGAAAGACCTAGAAAAGCATTCTGTTTTTGTACTCAGCATTTTATGTTCTGAAGATGTAGAACAAAACTTTTTCATCATCGATGTATCTGATGTTTTGTGTTTTAATGTTTGGTACTGTTTTAATTTTGAAGTATACAGATGGGGGTTTGGGATCCACAATCAGTATTCTTGAGGTTTATGAAAGTCTTAATCAGGCTCTACCTTAAACCTATACCAGTGTCTTCTGCTCAAAAACCATCAATAAATCCCATTTCCAATGAATAAAATCCCAACTATTCAGCCTGCTTCTTTCCAAAGCTTCCCAGGACCGTCCCGTCTCTAGGACATGGTGAATTAGCATGACGAAAGGTCCAGAGACAGGAAAGCAGAGGGGGTGTTTGGGGTGTAGCCAATGGGGGCTCCTGGCTGGAATGTGGGGAGCCTGAAGGTTGGGTCCATTTTTACCAAGTCTGGTATCAGAGGGTGGTTCTTCAAACCCTCTGATACACTTATTTTACACAACTCCTTTTTGTGCCAGAGACTGGTTAGAGCAGGGAGGCAAAAATGAATAATTATCATCCATGTCGCCATCCCTGCCTCTACTGTAGGACTTAGACTGGTAAAGAAGCCCTGCAGAGGCAGTTAAGTGCTGTGATACCTGATGGGCCAAAGTTATGGCAATAATGGGAATTTGTTTCCTGGTTTTTACATACTATTTCCCCACATTAAAGGCTGAATTAAAAACCCACAAAGACATCAAAATAAAAGCTGCAGCTATTAAAAACCCATTCCAGTGACCTCATACTTTGTGGTTGAAGCAGCTAATGGTAGCTACACACCCGCAAGTATTAGCAAGACAGAGAAACTTGTCCCCACTGTTTGCAGTCCTTTTCTTTTCTTTTCTGCCGGCTGCCTTTTGTGACGGGAACTATTTCTCCTGTGTTCTCTCCTAGCAACAGCAACATTCTTTAGGACGGCATTTGTCTCCCGCTCTGAGCAACTGTCTAAGTCACTGGGGAAGAGGGGTAGGTGGGGGCGGGGCTGGTTGCTGTCCTTCTGCTCCCTCCTGGGAGAGAGCTGCTCTCTGGAAACACTCAGGAGGCTTCTGCACTGTGAACATTCCTGAAGGAGGTGTGGGGAGAGGTGTGTTCTGCAGTTGGGTTGGTACCTGCTTGATGGTGCAAACTATAGGCAAGTGTTTGGGGACCAGGACTGTGGCTGTTCTGAGGGGCTGGTGAAAAGCAGTCAGAGATGATTGAGCTGGCGCAATATGAAGAGCATGCTTTAAAGAGAAAGTGTAAAAGTGAGCAAGCGAACACAGTGAGAGAGTTAAGGGGAAATGGTGGTCTGCGTCCATGGCACACCAAACCCATAGAAGTTAGAAATGAAAGGAAGAATGGACACAGCTTACAGTACTGCAGGTTGAAGTGGGAAGGAAAAGACCCACTAGTTAAATTGCATCAGTGTGCTTTCCGAGAAACAAAGGAAACCTTAGGAAGATACACCCTGGCTGTGGCGATTCTGAAAGAAAAAGACAATGGGCTTGGGTGGTGACACCAGAAGCAAGTGGTTCTCATTTCCCCTCTTATGCCAGTAAAGACTCAGTAAGTTCAAGCCCCAAACGAACAATCCAACCTAAAGGCAAAAAGAATATAAACTAGTGCAAAACTAAAACAAAAGTCCTTTCTGACTTACTATGAAGTAACACATTACATATGACAGGAATTACCGTAGGCCAGGAACACTAGGTTCTTTAAATACATTAACTCATTTAATCATCCCAACAACTCTATGAGGAAGTTACTAGTATTATCTCTGTTTTATAGATGAAGAAACTGAGGTACAGAGAAGTAAAGTAACTTGCACAGGGTGACATTGGTAGTGAGTGGCTATAAAGAAAGCTGAGCGCTGAAGAATTGATGCTTTTGAACTGTGGTGTTGGAGAAGACTCTTGAGAGTCCTGTGGACTGCAAGGAGACCAAACCAGTCCATCCTAAAGGAGATGAGTCCTGAATCTTCATTGGAAGGACTGATGCTGAAGCTGAAACTCCAACCCTTTGGCCACCTGTTATGAAGAGCTGACTCATTTGAAAAGACCGTGATGCTGGGAATGATTGAAGGCGGGAGGAGAAGGGGACGACAGAGGATGAGATGGTTGGATGGCGTCACTGACTCAATGGACATGAGTTTAAGTAAGCTCTGGGAGTTGGTGATAGACAGGGAAGCCTGATACTGGAGTCCACGGGGTTGCAAAGAGTCGGATACAGTTGAGTGACTGAACTGAACTGAACGCTTAGATTAGGGTCTTCTGCTTCACCTCGTCTTTTGATCTTCACCTCATCTTTTGGCTTTGTTTCCTTTACCTGTCTTCCTGAATCCATCTCTCTTTAACTCTCTGGAATCCTTCAGTGAGCTGAAGGGCATTGTGTCCCAGTAAGGGTTTTGCAGATTTCTAGGTGCTATCATTTAGTTAGAGAAAGCAAGGAGCAGCTTTGCCCATACAATATTCCTGTGGCTGACTCCAGCTCCTTTTCCTTTCATTCTAGAGCTCTGAGAAATTCCCAGAGCAGATAGGGGAAGAAAACTCTCCTCTTGGACTCCCTACATCTTCCCATCAGGTGTCATGGGGAAGAAAAGAACAGCAGACAAGGGAATTTCTGAGTTTTGAGTATCAGGACCCTTTGTCAGTGCCTAACAATTTGTTAGTAACTATACTTAGAGGATTGAGGGAGAACATTTGCACCCACATGTTCGTTCAGTTCAGTTCAGTTGCTCAGTCGTGTCCAACTCTTTGCAACCCCATTGACCGCAGCACGCCAGGCCTCCCACAAACTCCCAGAGTTTACCCAAACTCATGTCCATTGAGTTGGCAATACCCTCCAACCATTTCATCCTCTGTCGAGCCTCTCAAAATAAAGTCAGCCACTGTTTCCACTGTTTCCCCATCTATTTCCCATGAACTGATGGGACCAGATGCCATGATCTTAGTTTTCTGAATGTTGAGCTTTAAGCCAACTTTTTCACTCTCCTCTTTCACTTTCATCAAGAGGCTCCTTAGTTCTTCTTCACTTTCTGTCATAAGGGTGGTGTCATCTGCATATCTGAGGTTATTGATATTTCTCCCAGCAATCTTGATTCCAGCTTGTGCTTCATCCAGCCCAGCATTTCTCATGATGTACTCTGCATATAAGTTAAATAAGTAGGGTGGTAATATAGAGCCTTGACGTACTCCTTTCCCTATTTGAAACCAGTCTGTTGTTCCATGTCCAGTTCTAACTGTTGCTTCCTGACCTGCATACAGGTTTCTCAGGAGGCAGGTCAGGTAGTCTGGTATTCCCATCTCTTTCAGAATTTTCCACAGTTTATTGTGATCCACACAGTCAAAGGCTTTGGCATAGTCAGTAAAGCAGAAATAGATGTTTATCTGGAACTCTCTTGCTTTTTTGATGATCCAGTGGATGTTGGCAATTTGATCTCTGGTTCCTCTGCCTTTTCTAAAACCAGCTTGAACATCTGGAAGTTCACAGTTCACATATTGCTGAAGTCTGGCTTGGAGAATTTTGAGCATTATTTTACTAGCGTGTGAGATGAGTGCAATTGCATGGTAGTTTGAGCATTAATCTCCCTGCTACAAATCACTTTGAAGTCAAAAAGATTCCTGGTTGAAACTTTCCTACAGTTGGAATGAAAACTGACCTTTTCCAGTCCTGTGGCCACTGCTGAGTTTTCCAAATTTCCTGGCATATTGAGTGCAGCACTTTTACAGCATCATCTTTTAGGATTTAAAATAGCTCAACTGGAATTCCATCACCCCCACTAGCTTTGTTCATAGTATTTCCTAAGGCCCACTTGACTTCCCATTCCAGGATGTCTGGCTCTAGGTGAGTGATCACACCATCGTGATTATCTGGGTTGTGAAGATCTTTTTTGTATAGTTCTTCTGTGTATTCTTGCCACCTCTTCTTAATATCTTCTGCTTCTGTTAGGTCCATAGCATTTCTGCCCTTTATTGAGCCCATCTTTGCATGAAATGTTCCCTTGGTATCTCTAGTTTTCTTGAAGCAATTTCTAGTCTTTCTGATCTATTGTTTTCCTCTATTTCTTTGAACTGATCACTGAGGAAGGCTTTTTAATCTCTCCTGGCTATTCTTTGGAACCCTGCATTCAAATGGGTATATCTTTCCTTTTCTCCTTTGTTTTTTGCTGCTCTTCTTTTCTCACCTATTTGTAAGGCCTCCTCAGATAGTCATTTTGCTTTTTTGCATTTCTTTTTCTTGGGAATGGTCTTGATCCCTGTCTCTTGTACAATGTCACGAACCTCTGTCCATAGTTCATCAGGCACTCTATCAGATCTAGTCCCTTAAATCTATTTCTCACTTCCACTGTATAGTCGTAAGGGATTTGATTTAGGTCATACCTGAATGGTCTAGTTGTTTTCCATACTTTCTTCAATTTAAGTCCAAATTTGGCAATAAGGATTTCATGATCTGAGTCACAGTCAGCTCCTGGTCTTGTTTTTCCTGACTGTATGGAGCATCTCCATCTTTGGATGCAAAGAATATAATCAATCTGATCTCAGTGTTAGCCATCTGGTGATGTCCATGTGTTCATGGACACCTTGTAATAACTGCTTCCAACCTTCTACAAGCCCTTCATCCCCCTCAACCATCACCATGGCCTAGGAATCTCCATGTCAAGGCGTCTAAAGATTTTATCACAGACTACCTAAACCTTGTTTAAAAAAGACTTTAAGAACTCATCTCTGACTTAATCTCTGGAGGTGGGGCTTGTAAACCTGCATTTTAAATAACTCCCAGGTGGTTCTCACTCACACTTAAGTTTGAGAGTCTCTGCATTGTGATCTGAAAGTAGTGTAGTTAGTTCTTCTGCTCTCTCTTGGGCTAGAGTGGTGATGTGAAGAAAAAGCAAAACGACTTTTGACCTCAGGATTTTTAATATATTCACAAGCTAAGTTGAAATGACAGAGCCCTGAGATGTTTGCCTTTGGGCATGCTGTGCTTCACTTTATCCTGTCAGTTCCCTGGTGATCTTTTCTGACCTTAAAAGGCTTTTTAAGCCCTTGACTTTAGGAAAGTTTCAACCAGGAATGTTTTTGACTTCAAAGTGATCTGTAGCGGGGAGATTATTTCTGGCATGTGTCATAATGATAAGATGAGCTGAGAGTGAGAGAGGGGAAGTGCTCCCAGGTGGTCCTGGTCCTATGAAACAGGGAGTGTTTTGATCATTCTTAACTTAAGCTGCTTTACTGTCACAAAATCCAGGAATGTCTCATCATGAGAGTTGATGTCCATAAATAAACCTAACTAACAACGCTTCAGATATGTTTTCAGAATCCAGGAAAGTGTTTGTGTGTGTGTGTGTGAAGTCTTTTATGAACTTCCTGTCCAGGCCTAGAGCTATCAGGCCTCATAGATTTCACCCTGTCCATACACGTCTTTCCCCCAACACACATGTTTCTTTTTTTTAACCAATGACTTGGGTGAAGCATTCCCTGATCCTTCCCAAGTTCCTTGATGGGAAAAGGAACCAGGTTGGAAATATTACTCGTGAGCCATCCAACATGGATTTGAGTATGATAAATTCTGGGAGACAGTGAAGGACAGAGGGGCCTGGTGTACTGCAGTCCACAGGGTTGCAAAGAGTCAGACATGACTTAGCAACTGAACAACAGCAACAACTTTATTGGTTAGGGTGGATAAGCACCAGGATTTGCTGGAGGAAATGTATTTTCTTGGGTCTGATTTCAGCAGGGTTGCTTGTAGTGTCTGTTGTTTGTCGGCAGTTCTAGGCCCATTCTAGGTCCACGAGGTCTGATTCAGGCCCATTCTGAGACTGTAACTCTGGCTGGAACTGAACCCACATGGCCAGGACTCCAACCCATCCAAAACCAAGCTTTGGACTTGAACCTATAGTCTTTTAACTGAGATCACATTTGGTTTCAGGACATAATGAAGCTCAGGTTCTTGATGTCTTATCACAAAAAAGAATTCAGTAGGAGACAAAGTGATAGGTGAGAAGTGAATTTATTTAGAGAGAAACACACTCTACAGACAGAGTGTGGGCCATCTCAGAAGGTGAGAGTGGCCCCCAAATATGGCCTGGTTAATTTTTATGGGCTGGGTAATTTCATAGACCAATTTAAGGGTTTCCCTGGTGGCTCAGTGGTAAAGAATCTGCCTACAAACGCAAGAGACGTGGGTTCCATCCCTGGGTCGGGAAGATCCTGTGGGGAAGGAAATGCAGCGCACTCCAGTATTCTTGCCTGGGAAATCCCGTGGACAGAGGAGCTTGGTAGGCTACAGTCCATTGGGTTGCAAAAGAGTCTGACATGACTTAGCAACTAAAAGAAATAACGATTATTTCGTTATTGGATTATTCCAACTATTTTGGGGAGGGGGGTAGGGATTTCCAGGAACTGGGGCACCTCTCACTTTTTTATTCTTAACAGTTGGCCTCAGAACTGAAATAGTGCTGGTGGATATGTCACTTAGCTTGCTGACGTGTTGTTCAGTCACTAAGTTGTGCCCAACTCTTTGTGAACCCATGGACTGTAGCACTTCAGGATCCTCTATCCTCCACTATCTCCCAGAGTTTGCTCAAATTCATGCCATCGAGTCAATGATGCTATCTAACCATCTCATCCTCTGCTTCAATTCTCTGAGTCATTGATGCTATCTAACCATCTCATCCTCTGCCCCCTTCTCATTTTGTCTTCAATCTTTCCCAGCATCAGGGTCTTTTCTAATAAGCCGGCTCTCTGCATCAGATGGCCAAAGTACTGGAGCTTCACCTTTAGCAACAATCCTTCCAATGAATATTCAGAGTTGATTTCCTTTAGGATTGACTCGTTTGATCTTCTTGCAGTCCAAGGAACTCTTAAGAGTCTTCTCCAGCACCACACCTCCTGTGTAGAGGAAGGATAAAGCAAGTCCAAACTGCTTGAGTAAGACAAACACCAAGAATGAGAGAACACAACATTAGGGGATCCAAAAGAGGCAGGAAAGAGTTCTTTCCCAAGCAGGCCAGGGCACAGAGACATCCTCTGGGCATTTTCCATAAGACTAGCCCAGAGCCAACTTTATTAGGCTGTAGACTGGGCAGGAGTGTGATTTTTAGACAGAGCTCCCAGCCCCAAAGAGTGGTTCCAATGTCTGTCATTCTATTATACTTTGTTTTTCTAGGTCTTTAAAGTTTTCATCTTGATGATTTCTTTCTTTAATGTGGATACTTCTCATGAGGCCTAAGTCATACTGAACTAATATCTTGATATTTAGCTACATCCTTAGGGTGGAGAGGAGGAAACTAATTGACAGTTCAGTGTACACAATCCTATCTAAGCTGAAGCTTGAGATGGGTGTTGAAAGGGAAATAAAGTGTGTTTCAAGTGTAGTGATAGAAGTAGGAGGGAACTAAAAATAAACTGATTAGTTCATCTTAGAAGCTGGCTCAAGCTATCCTTTGAGGTTTCCCACTGATAACAAAGGAGTATTTGATGGGCTTTAAATGGGATTAATGCAGTCTTTTTTGATGGACTGAAAAAATTAATAATAGCCTTTCACATTGAAAGACTTTCAATTTTGCTTTTACTTAGCAATTCTACTCTTAAGAATTTAACATGATAAAATAATTATTAATACTTTGGTTTATTTGGTTTATTATTCACTCTTCAACAGTTATTTATCGAGCACATACTACATTGCCAGGTGCAGTTCTAAAAACTGAGGTTACAGCAATAATCAAAGCAAACAAGTCCCTGACCTCTCGGAAGTCTCTTCCAACTATGTTCTAGTTGGAAGAGACAGGTAATAAGTATGGTGTTACCAAATCTCATTGACAGTTTTCAGCCCACATTTTATTGGACTGCTCTGTGTTTTTCTTCTAGAAATACTTTTTTCACTTGGTTTCTGGGACACTACATTCTTACTTCACTGACTCTCTCCAAATCTTTTGATGGAGTCTTCTCATCTTCCTGACCTTAAATTGGTCATCCCCAGAGCTAAGCCTTCAAATATTTCTTCCCTCCCTCTCTCAACATCAATATACTGATGATTCAAATTTATATTCCCAGGCTTCACTGTACCTCTGAATTCCAGTCTTTCAAATCCAACTGCCTACTTGACATCTCCATTTGGATGGCTTCCCAAATATAATATGACCACAAAAATCAAACCCTTGATTTTTCACCCCACATGACTCTTACTGAGCAGGGTGATTATTGAGCCTTTCCCTTCTCAGTTAATGGCAACTTCATTTTTCTAATTACTCAGGTAAAACCTTGAAAATATCCTTGACTTCTTTCTTTTTCTCATTGTCTACCTCTGACCCATCAGACTTAGCTACAAAGATGTCCATCACAGCATTGTTTAGAAAATGAAAACCTGACAATGATCTAATCATTCAACAGTGAGATTGGCTAAATTATGGTACATGCAGCCATTAAAGATGATGCTCTAGGTTAACAGGTAAATATCTAAAGACATTTCAATTATGGAACATTTCAAACATACTCAGTAATAGAGAGCTGAGAATCCCCATCACCCAGGTACAACAATCATCAGCCCACAGACATTCTTCCTTCATTTACATACCTGCTTATCTCTCACCTCTCCATTGGATTGTTTTTAAGCAAATCCTAGACATCATCTTATGTATTATATGATAAATTACATATTTAAATATGATTTACTATAACCCTGACCACATGGAAACAGGGCCTCACCTGTACAGTAAGAAAGTTGTACATCTTATTCCAAACAAGTATTGGTTTGTCTGGTATTTTTAGAGCTTTACTCTGTTGAAGTGATTCTCAGCTAAACATGTCTGTTGTAGCCTTGGTAAGTATTTCCACTTTTGTTATTTATTAGTGGTATCTTGTTTTGAAGTGTCAAATGTTGTGACTAAAGTAAAATATCATTGTAATTTAAAGTGAAAAAAAAAGATTTAAATATTATATAATTATATATTAAATAATAATATATTTATTATTTAACATATGTAAATATTAATATTATGTTACAAAAACAGATTATAAAGAAGCACAAGTTCACTTTTGTTTTATATGTATATATTGTTGTTGCTTAGTTGCTAAGTTATGTCCAACTCTCGCCATCCTATAGACTGTAGCCCCCCAGGCTCCTCTGTCTATAGGATTTCCCAGGCAAGAATACTAGAGTGGGTTGCCACTTCCTTCTCCAGGGGATCTTCCTAACCCAGGGGTGAAACCCATATTGGCAGGTAGATTCTTTAACACTGGGCCACCTGGGAAGTCCATATAGTACATACTATATACACAGCTTCCCAGGTGGCACTAGTGGTAAAGAACCCACCTGCCAATGCAGGATACATAAGAAATGAGGGTTCCATCCATGGGTCAGGGAGATCCTCTGGAGGAGGGCATGGCAATCACTCCAGTATTCTTGCCTGGAGAATCCCATGGACAGAGGAGCCTGGCAGGATACAGTTAATAGGGCTGCACAGAGTTGGACACGACTGAAGCGACTTAGCACACATGCACACACATATGATGTGTATGTGTGTGTGTGTGTATATATATATATATATATATACACATACATATATAGTATTGGGGCTTCCCTGGTGGCTCAGATGGTAAAGAGTCTGCCTGCAGTGCGGGAGACCCGGGTTCAATCCCTGGGTCGGGAAAATCCCTGGAGAAGGAAATGGCAACCCACTCCAGTATCCTTGCCTGGAAAATCCCATGGACGGAGGAGCCTGGCAGGCTATATATAGTCCATGGGGTCACAAAGAGTTGGACACAACTGAGCGGCTTCACTTTCACTTTCATATATTATATGAATAGGAAAAAATCTGACAGGATAGCTATATCTGGATTGTGATATTATGAATTATTGTTGATATCTTCTTTCGCTTGTGTATATTCTCCACAGTGAACAGGTATTACATGGAGAAAAGAGAATGGGGTTTGGGGGAAGATGTTAATGATAGCTTTGTATCTTTCTAAATTTGATTAATTGAGGTTGGTTACTTCACATTGTGAAATAGAAACAACCACCTAGCCAAAGTAAGGATCCTAGTTAGTCAGCTTCTGTATTCTCTCTGGACAGCCTCTAATCAAATGTTGCTACATTAATATCCACGGCTACAGTTGTTCAGTTGCCAAGTCCTGTCCGAATCTTTGCGACCCCTTGGACTACAGCGTGCCAGGCTCCCCTGTCCTTCACTATCACCTGAACTTTGCTCAAATTCATGTCCATTGAGTCGGTGATGCTATCTAACCATCTCATCATCTGCTGCCCCCTTCTCCTTTTGCCATCTATCTTTGCAGCATTGGGGTATTTTCCAATGAGTTGGCTCTTCGCATCAGATGGCCAGAGTAGTGGAGCTTCAGTATTAGTCCTTCCAATGAATAGTTAGGGTTGATTTCCTTTAGGGTTTACTGATTTGATCTCCTTCCTGTCAAGGGGACTCTCAAGAATTTTCTCCAGCACCACAATTTGAAAGCATCAGTCCTTGGGCACTCAGCCTTCTTTATGGTCCCTCTCTCACATCCGTACATGACTATTGGAAAACATAACTTTGACTATAATATGGACATTTGTTGGCAAAGTGATGTCTCTGCTTTTTAATATGCTGTCTAGGTTTATCATAGCTTTCCTTCCAAGGAGCAAGTGTCTTTTCATGGCTGCGGGCACTGTCCACAATGATTTTGGAGCCCCCAAAATTAAGCCTGTCACTGCTTCTACTTTTTCTATTTGCAGTGGCTACAGTTGGGTTTCTCAACTTCAGCTCTATTGACGTTCTGGAGTGGATAATTTTTTGTTGTGGAAAGCTATTGTTTTCACTGAAGGGTGTTTTGAGGTATCCCTTGTCTCTACCCATTAGAAGCCAGTATCATCCTCCCTTGACTCTCACCGGTTGTAACAAAATGTCTTCAGAAATGGTCATTTGTCCTCTAGAAGGCAAAATTACCCCTGGTTGAGAACCACTGCCCTGCAAGCAGCATGTGTATAAATTGAAATACATGGTGTCTAGGAGATTAGCAGTAAAAATGTCCTGTTTCACTCGTTTTTGTTGGCTGAAACCTCAAGGAGGATGTAATTTATGATCCAATGAATGCTGCTTTTGTGGTGTACTGACCTCCATATTTAATTAACCAACCTACAAGCCAGTGGTGAATGATTATCTGCATTTTGGAAACATATCCATAAACGACTGAGACGAGTTCAAGTCTATAACAAAAGCAAAGGTGAAAAATTGCTTGTCAGCTCTGTGAGGGATCTTTAGATTCGTCTCTCCAGACTACCAACTGGTGCATTTCCTGATTCATTACCATCAACAACACATGGAAATACTGGATATAAGTTTAAAATGGGAGATTCCTTCCTAGAAAATTAATGGTGCTACATCCATATAAACTGTTCCTTTTTATTAATAATAAACACATAGAGACAGCTGTAAAAGATAGGAGAAAAGGGCCTTTACATAGTACATTTTATTTGGATAGTAAATATGCTCCCCCCATAATGGAAACATTATTAGAGAGCCATAGACATGAGATAAGGGAAAACATGAGTTCATTTTGCCCATTCTCTTCAAGGGCTCCAGTGTTCTGTGTTCCTCTCCTCCACTCCTAGTTCAGAGTCTCATTAAATATCCCCATTTTAATATTATAGGATACTCTTCATGTTTCCCCTTGAAGAATTCAACAGATAGGCAGAAGGTATAAGTTAGTGGTATCATAAGCTTCAAAAGATGACTTTTTTTGTTAGTGACACTATGATGGCAGCATAGAAATTAAAACTTCTAGGAAAGTCTGTATCAGACATTGGTGATCCACAATCACAAGCACAAGACAAATCATATCTTAAACAGCTTCACACAATTACATAATTTAAGAGTGCAATCGTATATGGAATTTAGAAAGATGGTAACAATAACCCGGTGTACGAGACAGCAAAAGAGACACTGATGTATTGAACAGTCTTATGGACTCTGTGGGAGAGGGAGAGGGTGGGAAGATTTGGGAGAATGACATTGAAACATGTAAAATATCATGTAAGAAACGAGTTGCCAGTCCAGGTTCGATGCACAATACTGGATGCTTGGGGCTAGTGCACTGGGATGACCCAGAGGGATGGTATGTGGAGGGAGGAGGGAGGAGGGTTCAGGATGGGGAACACATGTATACCTGTGGTGGATTCATTTTGATATTTGGCAAAACTAATACAATTATGTAAAGTTTAAAAATAAAATAAAATTAAAAAAAAAAAGAGTGCAATCGAGGGATCTTGAGTTTTAGTGGTTTCTAGCAACTGTTGGGTACTCCTAGTTCAGAGAATACAGTGTAAGATAAATATCTTAAACAAATATTGTTATATTTTCTAATATTTTGAGGCATCTCTGGTCTCTCCCATTAGGTGCCAGTAGGAGAAGGCAATGGCACCCCACTCCAGTACTCTTGCCTGGAAAATGGAGGAGCCTGGTGGGCTACAGTCCATGAGGTTGCTAAGAGTCGGACACGGCTGAGCGACTTCACTTTCACTTTTCGCTTTCATGCATTGGAGAAGGAAATGGCAACCCCCTCCAGTGTTCTTGCCTGGAGAATCCCAGGGACGGGGGAGCCTAGTGGGCTGCCGTCTATGGGGTTGCACAGAGTCGGACACGACTGAAGCGACTTAGCAGCAGCAGCAGCAGCAGCAGCAGCAGCAGCATCCTCCCCTGACCCTCACTGCTTGTAACAAAATGTCTTCAGAAATTGCCAATTGTCTTCTAGGAGGCAAAATTACTTCTTCCTTTGGAATCAATGCTTAAAGCTTGTTTTTCATAACATCCAGAGTTTTCTTTAATGGTAATTAATAAAAATAATCACTATTAATTGAATAACTTCTATAACCATGCATTATATAGGTTTTGAACATTTAATTTTTATGCAATCTTTGTAAGCCTATGAGATATATGTCTATTTACACATGAGAAAACTGAGACTCACAGAAGCTATTTTGCCCAAAGTCTCACGGTTTCTGAAAGGCAGGGTCCTGATTCAGTTCAAGTGTAACACCACAGCTCATGTTGTTTAATTAGTCAAGGGATGTGATGTTTTGTCTGAGAGTTTGTGTCAGGAAAAGTGAACTTGATCGGTATCTTTAAAACAGAGCCTATCTGCAATAGCCAGAGAGTTACATCTAGGAAAACACCAAAATTCAACCATAATGAAACCCACAGGAGCCTGAGGACCTAGAGTGCTCAGAAAGTGGACTGTATCAGGTGGAGAAGTTTTGTTACATGCAGAGAAATAGCCCAAGTGCTTTGTGCAGTGACAAAGATTCAATTGGGTCTTTCTTAAGCCAGAAGGATTTTAGAAAGGAGGGCTCCTTATGGAAAATTCCTGAAATTGAGACGGAGAGTGTAATTTCCCACCTAGGGGCTGCAGGGTTCCATATTTGTTCTCTGTTGTTCATGCTATAGGCTGTCCATGGGGTCAAGAGTCAGACACAAGGGAGAGACTGAACAACAACAAATAGGCTGTCAAAGGCAGAGGGCAGGTCAGCAAGGGTAGTCTGACATAAAAGCATGGAAAATGAAAGCATAGAGGATGAAAAAATATGCCACAGCTAAAGAAAACAAACTCAAACCCAAACCTCAATTGGGTTGTGAGAAAGAAGTCTACTCACAATTGAAAAGGAACAGTCAACCCTGGACTTCAGGCTGTGAGCATTCAGCCTGATTAATTAAGGTCAAGGTGGTGATGGAAATACCAGCTGGGGAGCATTTTGCTGAAAGATAAATTTGTTCCTCTGTATCTCTGCAAGACAGCAGGGAGGTGTATGTTGGGAGCTAAATTAATTTGATTTACATCATGCCATGGTAACTTCTGTTCTCTCTCCCTGCTGTCAGATGTCTTAGCTGGCTTTTCCCCCTCCTCCTTCACCCCCACACATTTCATAACACGAGGAGAAAGCACGGGTTGGCTTCAGGCAAAATTTAGAAATGGAATAACTTTAATTTGATTATTCTGCATCCAGCGCTATTCTGTCCTCCCCCTTTCCCTTCTTTCTTGAGGGAGAGAAGTTGTAAACCTGAGCATATAAGTGTGATGTATTTTTACAATGTGCTTCATGGCACAAGCTGCTTGACAATCGGAATTTGTTCCTTGCAGCAAAACCTGGCAGCTCACCTATCCTCCTCCTGTGTTTCTTCAACAACACTAGTACTTGAAAATGAAGTTATGGCCCAGGATCCCGTTAGGACTGTGCTTTTTCTGGCCATGTAGTTTTCAGGCTCCGGAGCCTGGGCTGGAGGGCGCCTCCTCGGGGACCCTCGAGGTGGGGCTGGGCCCGGAGTCTGGCTCGGCTGAGCCGCCTGCGTCCCTGGGACCCCGCCTGGCCCGCCGTTCCGCGCGCCCTTGCCAGCCGGGCTGGATAAGGTTACGCCGAGGCTTCCTTGAACAGAGGAAGAGAGGCGGGTCAGAGCCCGCGCCCCGGCCCGCGGGGGAGTTTCCACAGTTTGCAGCTCGGGCCCGCGGGGCCACATCCCTGCTGCGGGTGGGCGCGTGCGGGCGGCGGAGCGGAGCCCCGGGCCGGGCCGGGCCCAGCCCTCCATGGCGCGGGAGAGGCTGCCCGGGAGGGGCTGCTGTGCCCTGCGCCGCTGTCTGCTCGCCGCCGCTCTGCTGCTTGGCCTGCGGCTCTGCGCGGAGCTGCAGCGCGCCGGGCCCCAGCCCCCAGCCCTCAGCCCCCCGCCAGGCCAGGCCCCCCGACCGCCCGGGTCGCACCTGCAGCCCGCGCCCGGCCAGCTGCGCGGCGCCAGCCGGAGGCAGGTGACCTACGTGCGCAGCGGGCGGCGAGCGCCGGCGGGGGGCAGCAGGAGTGGGACGCCGGAGCCTGGCTGCTGCGCCCTGCGCGGGCGTCCCCGCCTGAAGGTCAGTTGCAAAAGATGCAGTCTTGGTCTTTAGACCGGGATCCCCCTCCCGGACTCGCTCCAGAGCCCTCAACTCCAGGCCTCCGCGGACTGCCCAAACTGCGACCTTCAAAAAAAAAAAAATCTTCTGCTTCCTCTCTCACCTCTGTGCTCTCTTAAGCAGCACCACTGGTGGCATCCTTTAATGCCCAGATACGATGAAGTGGGAGCTGGGTTCATTCAATAATCAACCAGTATTTGCTGAGCGTTCACTGTGTGCCAGGCCCACTGTTAGGCGGGCATCCAGCAGCGAAGCGCCAAGCCCTGCTCTCAAGGAGCTTACTTTTTGGGGGGAGGAGGGGAAAGGGCGTGAGCAGTGGACAAGGCAAGGGAAAGAAAGGAGTTCTGGTTTTGTTTGTATTTTCTGCTCTCCCGGTTTTCTCCGTGAGGCCTGCACAAAGTTGAGTAGGTAGCCACTGTGAATTGCTTTTCCACTCTACCTTCATGGCAGTGATGAAGATCCACTCAGTCGAATTTTCCTTGAATTCCACCGCAGACGTCGTCGGCAGGGTGGTGAGCGGAGGGTGAGAAGTCCAGCCCCCAGCACCACTTAATGGAAAATTAATTGGACCTGGAGGACTGAAGTAATAATTCGGATTTGTCTTAGAACACAAACAGTGTTGGTCTCCCTACCTCATTAACTTCTTGGCTCAGGCATTGAGTAGTTATTTTATTCAGTTTTGACCTCTTGAGTTTTAAGCCTCTGGCCTCCTATCCACCTCTTGGAGCTCAGTAATTTACTTGGTACTTGGGAATGAAAAGATTAAGAACTGAAGGTCTGAGCTTGCCTGGTCTTTATACATCAACCCTAACCACATCCTTTGGGGCAACTTCTTTTGCCTTGCTTTTCCTCTTTTCTTTTAAACATCCCCCTATTGGGGAGAGAGAAAAACTCTTCCTTGGACTCTGCTGCTTTCTTTAACTTCTAACCTACTTTTCAGTGGCACGTCTGCCAATTTCTTCTACTGTTTTCCTTTCTCTCACTTCCTCTTCAAGCCTTGACCTCTGTCTTTCCACACCGCTGCTGTCCCTGTCTAATCCATCAGTGTTATCTTCCTGGATTAATTCAGACATCTATATCTGAAACCTCATTTCCTATATTAAGTCTTAATTTGCTCTTCCAGAACGATGTAGTCACTTCCTGCATTCTTCTAATGCACTACCATGTTTTGCCAAAGGCTTTTAAACACCCTTTTGCCAAGGGCTTACCAGGACAATCCTGATGACCATGCTGCACCAGGGCCTGGGGGCACAACATGAGCTCAGGGTCTAGTGGGGAGGCCCAGAGCACAGACATCCAATAATGTGACAAACGCTGTAATTAAGATCTGAACTCTGCTTGAGGAGTCAAGAAAGGCTAACCTGGAGGGGACATTTGACTCAGGACTTGGTATTGCTTAGGAGTTCACGTTCTTTTGTCCCTCTGGATGTTCTCAAATGTTCCATCCTGGGCACCCCTAACGCAACCTTGCACTTGGCATTTCACATCTGCTCTCAGCCTCCATTGCTTCTCTTTTACCTGTTGAAGAATCTTTCTTAAATCTTAGCTTCCACTTCAGACAATAGAATTGATAACTGGAGCCTCAAATGGAAAGGTTTGGAATGCATAGACTCAAAGGGCCTCTGGAGGGCAAGTTCACATCTGCTTCCTTTAGGAGGCTGCTGTAGTGATTCCTGCTGGAGACAGTGGTGACTTAGAGTGGTTTAAGTGGAGGTGTGGGAAGTGGTCCAACATTGGATATATTTTGCAGGAAGATGAGAAAGGAGTAGTTTTTGTTGTTTTGTGTTTTCGGGGGAGTAGATGGAAATCAGGAGTTTTGTTTTAAACATCTTGAGTTTGAGTTATCCTTTGGATATCCATATGGAAATGTCACATAGGCAGTTGGACATAGGAGTCTGAAACTGGAGGAAATGTCCAGGCTGAAAATAAAGACGTGGGAATCCTCCGTGTACAAGTGGCTCTTTCAAAGCTGTGAGACTACAGGAGATCATCTGGGCAGTGAGGGTTGCTCACAAAGACAGAGATGCAAGTCTGAGCCCTGGGACTCAGTTTTAAAAGTAAATTTTAAAGTAATTTAAATTAAATTTAGTAAATTAAATTTAATTTAAATTTTAATTAAATTTAATTTAAGTTTTAATTAAATTAAGTTTTAAAAGTAATTTAAAAGTAAATTAAAAGAAAAAAAAGTACATTAAAAAAAAAGGAAATATTTGCATAGAACCTTACATGTTGTAAGCATTCAATAGTGGTCGCTTTAATTTTCACTAATCTGTCCCAAGTCTTTAGCCTCAGCCGTTCCCTAAATATCATTTGTTATAACTTCTTTCCACTCCTTTGGTTTATGCTGATTCTTTTACCCCCATCCTATGATTCATGCCCTTTCCATCACTGAACATTCAGGTCAAGGACGGTGGCCCAGAAACCTTTTTTCATCATTCCTACTTCCTTGCTAATCTTTGACCAGTTTGGGAGACAACATAAATGCGTTCTGATTTGCGAGTTGCTTTGTATGTGTTGTGACCTAATAATCTATTTTAGATTGAATGTTTTGTCTGTGCAGTTGTTCATGATGGAAAGGATCACATTTCCTAGTGACCCTTAGTAAATGTTTATTCCCAAGACATCAATAAGTAAAAAATAAGAATCTTATTATTTCAACCTATTATGTGTAATTGTAAATGTCTTTGGTTAAAAATATATAAGAAATAATTGAGTGAACATAGAAATTAAAATAACTATTTTTTAAGTATTGTTTTAGGTTTTATTTAGCCTCTTAAAGAAAAAAATTTCCCTGGATTTTCTCCCCCCTAGCTAGTTAGTTATTTTCATATTTTCAGGGTATACAGTATTACTTTCCCAAATTCCTAGATAGTGGGAATCTTGAATTTGTTTCATTTTTCCATTATTTCACAGTCAAATTAAAATGTTCCTCCAAAGTGGAAAGAGCAGCTATCTAGTCTGTTCTCCCAGTTTAGGGAACAGAGTGGAATGTCCCCTATCTCTCCAGGGATAAGTCTTGTTCCTTTTTAGCCTCGCATTGAGATAAGGTGAAATATAAACTGAATGCACAGTTAATTAATATAATAAATTTAGAAGTAATGTGTTAAATTCCTTGAATCCTATTTTATTTAAATTTTGTTTGTTGGGGATAATGATAAACAATATTATTTAGGTTCTTGGATACTTTGCCGTAGGCATCTACCAGATTGGTGAAGGAGAAAAAGTTCCATTCTATTTTGAGGATGGCTTTCTGGGTGAATGAAAACCTGTATGAAATAATTGGGTTGCCAAGTGTTTCTTGTCAATGTGCTTCCTTTGCAGGTGTTAGAGGCACAAAAATTCAGCAATTATATTGCCACTTTAATCATAGCTTATGCTTCTCTTAAAGCAAATAATCTGTTATAAAAAAGAGAAATGTGTAGTCCCCATGTAATTCTTTTCCTCTTTTCTTATCCTCTTCTTTCACCAAGCTATACAAGAAATAGTTCTAAATATTAAACCCTCTTTCACATCAGAGGTTCCAATCTTACAGCATTATGAAATGAGGGCAGATGATACATGGTGGATAAACACTGCCCTGTGGGATTAGGACTCCCCTAGAATCCATACATTTTTCTATATTACAGAAACTTTAAGCATACAAATATCACTATGATTCTTTTTTATTCTTTTACTTTCTCTCTGTTTTCTGTGTTTCTTTCTGGTTTCTCTTTCTTAGATATTTACTATGATTACATGGCTTAAGTTCTTCTGGAGGACATAAATAGAGGACTAATGATGGTCTCCTTGATTATACTTTTTTCTACAATCTTGGGTAGATGTTTCTTTTACAAGTAGGGAATCTACCTGAAAGCAGCAAAATATATGGCTCATATGCCCAGGAGAAGTACTGTTGACAAAAAAATTAATCAGTAGTCAATCTGAGAAAGAAATGGAAAATTTTACTTGAACCAAACTGAGTATTATAACTCAGGAGACAATCTCTCAGAGACCTTTGAGAACTGCTCCAAAGAGGTAAAGGGGGAGGCCAGTATAAGCGATTCTCTAGAAATGGTAGTGCAGTCAAGCACACAGCTTGATGGAGAGTTACTGTGATTCATAAGTAACAGATATCTTTAAAGGTTTTAGCGCTTTTCTAAGTATGGGTTCATGAATTTTCTCCTGAAAATATCTATCTGAAGGCCTATCTTTTCTTAGAGCACAGAATGCCTTATCCTGATTTTGTCCTGAGTTCCAGGGTATTGTAGGTCAGTGAATGTAGTGGCTAATGACTTGATTCTTATAGAACTGGATAGTAGACAACAGTCTCTGTTTTACAGTCCCCTCCCTTTTGGTCTTAATTTTGACCAAGGTTTGAGAGGCATTTCACGACCAACTTGTCCCAAGGCGCTAGGAATGCTCATTCCTAGGTCAATCAGGGATTTCATTGATAGGCTGCTCAGTGCCCTGTTACTGCACTTGGCCCTGTTAACAATAGTCAAAAGCCTCTGGACCATCTGTTTTACTAGTCAGTTATGGTCTAGGATGTCTCTTGTTGAGTCTTCTTATATCTAAAGTTACACTGTTATAATCTTTGATCTTATAGGACAATATATTTGGTCAATTGTTTAAGCTTGCCTAATCATCATTAATTTTATTGGAGGCTCCATCACACATTTGGTAGTATAAGAAATAATAATCTTGTGAAATAGGTAGAATACAAATAATATAGCTAGTAACATTAATAAAGTCCTAAGTGAGTATTTAAGGTAAGAATTTCCATTAAGGGAGGCCCAGTTCTCTCCAGGTCACCTGACCCAGTCTGTTCTGTAGCAGTTGCTCTCCTTTCAGTTCAGTTTAGTTTAGTTGCTCAGTCGTGTACAACTCTTTGTGACCCCATGAACCACAGCATGCCAGGCCTCCCTGTCCATCACCAACTCCTGGAGTTCACCCAAACTCGTGTCCATTGAGTCGGTGATGCCATCCAACCATCTCATCCTCTGTCGGCCCTTCTCCTCCTGCCCACAATCCCTCCCAGCATCAGGGTCTTTTCAAGTGAGTAAGCTCTTCGCATGAGGTGGCCAAAGTGTTGGAGTTTCAGCTTCAGCATCAGTCCTTCCAAAGAACACCCAGGACTGATCTCCTTTAGGATGGACTGGTTTGATCTCCTTGCAGTCCAAGGGACTCTCAAGAGTCTTATCCAACACAACAGTTCAAAAGCATCAATTCTTCGGCAGCTTTCTTTATAGTCCAACTCTCACATCCATACATGACTACTGGAAAAACCATAGCCTTGACTAAACGGACCTTTGTGGATAAAGTAATGTCTCTGCTTTTTAATATGCTGTCTAGGTTGATCATAACTTTCCTACCAAGGAGTAAGCGTCTTTTAATTTCATGGCTGCAGTCACCATCTGCAGTGACTTTGGAGCCCCCAAAAATAAAGTCAGCCACTGTTTCCCCATCTATTTGCCATGAAGTGATGGGACCGGCTGCCATGATCTTAGTTTTCTGAATGTTGAGCTTTAAGCCAACTTTGGGGAAGTACTAAATTGGCATTGTACATAAAGTTACCAAAAAGTCTGTGTGTATAAGCTGAGTGGTGGGTCATCATGGCATTTTACAGGATTGAGAAAAGAAGGTTGCCTTCTAAGAAATTACGTGGCTAGCTCCAGAAGAAAAAAAAATAAGCTTTATGGTTAAGCTGATATTTCTGCCATTGGGGTGGTCTGGTTAATGCATAATGCAGGTGCACAGTGCACACTAGAAGGGAGGGAGGAGGTCCAGACGGGCAGAGAAAAAAGTTTATTTAAATTTTTCTTGTCTTGCCTTAAAATATAAATTTTGTTTCATCAGAACTCATACAGGAGCAAAGCTTCCTGAAGAAATTTCTTCTCTCTTATCGGAGATATTTTGCTTGACATTTAATATGTTGGATAGAAAAGTGACTTCTGAGTCACAGAGCTACAGAACCCAGCAAAGTGCTGGCTTGGTTTGTTAGTTACAGATCGTTTGGAACAGTGTGTCAGGGGGAAAAATGCTGTTTCCTCTTCTCCTGAAAAACCATATGGCAAGATTCTGTCTTGTCTTCATCACTTCTTGTCATCCTCTTAATTTTCTCATTCCATGATTGTCTTCAAGAAGAATGAGGAAAAATGGCATAGTAGGCCCTTGATATATCCAACTGCCTTAAACATCATTATTCTTTACAAAATACTTGAAGGTAGGTTTGAATTGCTTGTAAAATAAGGCCCAGCAGTAGTTTCCAGCTTCTTTAGGCTTCTGCTATTTCCCTACACGTCTGTCCTTCAGGAGCAACATTCATTAATCCTCTCACATTGTCCTCAGGAGGCACAGCATTTTCATTTTAAACAGTCGTTGAGGGTAATTGAATGGATTCCAGCAATATGTGGGTGTGAAATAACACTTGCTTAGTTTCGCCAAAAAAAAAAAAGCAGGTTCGGATGAAAACTTTGATGGAGAGTAGGCTTCTGCACTCCTTCCAAACCTCACAGCTCCTCTGAGAGCATTCTGTGGGCAAAAGAACTGCTAATGGAGGCCCCACTGTTTTTCAACAATTGGTGGTGGAGATTTTAGGTTTTCTGTGTGCAATTTGTCCAGTTCATTTTCTCCAAGAAACAGGAAGCCTTATCAGTTTTCTCGAATTGGATTTCATTTTTGGTCTGTAAAGAGAATCAGAGCTGTGTAGTTCAACTGGAGACTGGTAGACATTTGATTTTTTTCCATCTGTGTTATGACACTTTCGGAGTCCTTGTGCTTAGAAGTAATTTGGCTCTTTATTCTGTGATTCGTAGGAAGTAACAGGTGCCTGCTTCATTACCATGAGACTCACATTAAGGCATATTATCTACCAGCGTTGATAAGCTTCTCTTAAAAGCAGCCGTTGAGTTCTTTTAGATACCTCACATCAATCGTATTAATGACCTGTAGAATTTTCTACTAAAACAAGGAGGGAAAATTTGCTGTCCAAGAAGCGCTTTTATCCTACTCAAATGATTGAAACAAAATTGACTTTTATGAGCTTTCTAGTCTATGACCATATGTAATTTAAACTAAAAGCAAAGTGGCCTGTTAGTTTACGACTCAAGGAGGTAAATTGGGCCTGTGAAGAATTTTGTTTGGGCCACACAGTGTTTCAAGTAACTAAACATAAACATCTTCAGATGCAGCATATAGTGTCCAGTGGAGTCCAGTTCGGCACTGTCTGCCTTCATATTATCTGTCTGATCTGTAAAGGCATTTGAAGTTTCAACCCCTGAGCCAGGTGTCAAAATTTGCAACTACTTTTCCTAAAAAGTGACAAACAGGTTAATGCTGCTAAGCTCAGTGGCAGCTTGGTACATAAATACTGAATACACAGAAGCTAAGGATCCTTTTATGTCATTCCTAGTCAAGAGAGTTCAGTAACCTAAGGCTGGAATTGGCTACTGGGGAGAGTAAGGTTTAGGGGAGTATACTTAGTTGATACAACATTCTTTTGGTTATTAAAAAAAATACTGGGGCCTAGCTTAAGCAGAAAAAAAGAATTTATTGAGAAAATTTCGGAATTTATCACTGAATTGTAGGAAGAGGTAAATGATCATGATGTTGAGGAGAGAAGGAATAAGGTTACTCTGGAAATCTCAGCTTTCCTTGGCCTTCTCCCCACCGTGCCACCATAGTGAGACTCACCTCCCTTGACTCCTGGGCTGGGTCCATTAGATACTCACGCTGGGTCAACCAGTACTAGCCACAGGCCACAAACCTAGCCCAGTATCTAAACTGCACCTCCCCCTCCCCGTCCAGGGAGCCATTCTTAGAGAAAAGAAATTTTCTGAGTGCCATAGGTCTTTTTTTATACATAATAATCTCAGAGCTTAGCCTCTGTGCCTTTCCCTTTGTGTATTTCTTTATTGGTTAACAGTTTCTCTATTTAGAACTGTTAGAGATAAACTCGGAGAAGGCAATGGCAACCCACTCCAGTACTCTTGCCTGGAAAATCCCATGGATGGAGGAGCCTGGTAGGCTGCAGTCCATGGGGTCGCTGAGGGTTGGACATGACTGAGCGACTTCACTTTCACTTTTCACTTCCATGCATTGGAGAAGGAAATGGCAGCCCACTCCAGTGTTCTTGCCTGGAGAATCCCAGGGACGGGGGAGCCTGGTGGGCTGCCGTTTATGGGGTCGCACAGAGTTGGACACGACTGAAGCGACTTAGCAGCAGCAGCAGAGATAAACTTATTTCCAAGTAGCACTCATCAATAAGTTGGTAACTTGTGATACTTCTGATTTTTTATTCAGTTTGGCATATATACACAAGATATATATCTATGCAATGTTTTTCTTTTCTTTTTAAGTAAGACATTATTTGTGAGGACTTTTGTGGAGAAGATGAATATCATCAGTATTCAGCTCATGATCCCCACTAGGGTTCTCAAACCAAAGTTAGGGTTTTATGTTCTTTGTTTGATTCTTTTGTCTGTCAGTTCAGAGAGTTATTTTGTAAAAAAAAGATCTGAAAAATTCTTCAGAGCATCTGAATATTTACAGTCCTCTTTGCAATTAGTCTGGGATTCTTCAACATATGATTACTTCTGTATCAAGGCTGTAATACAGATCGCAAATGACAGCACCTAACTGAAGCTAGTGAAAGCAGGGATTCACTGGAAGGTCACTTGGGTAGAATTGAAGGAAGACCCGCAGAAACCAGAACAGCTCTCAGAACTTGATTATGGACTAAAATGAGTATTGAGGACATTGGTTATCCATGTTACCCATTTGTGGTGGTGATTTAGTTGCTAAGTCTTGTCTGACTCTTGTGACCTCATGAACTGTAGCCCACCAGGGTCCTCTGTACATGGAATTCCCTAGGCAAGACTACTGGAGTGGGTTGCCATTCTCTTCTCCTCTCCAGAATTACCTATTATCAAATATATAATGGGTATTTGAGCTTTCCTCATAGCTCATTTGGTAAAGAATCTGCCTGCAATGCGGGAGACCTGGGTTTGATTCCTGGGTTGTGAAGATTCCCTGGAGAAGGAAATGGCAACCTACTCCAGTATTCTTGCCTAGAGAATCCCAGGGATTCTGTCAGACTACAGTCCATGGGGTTGCAAGAGTCGGACATGACTTAGCGACTAAACCACCACAACCAGTGGGTATTTATCATTCTTCTAGGCCATACCTTTGAATTCCCTTCCTGTGTTTGAGGAATTCTCCACCTTTCTAAGAAAAAAGGTAAAGAATAAATTTCTTTGGCTCTAAGGAGCATTCTTGTGACCTAGGCGTCACCATTCACATACACCTTCATGAGAGTTTGGATTGGACTTTAGAGACTTGAAGAAGCAAGTTTCAGCACAAGGACCACAGAGCCTCTGGTTCTAGTGGAGGCATCCAGTGCCAAGGGTGGTGGAATGAACAGTGGTGTCTGTGCCCAGTGGTGGGGCAGTGCAGGCTACACTGGTGCCCTTGCTGGTATTCCTCCTGCCCTTGAGATTCTGTAAGCTAATAAATCTTTAGTCAATTCCCTTTCTACTTAACTAGCCAGAGTGGTTTCTATTGTTTACAACCAAGAACCCTGGCAGATCAATAAATTAGAGTTGGCAGTTTGGAAGGTTACAACTGTAGCTTTCCCTCTTCAATTTTGCTTGCTCTATTTAATTCAGATTTTGGAACATGATGATTGGGGTCTGAGTAACTATGGGCTAATGGACCTTTCCCTGACAAGATAATAACATTTAGTGCTAGATACTAAATCATACAAATCTGCTAACTTATCACTAGAGACACCAGGTTCTTTTTCATGGCGTTCTTTTGGGTATCTGGCAGCAGAGGCCAGTTTATGCTGTGATCACAAACAACCCTCGAATCTCAGGGCTCTTACTGACAAAGGTTTGTTTCTTGCTTATGCTGCGTATCTGTTGCGGGTTGGCAGGGGTGGGGCGCTGCTCTGTGCTGTCTTCATCCTCTCTCTAGACCCCAGACTGGAACATTGCCTGTCACCTCGGCAGAGGGATAACTGCTTTGGAGGCTCTTGTGTGGCATTTTTAACTGTCCTGGCCAGAAGCCAGACTTAGCACTTTGCTCACATTCCAATGACTAGAGCTGGTTGCTGGGCCCTACCCATGCAGGGGGCCTGAGATCTGTCATGTGCTCAGAAGTCAGAGAGCAGGAACTGTTCGGTGAGTAGCACTTATGGCCACCACACTATGGTAACCCTTCAATCATCTGTATCTAAATGGACATCATCTAGGTCATGTCTCATGCTCCCTGTTTCCAGTGCCTCGCTGAATCTGCACATTTGGCAGTATTGAATAAAGCATGGGAGGCTCTTTTCAGGGGGCATAGATCTAAAATGAAGCAGACGCCTGAATTTAGCAGAACAGTGAAATAAAACAAGACGCGATTTACATCTTATAAACAGTGCTGTAGCATGTCCTGCAGTTTGTTAAGTACAGTGATTCTCGTTGACATTGTTTATTCTTTGTGTAGAGCAGTGATGGGGTGATGATCTGTAGGTCTTTTTTTCTGGGGGAAAAAAGGCAAGTTATTTGAATAAATAAAACCATAAGTGTAAATGAAACAAAGGCCTCTAGTGAGGTGAATCAAGCTTTGTGTTTAAAATGCATCTTCATGGCAATCACTTACTTATTTTTGGTTAGAGCAAGCTGAAAGGCTTCCAAGCATGTTTTCAGAATCTGGTCACAAATCAGAGACAGTATTCATGTTGTGTAGTGTTTGTTATTGCACACAATAAGACAACAGGTATTTTTAGTTTATTGTTCATATACTTTGAGTTGTTGTTATTGCTGTTCAGTCGCTAAGTCATGTCTGACTATTTGACCCCATGGACTGTAGCATGCCAGGCTCCCCTGTCCTTCACTATCTCCTGGAGTTTGCTCAAATTCTTGTCCATTGTCTGTTGACCCCTCTCCTTTTGGCTTCAGTCTTTCCCAGCATCAGGGTCTTTTCCAATGAGTTGGCTCTTCTCATCAAATGCCCAAACTATTGGAGGTTCAGCTTCAGCAACAGTCCTTCCAATGAATATTCAGAGTTGATTTCCTTTAGGATTGACTGGTTTGATCTCCTTGCTGTCCAAGGGACTCTCAAGAGTCTTCTACAGCACTACAGTAGAGCATAACAAATCAATTAAAAATCCTAATTAGCAAAAACACATACCCGTTGAGTGCAGAATGATTTGGTTACGTATGAAAGGAGGCCTCTTCATTCAGCAATTTTAGGGGTAGAATATGGAGAAGCCAAGTAACACCTGAGGTCCTAGGGGACTTATTTACATGGATTTGCAAATGTCATGAAAACTTTTTATTATCATGCATCCTCACCTATAAGAGGGGCTCATAATTTTACACTTGATGTCAGAAGTTTAAATTCTGCTCCCCTTACTTATTGAATGTGGACAAGTGACATACCCTGTCTGAACTTTAGTTTCTTCCTCTGTAAAAAGTTAGTACTTAACTCATGAAGACTAAAGGAGAGTGTGTAGGTGAAAATGCCTGGCCTATGAAAATAGTTCTGTAAATTAAGTTGTCTCTGTTCAACCTTGTATTGCTGTGATGCTGGCTCCTGAACAGCAAACACATGTAGGCCCATGTAACTGGGTAGTATGAAGCACAATATTCATTGAAATTTTTAATATTCCTTTTATTATTCTTGAAATTTATAGCATATATAATATGCTTTGCTGTCAATATTTCCAATGCTGAAAAAATCTTAAGTAAAAGCTGGAAATAAGCATTAACTTTTTGTTAGCATTTTAATTATAAACTTATTCCTCATGTAAGTCATTTATTATAAAATTGCTAGGGCTTACCTGTTCCTATCAGTTTGTGATTTTTTTTCCCTCAAAACCAACTATAAATATCATTTAAAATATTTCCATTAAATAATTTTGGCCTGTGTTAGGGTTGACAGTATGAAATGTGTTTCCAAGCTTTTGGAATACAATTTTCACTTAAAAGGATGCTTACAACTCGCCTATTTAATACTGCCACTTACTATAACTCTGCTACTTCTTTACTTTAGGGGAGTCCACTGGAGTAATTGTGGGTTAAGGAGCTAATAATTTCTCTGTTTTTCCGGTTCCATCTTCCACATTTTAGTCTAATAATAAAGTGCATATTATTATACTTGGCACTTTATATTCATTTAAAAGACAAACTCAACCAACATGATAAACTAAATCTAAGTACAGACCCTGCATATCATATTTTGCATACTATAAGGACTTCAAAATACTTACAATTAAAGTGAGGTGTTAGGGGGCCACTATGCTAGTATCCTTCCATTTAATTTTCACAAAAAATCTGTGAGGTAGGAATTGTCCTCATTTTTCAGATGAGGAAGCTGAGGCTCAGAGACATTAATAAATGTGGGTAAGACATAGCCAACGATGAGATGAAGGTGTAAACTCAATATCCATGACTCTCAATTTGCCCACTGAAAAGGGCAACGGACAACCAAATCTCATGTAAGGTAGATCCTTTACTACCTGAAAATTAAAATCTTCTTTTAAACAAAAGACACAAAGTTAAAAGGCAAATCATAGGCTGGGAGAGAGTATTTGCAATGCATATCATGAATAATGGCTTCCCCAATGGCTTAGTGGATAAAGAATCCGCCTGCAATGCGAGAGACACAGGACATGCAGGGGGTTTGATTCCTGGGTTGGGAAAATCCCCTGGAGATGGGCATGGCAACCCACTCCAGTATTCTTGCCTGGAGAATCCCATGGACAAAGAAGCCTGGTGGGCTATAGTCCAAAGGGTTGCAAAGTGTCGGATATGACTGAGCAACTGCACACATACATCACCACAAATAAGGGGTTAATACCCTAAAATTTTTTAAAAAACAATAAGAAAAAAAGATAAACAAGTCAACAGAAAAACAAACAGTCTTAACCAGGAATTAACAGAAGAGGAAATCTGAAAGACTAATATATAAATATATATATTATGTAGATTATACATATAGCATATATAATTACTAGATAATATATTATAATACAGTTATAATATGGAAAGAGAGAGGTGAGTACAGAGACATGATAAATCCTACCAATAAGCAGAGGAAGCAAATCAAAGCACAATAGGATTATATTTTACTCTCCCCCAAGTCACATTGGAAAGAGTATACAATGTCTGATAAAATGAAGAATGAAGAATATTGAGGAAAAGGAACTCCTTACTAAACTACTTTATCCAAAGTAGCTCCCTATCCTGGTTGCTCTCCTGATACCTCCTCTTATATTCTCTGTGGCATCCCCACTCTCTGACATTTTTTCTTTCTCTAATTCTTGTTTACAGTTGCATCCCCTATAAAGGTGGGGGGGGGGGGCTCATGTGTCCTGGTCACTAATCTATCCCCAGAGACTATGATAGAACCAGCATAAAGCAGGTGCTTAGTAAATAAGGCTAAAAAATGGTTATTTCAATCACTGGGGTAATAGACCAGTGTGTTTGAGGAACATTTGGATCTTTCAAGAGCTATTCCAAGACCCCCTCCAGATCTCTAATTTCTGGATCAGGATTTTACACCCAGACTCTTGGAAGAGAGCTCCCAGCATTGACTTTGCTTCAGACTATGGTACTGCAGAGATTTGGAGCCATATCCAGCCTGTACCCGTTTTGTAATGGCCCATGAGTGAAGAATGGTTTTTATAGATGAATATTTGCAATTGATATGATGTTAGGAAACACTAACTTTGAACCCCAATGAAGCAAAATGCTATCTAAAAATAGTATACTATATTACCAAAAATGTTGTACAGTTTTTATTATATTTTGAATTTCATCAATAAAAATGTAGAAATTTGTCTTTTCATTATGTAAGAATCTATTTAATATCCTTGATTTTGCCTCTTGGCTCACAAAGTCTAAAATATTTACTATTGGACTCTTTACAGAAGACATTTGCCAACTCCTGCTCTGGGAGTAGCCTCAGGCCCACCTAACTAGACTAAGATTGTGGGGGAGACCATTGACCTACCGTGGCCCCAATCTAGTCCTCAAGACCCTTGTGCTAGAGTTTTGCAATCTGCAGCATGAGAAGAATGGGCCGAGGCTTTCCGCAGGGATACTGAAGACATGCTTTAGTCCTCTCTAATCACTCATGGGAATGTCATCATAAAGTCACCCAAGGTCTTTGTTTTGAGGCCATTTCCAGGCAGTGAGTGTTAAAATAATTTAAACCCTGGTGTTTTCCTGTTACCCACACATATATAATTGTTCAGATTTTATTATGACAGTCAGATGAACCCTTTTTTTCCAGCTCTGAGTTCACTCTTCGTTTAATACTTAAAATGGTTTGAACTGTGTGCTGTGAGAGATCCAGTATTTTCTAGTAATATCTAGCATTTAAATTTTCTGATCACTCGCCTAGTTAAATATTTCACCTCTGGCCACTGCCATCTCCTCGGTGTTTTGCACTGCCCACTTCTTTTATCCCCTAGAATGATCTAGGCATTACTGATAGTCTCAGGGTAAGAGAGGGAGATGTCAATGAAGTTCAAAACAAAAATCAACATAAAACTGATTCAGGATTTCTTGCCCATTGTGAATTTCTTACGCTGTCTTTTCTTCTTAGGCTCCTATACTATTGATCTTGCCTTCTCTTATTTACACATCAGTCCCTTTCTTCCATTTTTCAAGCCTTCAAAGCATCACTCCCCATCCAATGCTCTTGAGCTTACAGCAAACAAATCCTAAATGTATGTCATTTTCTTACTTAGGCAATTTAGTTTTCTCCTCTGCATCCAGGCCCAGCATCGGGATGAATTAAGCCACTCTGGCAGGAAGGCAGAATTGGTTGCAATCAGTGTTGATTTTCAAAAATCAAGTTTCCTACATGCTCTGTATGATTAGACAAGCCATATAATGTGCTCAGCATAGTGCCTTGGATGTACATGGTTAGCACTCATTACGTGTTGACTGTGCCCACTTAGGTCCAGTGTTGTTCCCCTCATCCTGGCTATGGCTACTGCTGTTTTGTGATGTAGGGGAAATATATTACTAGTGACGTTTTGGGAACAGTAGTATATTGCTTCATGCATATCTTCTTTTTCCCTTCTTATGCATCTTCGTTACTTCCTTTGGCTTTTGGGAACCCTGGTGAACTGTATTTCCTTCTGTCTGCTGTGGAAGGTAGTTTACACAGAGTGCTAACATGAACTTTAGGGTTCAAGAGCGCCTAGAAATTACCCATCTAGGTATATACCCAAGAGAATTGAAAACATGTTTGTACAAAACTTGTACATGTCCTGATCCATGCTACAGTGTGGATGAACCTTGAAAATACTGTGATAAGTAAGAGAAAAGAGCCCCAGAAGGCCACACATTGCATCACTCCATTTTAATGAAATAACCAGAATATGCAAGTCTATAGAGGCAGGGAATGGATTAGTGGTTGCTAGGGGCTGGAGAGTGGAGAAGGCAATGGCACCCCACTCCAGCACTCTTGCCTGGAAAATCCCATGGACGGAGGAGCCTGGTAGGCTGCAGTCCATGGGGTCTCGAAAAGTCGGACACAACTGATCGACTTCATTTTCACTTTCATGCATTGGAGAAGGAAATGGCAACCCACTCTAGTATTCTTGCCTGAAGAATCCCAGGGACAAGGGAGCCTGGTGGGCTGCTGTCTATGGGGTCGCACAGAGTCGGACACGACTGAAGCAATGCATCAGCAACAGCAGCAGCAGGGGCTGGAGAGAGGGGAGGGAAAGTGGTGAATGGGGAATGGCTGCTACTGGAAATGTTTTTTTTTTTTTTCAAGGTGATGAAAATATTCTGGACTTAGTGGTGATGGTTGCCTAATCTGTGTATATATCAAGTGCCACTTAATAGTTCACTCTAAAAATGGTAAATTTTATGGTGTGTTAATTATATCTGTTTAAAAATATTCTCAGAAACCCATGGAATGAATGGCAGGTGTGAAACCACATGTTTTGCTCTGTCCAGATAAAGATAAACTAACTGTGCAATAGCCCTGGAACCCAGTCTGTTGGTGCTCACTACTGGGCATGGGCACACTCAGTGGAAAGGTGGAGCCCACATGCTTGCTTTCCTAGGAAGCACCTGGTTTGGTGTCTCAGTGTGGTTACCTGACTACTGGTGAACTGGCTGGTGCTCACTCTCTCATCAGTGCCCCAAGCCTGGAAGATGCATTGTAGCATCAGGCACATACAGCCCTACGTTAGGAATGCAGGAGCTGGCTGTTTGCCAGATAAAGGGGATGCCCCAGCTGCCATTACTGTGAGCTCGCTGGGCTCTTAGTGCATCAGTTTTTTGCATAGAGTCAGAGTACCAAGTGTTTGTCAAAAGAAATGGTCAGTCACTGGTCAGCCCACTGCCCCTCTCCTATGAGTGAGTGCTTCTGCTTAAGGACTTCAGCTCCCTTGGCTCTTTCTTTTTCTTGCCTTCGTTTTCACCCAAAGGACACTTGTCACCTCATTCATGATGACTTGTGTGCAGGACACATCCTATACGTTTTGGAGGGCGTTTGTGTTAAAGAGAACAGCAGTTATGCTAATATCTTACTTGTATCACTCTCCCCAGCTTCCACAGGCTTGCTCTGATGTTATTCTACTGGTTCTCATAGTATCTTAATGAGTGAGGTTCTGTTACTTCCATTCCATCAAGAAGAAATCTGCTTAAATAATTGGTTTCAGGAAAATAGAATTATACCCCAGGTTGACTGAGGTCATATTTAGTATAGTGTTTACTATGTGCTGTGACTACCTCCATGCTGAAATCTGTATCTCAGCAAAATCTGTTGACAACTGTAGATGTGAAGTTTGATACAAAGTCTTCTTAGATATTTCCCAAGTCAAATAATGTATTTTAAAGCTTACTTTTAGCCATTTTGTCAGGTTGGGATTTCAAGCATGCCTTGCATTGCTTAAGAACAAATTTGAACTGATTATGTAATTATGATAGGGAATGTTCTTTTGAATAGTGAATATTCATTTTGCACAGAAATAGTAAAAAATGGCTTATTTAACTAATGTGCACTTAGAGGACATAACCTCAATCAGGAGCAGACAGCTACATCAGTTTTGATACTGAAGTGCTTGAATTTATTTGGGTACCCTGGATACAGAGAATTGTTTTGGAAAATCTGAGTGCCTAGGCCTTCCTCCTGGACAAAGAATGTTCTTATTTATAAAACCAAACCGCCAGCACAGATTGGAGCCTATTTAACACATACAATGTAGTATCATTCCTCATTATAGTGATGTGTCAAGACAAGGAACAGGAAAAAAAAGTACTATCTCTATGTATGATTTGTTACTTTAAAAATATAGGCAAGCCAGGATGCTGTTAATAAAAATAAAGACACATATGTTTGGTCAAGTTATTAGCCTAATATGAAAAGCAGATCAAAAGTGCTTGTAAGGTTTAAAAAAATTTTTTTAATAACAAAGTCATATAGGAATGGGAGAAATGTTGTAAGGGAAATTGGAAAGTTAATTTTCCCTGTCTTTTATCAGATGAGTTTTTAGATTATAGTTATTTTGAAACCAAAAAATTTCAGTTTAAAAATAGAAGTGAAGAAATAGGAACAGATTGGAGTTTGGAGGGAAAAAAACTAAAGCGAAAAAGAGAAATATAACAGGAAGTCTCTGTACAGGGAATGCTTGTGTTCAGCTTCTTCTCAAATTTCCTCTGGTTTACGTAGACAACCAGATTGGTGAAGGCTTGAACTGAGTTCAGAACAATGAATCTTCACATTCTTTGAATTATGAAAATTTGATGAAAACAATTAGATGAAAGCTATGGATAAGTGTTCCAGAATACTGAACATCTGTTTGCAGACATATTTGTTTACAGTTGATTTCAGGGGGTTCACGGACCTCAGAAAAACTCTTAACGTGAGAGTGAATCAGAATCACTCATAGGGGTTTTCAGAATACGGATGCCTCAAGCCCCGCCCCTGCCACCTCAGGCCTCCTGTGAAGGACCACTCCCTCGCTTGGGAGGCTTGAGTGCTGGGTTAAGACAGGTTCAGCTATGATTTGAATGGTTGATTTCTGAAGTTGGGAGTAGGTAATTTAATAACTAGTGTTGGTCTCTAACTGAGAGGTGTGCTTGTGTTATGGATGGGCTTTTGTCTGCTGTAATCATCTCAGCTGGGCTGAATCCTCAGGAGGTAGAGCTCAGAGTCCTGGTTAACAGCCTGTGGAGTTGGCACCAGCCCAGGCCTGCCCTGGTGTTGAGATATGTGCTGAGAGGTGCAACCCTACTGATGGCCTATTCAGCTCTCCTGGGTCTCAAGCTACATCTTAAAGAAGAGCCCCATGGTTTGTTTTCAGAATTGTAGCCAATGGTTCCTCCCTGTTATTGATTTTTATGTCATTTCATTTGTAAAGTCCTTGTTCTATGCTAAATGCTAAAAAATTTTAGCATTGCTAAAATTTTATAGCTTCTTGAGAAGCTATGTTTATTATGTTAGAGTTCATCTCTTCCAGTCTTCTGCCTTGTCCACAGTCCTGCTTTACGTTTACATTTCCTCAGCTATGCACCAACATTAGTCCAGCATCTAAGTTAATTGGTAATGTTGCACTCTCTAACTATGCACTTATGGAATCTCTACAACCATAAAATTAGCAAGTGGACCCGTATACATAGTCATCAATTCACAGTAATCAGTCAATTACATAGACGGTGGTTAAAATAGAGAATAGTATACGCACAGTCCATTTGAACTTAAAACATATGCAAGTGCATTTGTTGGCCAATCTTTGGCTGTGAGTATGTTCCCTTGCTGGAATTCTTGGAAAAACCCATTTGAACTGTATCACCAACCATTTCCAGTTTTGGTTTCTTAAGTAGAGCAAGAATTTGACACTTCTGAAGCAATCTGAGTGCAGAACACCTCTAGATTTTAGGGATTCTGTTATTCTTTTTTACAGTTACTTCACCCATGCTTAACGCAACAGTATTTAAAAATAGCACCTAGCTTTTTCTCAACTTGGTTTCTATAGAAAAGAGAACCCGTTTTCTTTCTGTGTACAGATTTCATCATTTTACCTAAATTTTAACGAAATGATGTAATTTCAGTAGCTTGTACAACTGACATAAACTGGTTTGGGAACAAATCAAATGACTCCTGGTAAAAATATGACTAAAGTGGTAGCAGCAGGAGTGCACAGGTAGAGAAAATACTGTCAGTTCATCTGACAAGCTGGTGTTGCACAGACAGATTAAGAGTGCTTCTGCTGTAATATATGCTGAAGACGAAAACTGTGTACTACATTCTAAAGTATGTTGGAGTTTATTTATAAAGTGAATTCCTATGATGAGGAATTCTGTTACTTTTAAGAGGATCTACACAGCATTGCTGTATAGACTGAATGAGTAAAACTAGATCAGGTCAATTATGAGCAGAAGGTCAGTCTCTGCAAGGCTTTGTGGGATCAAACCCCATGGCAAACATAGTTTTCACCTTTGTGCTGTGCTTAGTTGCTCAGTGGTGTCTGACTCTGCAACCCCATGGACTGTAGCCCGCCCGGCTCCTCTGTCCATGGGGATTCTCCAGCAAGCATACTGGAGTGGGCTGCCATGCCCTCCTCCAGGGGATCTTCCCAACCCAGAGATCGCACCCAGTTCTCCTGCATTGAAGGTAGATTCTTTACTGTCTAAGTCACCAGGGAAGCCTGTTTTCACCTTTACCGAAGCATTAATTTTTCTGCATTTGACAAAATTTATAGTAACAAATATTTATAGTTTCAAGGCTGCACGCCAACAATCTTTAGAATTATGAAAACAAACTTTCTATTTTATAGAAAAAATCTGTGCTCTTTTTAACAAATAGATTTGGATAAAACCTAACTTTATGATTTCAAGATATAGAATATATGCAGATTTAACTTAAATTTTATAACCAATATGTAGATCTTTATTAGCCTTTTAATATATTAAAACAGATGTTAATTTTTTACCTGCATAATCTCTAAATATTTTTATTGGAATATAGTTGATTTACAATATTGTATTAATTCCTGCTGTACAGCAAAGTGAATCAGTTACATATATATATATATATGTATATATATATATATATATATATATATGTATTTCCACTCTTTTTTAGATTCTTTTCCCATATAGGTCATTACAGAGTATCGAGTAGAGTTTCCTGGGTTTACAGTAGGTCCTTATTAGTTATTTATTTTATATATAGTAGTGTGTATATGTCAATCCTAATCTCCCAATTTATCCCTTCCCCGCTTTTTCCCTTGGTAACCGTGGTTTTTTTTTTACATCTGTGACTCTTTTTCTGTTTTGTAAATAAGTTCATTGTTATCATATTTTTTTGGATTCCACATATAAGTGATATTATTTATTTGTCTTTCTCTGACTTCACTTAGCTGTGATAATCTCTAGGTCCGTCCATGTTGCTACAAATGGCATTATTTCATTTTCTTAGTGGCTAACTAATATTTCATTGTATATATGTACCAAAACAAATGTTAATTTTGAATGAAATATCTTAAATTCTCAACAATGCTTGTTTTCTTTCTTTCAAAATGCTTTCTTGGAAACTTTCCCGGTGAAGTTCCAACTTCCCCAGTGATTAAGACTCTGTGCTCCCAATTCAGGGGGCACGAGTTCAATCTCTGGTCGGGGAACTAAGATCCTGCATGCCCAGTGGTACAGCCAAATAACAAACAAACCCACAACAACAGTAAAAAAAATAACAAAAACAAAAAACTCCCCAATGTTTCTTAAAGTTTCTCTCAGAATTCCTGCTAAGCTACTTGTCATCTCTTTTACTTGAATTTGAATCAAAGACATTTAAGTTTGATAACAATTTATTTCCACTGAAATAAATAAATAGTATTTATATTTAGCTAGATTAAGATATTACTGTAAGTACCTGCTAGTAAATTTCCCTACTTTCTTCCAAAGTAGTATAAAAAAAAATTATCCTTAATCCTAAGCATTCTATTATGTTCTTTCCTCGCTGGCATTTAAATCAATGTAAAAACGTCTCTTGAAATCACTTCTGTGGGGGACTGTAAAAGAACTAAAACACACTGTGTCCTCACAAGGCTTGTAATCTGGTTCTAGAAACAAGATTGACACATTTGAAACAAATTATATCAAACATCTGTTGTTGTTATTCAGTCCCTGCATCATGTCCAACTCTTTGCAACCCCATGAGCTGCAGCACGCCAGGCTTCCCTGTCCTTCACTATCTCCCGGAGTTTGCTCAAACTCATGTTCATTGACAGTGATGCCATCCAACTATCTCATCCTTTATCACCCACTTCTTCTCCTGCCTTCAGTCTTTCCTAGCATTAGGGTCTTTTCCAGTGGGTCGGTGCTTTTCCCATCAGATAGCTAAAGTATTGAAGCTTCAGCTTCAGCATCAGTCCTTCCAATGAATATTCAGGTTGATTTTGTTTGATCTCCTTGCTGTCCAAGGGACGCTCAAGAGTATTCTCCAGCACCACAGTTTGAAAGCATCAATTCTTCGGTGCCCAGCCTTCTTTATGATCCAGCTGTTACATCCATACAAGACTACTGGAAAAGCCATAGCTTTGACTATGTGGACCTTTGTTGGCAAAATGATGTCTCTGCTTTTTAATACACTGTCTAGGTTTGTCATAGACAAACCTATGACTAACAAACATCTGATTAGTTATAAAATGAGAAGTTTAAGCAATAGTTGCTGAAGCACCTGCTTTGCCTAGTTTATTTTGTGTATAGTAGAGGCTTGAGTGGAGAAGGCAATGGCACCCCACTCCAGTACTCTTGCCTGGAAAATCCCATGGACGGAAGAGCCTGGAAGGCTGCAGTCCATGGGGTCACTGAGGGTCAGACACGACTGAGCGACTTCACTTTCACTTTTCACTTTCATGCATTGGAGAAGGAAATGGCAGCTCACTCCAGTGTTCTTGCCCGGAGAATCCCAGGGATGGGATCGCACAGAGTCGGACACGACTGAAGTGACTTAGCAGTAGCAGCAGCAGAGGCTTGAGTGATTAAGAAATTTGGGAGAAGTATGTGGGACTAAAACTGGATTCTGATGAGTAAGTGGAATTTGAACTGACTGGGGAATAACAGAGAGAATTTTGGTTAGGAGGAAAGAGGCCTGGCCTGACACTTTAGGGACAAGATGCTCTCAGGAAACAGACTAAAGAGTAGGATCTGTTTGTGTCCTTCTGGTCTTTATCTGAGCATTTCCTAATTTCCCTGAATCTTGTCCTGGCAATGGATTGTCTTTGGTTACACTTCTTTTCTTTCCTTATGGGAGAATCTCCATAAGACCAATGGTCTGTTCTAGCCTATCATCCAATCCCTAATGCCATGGCACTGGAAAGGGTGTGGGGATACATTTAGAATTATGATAGCCATCTTTTACCCGGTGCCTTTTAGGGACCTGTATCAGTCAGGATAGGCTAGGTTATGCAGTAACTAACATCCTCAAAATTTCGGTAGGTTAAAAGAAAAAATATTTATCACTCATACAGTGTTTTCCGTGGGGGTTGGTGGGAATGAGAGGCACGATCTCATCTTCTTGCTATCATTCTGAGACTCAGGCTGCCCTTGTCTCAACTTGGATATACCATTGTCATTCATCAGAAAGGCCTAAATCTTTTCTAATCCTTCTGTTTAACTCACTGAATATTTGTCATGTATGACATTTGCAGAGCCACTGGAGAATTTTCTAATGTATTCCACATCTTCTGGATAAAGAATTTCCTGAGTTTGTTACCCATTGCATCAGTGAGTGTGTTAGTACAAGACACCCATTGTGGTTTTTACCTGGGAATCCCTTCTAAGTTGCTATTGGGCATACAATGTCTATCTTAAGAGGAAAACTAGACATGGCGAAGATGAAGCACTTGAACCTGGGATGGAGGCGGCATCGTCTAGCAGAGCAAGGATGCAACTAGCAGCCTAGAGCCCTGCCCCCTCCTACCTGTGTGGCTTCTGTGTCTCTTCAGATCTCTGAGCTTCATTTTCTTCACCTATATTATTAATATAAAGGAGTTGGTCTAGATCACCCTTAAGTTCTCTTTGAATACAATGATTCTCTGCTACTATGAAACAAATAAAATTTAAGGCTAGAGGTAGTTTCTGTCCCCTGTAGTCTATAACCTGTTTGCTTTTAAAGCTCTTCCTTGTTGATGGAAGTTTGTTTGTTCTTTGATGCAAGAAGGTGTTAGTCCTCCTTTCCCGTACATTTGAGAAATATAGTCAGAATTTCTCATCAGCTAGATCGGACAATTTGTCCCCTTTAGTCTTGTTATTCAGTCTGATATGGGGAAAGGGGACAGGGCCGAGGTCAGATAACACTTTCGGAGCTTCACTTCTAATCTTGGAGAGTCTCACTCTTGTTCGCCAAAGAATTCTCAGTTCAGAGTCACAAACCCGGCAATAATTGACCTCTGAAGAGGTCTGCTTTCTTCAGCAATTCTTCATGTTCCCGAAAAGGGCCACTTAATGATAAAGACTGTAGATCTTTCCTTCCATTTAGGGTTGAAGCTTAAAGTGCTTTTGGTTCCAGAGTTGTCCAGCCAGCTCTCTCTCTGCCTTGTTTTATACTGCTGGCAGCCTTCCACAGATGAAAAAGAAACGTTTATTGGGCTGGTTCTACTTGTCAGGCACTATAACTTACAGTGCACTCAGACAGAAAAATGTTCTATAAATATAGAATCATGTGAGGAATGTCCCAGAACCAGAGTCTTATCTTTAATTGCCAGCAGGATTCACTCAGGCTACCAGATACTGTATCATAATCAAAAAGACCAAGGCCAGAGAATGGCAATATGGACAATATGAGACACAGACAATATGAAGATGACAAGTTAGTTAATAATGAATGAGCGTACACTTAAAACTGAGAAATGCATATATGTATACATACACACGTACAAACACACATACATATGTTGTGTGCAACCGATGGCTTATATACAGGGGGATGTGACAGCCTCATCAGGAAACTGATGATACCCTTGGACCAAGTGTGTGATTTTTCTAGTGTCCTGAACCCACTTTCTTTTCCCCTCACATTCACCCTGGCTGTCCTCCTCATGGCAGAGCACCTTGTCTTGCTTGCTCCATCCTTTTCCAAAGAAGACTGGATGATACCCAGCATCATCCAGCGTCACTGGGTGACTTTCAGGGACGGCTTGTGTCCCATCCATGTGCTGTGCCACGTGCAGCTGCTCTTCCCCACATCAGCCTGCAGGGTGGCCATTGGATGCTACAGCTCTGCACCTAAGATGTGGCCTCTGGGATGCATTCTTTTTGCCATGCATCCCATCCCACTGCACTTGGTGATGCTGGGTGACACATTTTAATTCTTTGTGGTAATAAGAATCATGCCTTGTTTAGGCTCTGGAACTCAAACACTTTCCCTCTGAAACTGCTCAGCAGCACTGAGCTTTACCACTGACAGGCTTTCCGCTCAACATTGTGCCACAGAACCTTGTAAGAGTCTCTGAGGCTGAGAGGCTAAGGTGACATCTGTTTGTCCGTGACTGCCAGCGGCAGGATCAGACTGAGGGAACCTGTGGAGAGACTTGTGGTTTGGCACGAGGTTGAGGACTCATGTGGGCTGAGAGCCGCTGAAGAGTCCTGGGCACCACTTTATGGACAACCCTGGGACCTAGGTCAACGTGTGGGGAGTATGGAGATTTGCTGTGCAGCTGTGAGGGAAGAACCCTTTTTCCTCTCATGCCCCCCTTTTCTAGTTTTCCTTCTCCATTCTTCTCCCCACCCTCTGCTAACTCCACATCTCCTTTGGCTTTGGCAGCTACTCAGGATCCGAGGATCCTTGAAATGGGTTTATAGGGGTCTTGCAGACCTTCCGTCCTGAGATGATAATGTTTTTGAAACTGGTAAATATTTGGGGGATATTAACTGGCTGGAGTTTTCAAACTAAAGTAAATCCATGACCTCATAACAGATTGATGTTGATTCAGATGATGTTAAGCTTCTAGGACTTTGAATCTCAAGAGGTGTAGGTAACTTATATGTTTTTAATACAGTGTGTGTGTGTGTGTATGTGTGTGCACTTGCACACGTATAAGGGAGAGAGAGAGAATTCTTAAAAATGTGATAGATGCTGTTTCCACATTCCTATTTGCTTTCTTAGACAAACAGTCTTCTATACTTTTACTTTTGTAAGACAAATGAAACCCTTCCTTTACATGGTTGATATGTAACCCTGGTAAGATCCATGATTGATGTTTGAGTACCACTGTGTATGCAGTTGTTATATAGTTTCTCCATCATGAAAACAAATAAAAACCTCTGCATTTCACTGAATCTACTCCAGGAGTTTGGCTTCTCTTTCTATTGTCCTATGATAAAAACCTAAAATACATTATATGTTTTATTCTCTTCACTACCCTTTTCTGTGTATCAGTCTCACCCAGACGTGAGCTATTTTGCCACACACAGAAAACATAGTGAATTTAAAAATGTCAGTTTGAAAACGAAACCCAACTCAAATTTGGCATTTCTTTCCAACTTACCAAGATAACTTAGAGAATAAATCTAGAGCTGAGAATTTATTCCTTCTTGTCCTTTTATTTTATTTAGAAAAATTTCTTCCTAAAAGTTATCAGGGCCTGCTTGAATGATAGTGCATTTTTTTCTCATCAGAGTTGATTTCATTTCTGGTTCCCTTGCTTCCCAGCCTACACTCTGTGTAACGTTGCAGAGGCGGCAGATTGATGGGGAAAGGATTCAGAATGTGCTCTGGATTGGGGTTTCAGTGTGTGTGCTGTCTGCTGCCAGAGACATTTAGCAGATGGACTTGGGAAGGTGGGACTGGGCCTGGATGGGGAGGGGGCCTCAGGGTAAGAAGCGCTTTATGAGCTGGGCTGGCTCTGCCTTCTCCATTTAGCCATTAAGACCCTGGCCCACTATGAAGTCTATCACCAGATAAAAGAGACTCAGCTTTTGCTGTCGTTGTCTTTCACTTTCAGCAGTTTGATTATGATGGGTACGGGCGTGGATTTCCTTGTGCCTTTCTGTTAGGGGTTTGCTGAGCTGCTTGAATCTTTAGGTTTATATCTGTTGTCAAATTTGGGAATTGTTTAGCCATTGTATCTTTAAATATTTGTTTCTGTACTGCATTCTTTCTCTTTCTCCTCTGGGATCCCAATAAGTGAGTGTTAGACCTCTTGATATTGTCCCACTGGTCCCTGAGGTTCTTTTCATTTCTTTTTCAAATCATTTTTCTCTTTGTTGTTCAGATTGGATACTCTCTGTTTATCTGTATTCAAGTTCACTGACTCTTTCTTGTGATATATTCTTTCTGCTATTGAGTCCATCCACTGAGATTTTTATTTTGGTTATTGTATTTTTCAGGTCTAAAATGTCCTTTTGGCTCTTTATATATCCTGTTTCTTTGCTGAAACTTTCTATCTTTCCATTGGTTGCAAGAGTGTACACTCCTCTTACTTCTTGGAGTGTTCTGTAATACTTGCTTTTAAGTTTTTGTCAAATAATTCCAGGATCTGTGTCACGTCATTGGCATTTGTCGATTGTCTTTTCTCCGCACCAATTGGGATTTTCCTGATTCTTCAAATGCTGAGTAGTTTTGAGTTATATCCTTTTGTGTGTATAATATCATGGAGGCTTCTGTTGTTGTTCAGTTGCTCAGTCATGTCCAACTCTTTGTGACCCCATGGACTACAGCCTGCCAGGCTTCCCTGTCTTTTACCATCTCCCAGAGTTTGCTCAAACTCATGTCCATTGAGTTGATGATGCCATCCAACCATCTTGTCTTCTGTTGTTCCCTTTCCTTCTGAGTCTCTGAGTTATGTTTAAATACTATAAATAATGTCCATATATCAATATTTGTTTTTCCACGTAGTTGAGCTGGTTGGGTTCAGGTCTCAAGGTCCAGCCAGCCTTTTATGAATTAAGATTTCACTATCAGTTGTCAGTTATATTTTTAAAATTTTGCAGTGTTCTTTGGATCTGTCCCACATGCATTACACCCAGTGGCCAGACTCGGACCTGGTGGAGGTCTGTCTATTGGCGGTTCTCCAAGTCTTTGATATGCTAACAGATGCACATGCGCATGCACATATCTAGGTGTCTGGGGATGGGGGAGGGGATTGGTTCTAGCACGCCTGCAGATAAATCAAAATCTGTGGATGCTCACTTCTCATACAGTGATGTACTACCATTGGCCCCCGGTATCCCCAGGATTCTGCATCCACAGATATTGAAGTGAAAGTGAAAGTAGCTCAGTCGTGTCGAACTCTTTGTGACCCCATGGACTATACAGTCCATGGAATTCTCCAGGCCAGAATACTAAAGTGGGTAGCCTTTCCCTTCTCCAGAGGATCTTCCCAACCCAAGGATTGAACCAGGTCTCCCACATTGCAAACAAGTTCTTTACCAGCTGAGCCACAAGGGAAGCCCAAGAATACTGGAGTGGGTAGTCTATCTTCTCCAGCTGCTGCTGCTGTGTCATACTGGTTGTGTTCGACTCTGTGCGACCCCATAGACGGCAGCCTACCAGGCTCCTCCATCCCTGGGATTCTCCAGGCAAGAACACTGGAGTTGGTTGCCATTTCCTTCTCCAATGCATGAAGTGAAAAGTGAAAGTGAAGTCGCTCAGTCGTGTCTGACTCAGCGACCCCATGGACTATAGCCTACCAAGCTCCTCCGTCCATGAGATTCTCCAGGCAAGAGTACTGGAGTGGGTTGCCATTGCCTCCTCCATCTTCTCCAGCAGATCTTCCCAATCCAGGAATTGAACCAGGGTCCCTTGCATCGCAGGTGGATTCTTTACCAACTGAGCTATCAGGGCTGATATTGATATTGAGGGCTGACTGCATTATCTAGTTCCCTGTGTTTCTGAACCTCTGGCTAGAAAGGTTAGACTTTAGTTACAACACCCTTCCTGTGACTATATGCAAGCCCAAAGTCAAGCTGTTTGAGAAGAGAGAAAATACTCAACGAGGTTTTTCCCCTGCCCTCTTGGGGCCACAGCTTCAGATCAGAGAAGAAATTTCCCTTTCCTAAGAGTTTTAGGTGCTTGCAGACTCCTGCTGTGGCTTCCACTACAGTGGGATTGCCTGGGAGTTGGGGTGCTAGAATGGAGGAAAGGAAATACAAGAAGAGGGGTAAATAGGGAATCCTCCTACTTTCTCTGAGCATTAGGAGACCCTTCCCCCCTTGAGCCTGAGCTAGAGGGCTTCTCTGGAGCTCTTGGTCTGTGCAGATGTCTGCCTGCAGTGTGAGACCACCTTGAGTGGGGGCACGAGGGGGATGCCAGAAGAAAACCAGTGGTGCCCTTACTGCTGCTTCCTGATACTTTGAATTCTGGTCTTCTTTCCCAGCCCGCCTGCCAGTATTTACTTTTCAGATTTCTCAAATAGCTGCTTTGATGCATTCTATCCAGGTTTTATTGCTGTATTCACTGCCAGACACAGGGTGAGGGTGTGCTTACCCATGTTATCCAGAACTGAAACTGAGATTTTTTTGGTAACAAAATTTTTGCATGGGGAACCTGAATTTTAAACGTGTGTAACTGACCCTTAATCTTTCTAAAGCAGGGCCCATTCTGAGAGAAAGATCAGTTACATGAAGCTGAGGGGAGGGACATGTGAGCTGCCACCCCAGAGACTCTGAGAATCACACTTGAGTGAAGTCCTAAAAACTATGATTATCCCAGGGTGTCCCAGAAAGGCAGTGGCTGGTGCTCACACGCTCCCCGTTGTGTCTGGATGGCTGCTCTGTCCAGGTCCCATTCTGTGCCTCCCCCTCCCCCAACAATTCCCCCAACTCCCCTTCTCCTTCTAAAAAGGAACAATTTCCTTCAATCTTTGTTTCCTGCCGGCTAACAGATGCTCTTAATTAGCACAAAATTGCTAAATAAATAGATTTTGCTTGTTTTGAGTTTGTTTTTTTCCAGAAAGCTTAGGCTTTCCAACATTAACTCATTGCACACTCTCAGCGTATTGTTTAGTTTGAGTCAAGGACTCACAACCTTGTTCTTTTCCACAGGCACAACCATAATGCAGAAAATCAATTGTTAGCTATCTCCCACAACAGAAAATTGCTGTTTCTAAAACCTTTCAAGAGCTTACTAGCTGTGGGGAATGTGAATTTGAGAGTACCGAAACTTGGCAAAAATACCCCAGACACTCTACCAATTATCAGTCACAATAAAGAAACTGATCATTTAAATCACTTATCATACAATTTCATCCCCAAAGAGCTGTAGAATTGAGACACAGAGGAATGGACCATTAGACTCTTTCTTTGGTTTTTATTTCAAAAGAAAGTAAAAATATGTATGCTTGTCTAAAACTTGCTTGTACAACTGGTGGTGGTACTGTTGCCAGTCTGACCATTTCTGTGTGGCCTACGTGAGGTCATTCATGGGTGTGGGAGAAATGGCTTGTGAAGAAGGAAGCTTTTATGCCAAATTTCAAGGCAAAGAAAGCTTTTGCACAAGACAGAATCCATGATTCTCTTTTCAGGTCATGGGTGGGTTTGCTTTTATATGTATACATATATTTTAATGCAACCAGTTTTGCTTGGGGCTTATGGTCTTGAATTAATATATTTCTATTATGTGCATATGTGTAAGCTGGTAGGCAAAAGAGTATTTTAAAAGATTGCTTTATTTTTTGCATTATCTTTTAATAGTGAAACCTTGGAATTCGGTTTCTTTGGCTTGAAAGAATCATTTTCTTTATCCAGAAACAAATTTGATGCTGAAGTCATAAATTATAAAAATATGTGAAAGCCTCACGGTTGTGCTTGTTGCAGTTTTTGGAGCCAGATCCATTATCTCTGTGCACCGACTTGGGCTGACTCAGCGATTGCTTTTTACCCTTTGGGAAGAGACTCTCAGATGTCTGCAAAATAGCCCCCAAACAACATGAGTTAGCTGTGTATAGAATCCTTTGCTTAATGTTAATTTTTTGGAAATTTTTTCTATATAATCAAACCATTTCCCCTCGTTAGAGGAAGCCAGTTCACTTTGCAATGCATGTTTCCTGGAGGAAGAACCAGATAAATCCTTCACAGACAAAAGTGGGTGGGGACTGCTGCCTTTCCTGGGATGCTTATCTCTGTTGAAGGAGGTGCTCCTTTGTATGAGTGGCCTCGTGGTTTATGTATGGGGCAGGACCACGGATTGCAAAGGAATTGAGCAACCCCCTGGCTCCACCCCTGCAAGGGCTCAGGAGCCTGAGCACTTCTCTGTGGCAGCACATTGTGGAGGCTCCATTTGACACCAGCTCAAGCCTGTTGGGGACAGATGGATCTGCCCCAATCCCCAGTGACAATACCTCCACCACCTTCTGCTTAAGCTGCTCCTTTACTGATCTGAAGAGGAAGTGGAGGCAACAGAGGGGACCAGGAATCTACCTTCCCACCCCCTGGGGGTGGGATGGGGGTAGCCTTGTCTGGTCACTTGATATTTGGAGCACATGGATAACAGTGTACTTTGGCATTTAGGGAGTTGTTTGGGGGAATTGTTTCTTTTTAAAAGGAAAAGACATTTTTTTTTTTTTTTGCCTTGTTGTAGTAAACAGTGTTTTAAGGTGCTCCAAGAATTCTGTTTGTGGGACTTCTTTTTTGTTGTTGTTTTCTTTGTTTGTGGGATTTCTGATGGACAAATATTGATGTGTGCACTAGAGAATTAAGACAAATGATAATTGAAAGAGATGATAAAAGCTAGTGGTTTCCTTGGGGAAATAATCACAAATTGCTGTCAGGCTGATTCCAATGAGAACATTACTTTATGTGAAATGTTTTCTAAACAGCTCAACCAAAGCGTTAAGCCAGAGCACTTTTGAGGGCATCTCTCTGCTGTATATTTCTATTATATCCCCACCTGAGACCCTTCAACTTATTCACCGTTCCAGCTGTCGCGTTTAGCTTTGTCATGGTCAACACTCAGTGGAACTGAGAAATATCAGATAGCAAGATGGATATAGTTTGTGGATTCTTAATATAATTGTATAGTTTTATCATATTGAGTCATCCCCCCCATAGATTCACTATTATTGATCCAGAATGTTACCTTTGTGTGTTAGCCCAGGTTAAGTGCTTCTGCTATGTTTAAAGTGTCTCTTTAATGAGAATTTTGGGCTTCTCACATTGGAGACTGCTTCCCATGATCTATATTTGTATTTTCCGGCATTTATTTTGGATTGGCACTTGGATCCTTCACCTCTCTTGTAACACCATTGTGCCTATAGAGGTTTCAGTCAGAGCTCTTGTGGAACTTTGTTGCATTTATTGGTTTACACAGCTGTGTCCTATATTAAATTGTAACCCAGATCCTGGCACAAGGCACAAATGACCACTGAATGAGTGAATGATTCCCTGGTCAAGTCTCAATGCCTCTTTCCAAAGGATGCTGTGTGGGAGAACTTCCACTTGCCTTTCCAGGCCCACTCTCCATCTTGATCCCCTACTCCGTGCCCCAGCAGAGGCTGACCTGTGGACCAACCACAGCCTCCCGCTTCTTTAGCTTCTCCTTCCATTTGACAGTTAGGGTGAGTATGTACTTTCATAGGACTGTATGTGATAGGGTTGGCTGTAATTCTATCAAACACCTTCTCCATGCAGTTTCCCTCTTTGGGTTCCACAAATTTCCCCCTTCTCCTGCTCCTTCCTGCTCAGGATTTGGAAGGGCTCCCTGGTGCTACCAGCCACAGGTATTGCATTACTCCTTATTAGTTTCCTAAACTCTTTCTTCATGAGAAACATTGGGCTGGACGAAGCACAAGCTGGAATCAAGATTGCTGGGAGAAATATCAATAACTTCAGATGCAGATGACACCACCCTTATGGCAGAAAGTAAAGAAGAACTAAAGGGCCTCTTGATGAAAGTGAAAGAGGAGAGTGAAAAAGTTGGTTTAAAGCTCAACATTCAGAAAACAATCATGGCATCCGGTCCCATCACTTCATGGCAAATAGATGTGGAAACAGTGTCAGACTTTATCTTTGGGTGCTCCAAAATCACTGCAGATGGTGATTGCAGCCATGAAATTAAAAGATGCTTACTCCTTGGAAGGAAAGTTATGATCAACCTAGATAGCATATTAAAAAGCAGAGACATTACTTTGCCAACAAAGGTCCGTCTAGTCAAGGCTATGGTTTTTCCAGTGGTCATGTATGGATGTGAGAGTTGGACTATAAAGAAAGTTGAGCACCAAAGAATTGATGCTTTTGAACTATGGTGTTGGAGAAGACTCTTGAGAGTCCCTTGGACTGCAAGGAGATCCAACCAGTCCATCCAAGGAGATCCAACCAGTCCATCCTAAAGGAGATCAGTCCTGAATATTCATTGGAAAGACTGATGTTGAAGCTGAAACTCCAATACTTTGGCCACCTCATGCGAAGAGCTAACTCGTTGGAAAAGACCCTGATGCTGGGAAAGATTGAAGGCAGGAGGAAAAGAGGACGACAGAGGATGAGATGGTTGGATCGCATCACTGACTCAATGGAGATGAGTTTGAGTAAACTCTGGGAGTTGGTGATGGACAGGGAGGCCTGGCGTGCTGCAGTCCATGGGGTCGCAAAGAGTTGGACACGACTGAGGGACTAAACTGAACTGAAACTCTGCCTGCACCTTTGTAAATAGTCTCTCTACTAAATTCTTCCCATCGTATCCTGCTGGGACCTGACCGACATTTCCCAGCTCACCCAAGATAACAAAGTTTTTTGTAACCTAGATATCATAATCTGCGTCTCTTGCATTATTTCAAGTAAACACTCTCTTCTAGGATGGTCTACAACCAAATCAGAGTCAGATAGAGCAGGGGTCAGCAAGCTCCAGCCTTGCAGGCCAAATCCAGCCTGCCAGCTGTTTTTGTAAATGGAGTTTTATTGGAGCACAGTCCTGACCATTTGTTTACTTACTGTCTTTGGCTGCTTTTGAGCTACAACAGGCGGTGAGGAATTGCAGCAGAAACTGCATGGCCTGCAAAGACTGAAATATTTGCTGTTTGATCTCTTATAGAAAAAATTTACAGATCCCTGATTTAGAGGAAAACCATAACGTGAAAACTTTATTGTTTTCATCAAAAGCCTCCTGGGTCAGGCACTGGGGTACTTGTCAGGATCCCATGAGACTGACCTGGGGAGTTTGAAACCCCAGGCCTGGACAAACTTGCAGGCAGCTTTGTGTTGCTGTGCTGACAGCAGCAGCAACCTGGAAAGTCAGTCTTCGTCATTAGATGCAAAAGGAGTGTAACCAAGCAAAGCTAAGAGGCATTTGTCTGTAATTTATGATTTCATAATTAATAATTCCCTGGAAAGAATGGCTTTCCCTAATGTTTCAGCATTTCTCTATCAAGCTTATTTTGTATATATCTGTCTCCCCCACCAGACTGTGAGTGCCTCTCAGGAAGTTCTGGGTTTTATTCATATGGGTGCCAACTAGTGCCTGGCACAGAGTGGCTGATGCTCAATAAATATTGTTTGACCAAATGGTAATCAACAACTAACTTAGAGAAGAAAAAAAGAAATAGCGGGGTGGGAGTCATTAACTGGGAAGATTTATTGCTTAATGTTCTCAGACTCTCTCTGGCTGGAGTCTCTGCCTCCTCAGCCTTCATAAACAAGAACAGCTATATGAAAAGCCTATTTCCTAAGAAAAGGTGCCCCTCAGGGCAGACTGACTATATAATTTGCAGGGCTTAGCACAGAATAAAAATGTTGAGCCTCTCGTTTAAAAATTAAGAGTTTTAAGACAGTGTCAGCACTGAGACAAACACAAGCACATCTAAGAATGTACAACCTGCGTGCCTACGAAACTGGCCCTGCGCTGAGGATTCCTGAGGACGAGGCAGCCTGTGGGTGATCAGTGAGGGTTCTTTCAGTCCAGAGGACTGCAGGGTGCTCCACCACTATTTGTCTGGCTGCTGAGACTGTGGACTCTCAGGACTTGGTACAGTGATATGAGTCTTATAATGCCTAACCTGGAATAATGCTTTATCACTTACATAGTGTCTGCATTTATCTCAGACCCACATGCCAGAGTGTACTGTGCTTCCCCAAGCCCACACATTTGGCTTGACACTGACTAATCAGCTTGGCCTTCATTCTTCTTGCTATCTGTTTAACCCCAAGTCACCTAGGCCACCCCGTTTAGGGGCAAAAATATATATATGTACTAAAGTGCCCCGTTTCCAAGGCAATGCCAAATAATGTACCAACTACCACACAATTGCACTCATCTCACACACTAGCAAAGTAGCGCTCAAAATTCTCCAAGCTAGGCTTCAACAGTACATGAACTGTGAACTTCCAGAGGTTCAAGCTGGATTTAGAAAAGACAGAGGAACCAGAGATCAAATTGCCAACATCCACTGGATCTTTGAAAAAGCAAGAAAATTCCAGAAAAACATCTACTTCTGCTTTATGCACTATGCCAAAGCCTTTCACTGTGTGGATCACAACAAACTGGAAAATTCTTCAAGTGATGGGAATACCAGACCACCTGACCTGCTCCTGAGAAATCTGTATGCAGGTCAAGAAGCAATAGTTAGAACTGGACATGGAACAACGATCTGGTTCCAAATCGGGAAAGGAGTATGTCAAGGCTGTATATTGTCACCCTGCTTGTTTAACTTATATGCAGAGCACATCATGTGAAATGCTGGGCTGGATGAAGCACAAGCTGGAATCAAGATTGCTGGGAGAAATATCAATAACCTCAGATACGCAGATGATACCACCCAACTTATGGCAGAAAGCAAAGAAGAACTAAAGAGCCTCTTGATGAAAGTGAAAGAGGAGAGTGAAAAAGTTGGCTTAAAACTCAACATTCAGAAAACTAATGGCATCTGGTCCCATCACTTCATGGAAAGTAGATGGGGAAACAATGGAAACAGTGACAGACTTTATTTTTCTGGGCTCCAAAATCACTGCAGATAGTGACTGCAGCCATGAAATTAAAAGACGATTGCTCCTTGGAAGAAAAGCTCTGACCAACCTAGACATCGTATTTAAAATCAGAGACATTTCCTTACCAACAAAGGTCCACGTAGTCAGGGCTGTGGTTTTTCCAGTAGTCATGTATGGATGTAAGAGTTGGACTATAAAGAAAGTTGAGCACTGAAGAACTGATGCTTTTGAACTGTGGTGTTGGAGAAGACTCTTGAGAGTCTATTGGACTGAAGGGGGATCCAACCAGTCAATCCTAAAGGAGATCAGTCCTGAATATTCATTGGAAAGACTGATGCTGAAGCTGAAACTCCAATACTTTGGCTACCTGATGGGAAGAACTGACTCACTGGAAAAGACCCTGATTCTGGGAAGGATTGAAGGCTGGAGGAGAAGGGGACGACAGAGGATGAGATGGTTGGATTACATCACTGACACATGGGCGTGAGTCTGAGCAAGCTCTGGGAGTTGGTGATGGACAGGGAAGCCTGGTGTGCTGCCGTCCATGGGGTTGCAGAGTTGGACGTGACTGAGCGGCTGAACTGAACTGAACTGAACAGAAAGTGCCCCAGTACGTCTGTTTAGATGTTTCTTTTTGGGTGACAGACAGTTCTTGCCATAAAACCTGTCTTTATCTCCTGTGGCTGCTGTCACAAAATACTACAGACTGGGTGGCTTATAAGCAACAGAAATTTATTGCTCACCGTTCTGGAGGCTGGGTGTTCAAGATCAGTGTGCCAGCATGGCTGGATCCTGGTGAAGGTCCTCTTTCAGGCTGCAGGTGGCTGCCTTCTTGCTGTGTCCTCACATGGTGGTAGGGCCCAGGGAGCTAGAACACTAATCCTATTCATGGAGGCCCCACCCTCATGATGTAAGCACCTCTCAAAGTCCCGCCTCCTAATATTATCACATTGGGCATTAGGATTTCAACACAGGAATTTTGGGGGTGGGGACACACATCCAGACCATTGCAATGTCTGCCTGGAGAACAATGTGTGTGCATGATCCTTGTTTTGGCCCCAGAACCCTTTCTGCAAGGTGGTTGGGATGGGCTCCTGAACCCGACTTTATGGTGAGGAGGGGGACAGGGGAGGGCTGTGTACATGAATGATCCCCAGAACCCTCCCCTGCCCCCTTCCTCACCATAAAATGAGGTTTGGGAGCCCATCCTAACCACTTTGCAGGAAGCTCTGTGCCAAGACTCCCAAAGTCTTTCCTCACATGAGATGTTCACCCTGCCATCTGCTAGGGCTTCTCCTTGCCCAGGCCCCTGCCCTTCCCCATCCTACACCCTGCACCGTACTCTGCCCTTGGGATCACAGTGAGTCTCCTGGAGGTTTCCGGTGGTGACCACTATGGTGGGAAACTTGAGCTCTAGAAAGGATTTCATGACTAGAGCTTCCTTTTGACTGGAGGTATCCCCAGTTTTGATTCTTCTAGATCACCACTACTTTCCTCCAACCCTTCATCTACTCTACCTTGCCACAAAAGGAGGCTTAGTGTTCTGATCACTCCACTCCTGGGAGCTCCTTGCATCTTCTGCTGAAAGTTGGAGGTTGTCTGGCAGTGCTAGAAGGCCACCACTGCCAGCCCTGGTGGTGCAAGCTCCAAGGTCTGTTGGCAGATGCATGGTGCCAGACGACAGGGGCACTGAGGTCTGGAATACCCAGTGGCACCCCTTGTCCTCCCCCGCATTTCCCTCTGCTAGGAGCAGGGGGTACCCGAGCACCCTGAGGATTCAGGCATTACGGTGTCATGACAACAGAACAGGCCCTTAGGAGGCACCTATTTCTAAAGCTGTAACCCATAGACCGTGGAGGTTTATTCCACAATGGGGAGAAGCTCCGGCTAATACAGAGCTGCAATTGAGAGAGCCTGATGGGGTCAAGTGGAGTTTGCCTTTGATCAGAAGCTTGAGACAGATATCCCATCTGGCTTTTGCAGTCTCCTGCTAAAGCTGGTAGCTGGGCTTTCTCAGGCCTCATTTGTCTCCCTGTGACTGATGTGGCCTTCATGCTGCTGCTGCTGCTGCTGCTGCTGCTAAGTCGCTTCAGTTGTGTCCGACTCTGTGTGACCCCAGAGATGGCAGCCCACCAGGCTCCCCCGTCCCTGGGATTCTCCAGGCAAGAACACTGGAGTGGGTTGCCATTTCCTTCTCCGATGCATGAAAGTGAAAAGTGAAAGTGAAGTCGCTCAGTCGTGTCTGACTGTGACCCCATGGACTGCAGCCTATCAGGCTGCTCTGTCCATGGGATTTTCCAGGCAAGAGTACTGGAGTGGGGAGCCATTGCCTTCTCCGGCCTTCACAATGGCAGCCCCAAACCACCTCCCTGATGCTCAAGAGCGGCAGTGTTTATTTTGCAGGCGGCAGTCTTACCTTCCTAATACTCTGCACCCTTCCCACCCCCCACCCTAACTTCCTGATCCTTTTCATACTAACCTATGTTTTCTCCTTGCAGGGTCCCCGGTGGCAAATAGACCTCCAGCCTTGGGCAGGCCCTGCTCGCTCCCTGGATGAAGAAGCCTTGAGGTTCCTGAGATACATCAGCACCATTCAGGTTGTGTTTCAAGCACAAGTGGGTTTGGAAACTGTAAAAGATGCCAGCTGCCCCTTTTAAAGGATTTGTCAATAAGGGTCTGGGAAGTTTCTCAGTGCCTCCTGATAGATGCTTGATAGGGACAGTTTCTGAGGCCTTACTGCTTAAATATATCTGCTCACCTAGAGGCAGATAATAGGTGCCTTCCATCTGCTTTGGCATCTTATCCCTTCCAGGAGTATCATCACCCCGAGATGTTTTAATGATTCATTGCAATGTGTTTTAAAGATCCACTTTAGAAAATTGCTTTGGGAAACCATTTGAAGTGACAGATTCTTGCCCCTGAGTAGGCAGTCCAGTGTGTCACAAACCAAAACCATCATCTGGAGATTCAAGTCCCAGTTTGGAGAAATCTGCCTTTTCACTTTTCTGCCACAGAAGGTTGGCAGACAGAGACGCGTTAGGCCAGAGAGCCAAGGAGACTTCGCAGGCAGTCAGAAGAGAAGCTAATGAATCCGAAGGCTCTCTGTTCCTAGGGCCCTTTAAATCATTACTGAGCACCGCCTTCATTAGTGACTTAACGCATTGTGGCAGCTCCTGCCCGGTGCCCCGAGCGGGCAGAGACTCTTCATTAAGGAAAGTCTATGGCTCTTGACACATTAATCAGGAGGGTCCATTCTCCAGTAGCCTGATCCTGAGGAAAGAGAGATGGAAAAGGAAATCAAGGCCTGAGGGAAACTTCTCCCTGGACTGAGAGTGCTAGTAAATTAAAAACTCAGACTGCCTGTGAAGCTGCAGCCCTGAAAGCCGTACTGTGGAGCTGTGTGGTACTGAGGGGTCCCCGGGCCTTTTGATCTCCCTCAGCCCACTGGCTCTTGACATCCCACTCTCTCTGCCCAGCCTCACTGGTGGCCAAGCCCATTTTTCATCCATGGAGGAACGTATATTTCTGGAATTTTAGAAGGCTAATTTAGGGGTAAAAAAATTTTCATTTTTCATATGATGCAGTCAGACAACCAGAGATTTCAATACTTGTCACCTAGACATGGAAGTAAAAGCTTGTTGAATTCATCATGAGTAATGGGATGATAAATTGGTCCCTGTGCTTTACATAATTTCATCTTATTTTGCTGCTGCAAATTAATTTGGTGGACTTACACTGACTTAATTAAAATACTGAAGTTTTAATTTTATAGTTTGGTTTTACATAAAGAATAAGAAACTAGACCTCTTAACTGTGACTTTAAGAAGCCCTTAAAAGCCCCAGAGAAAGGTGTTAAAAGTATGAGTTGAATTTGAGAATGGTTGGCTTAACCCCCTGCCCCACCCCCCTGACACACACAAAAATTGACCATGTGAAAGCCTTGAAATTCCATTTTATATGTATTTCAGGTTAATGTTCTGTAACTTATAAAAGGCAAATTAACTTAGAAGAAGCTCTTGAGGCATGAAAGCATCATTTCAAGTCCCTCTTCAAGTTTTCCCATGAGTTATGGACTGAGAGGGAAAAATGCTTTTAAAAAAAGCATCCTGTGATGTGGTCTGATGTTGTGATCCTGGGCAATTTATTTTGCTTGTCTGGTCTGACTGTTCTGATCTTGGAAAGGAAGAGATTGTATCAAATTATTTCTAAGGTCCCTCCCAGCTCCATGAGCTTTTACCATAAGACTGGTGTAGAATTATTATTAACCAAGTATTACCGAACACCTACTCTGTGCCAGAAATGTAGGCCTTGGAAATAGTCTCTGCCTTCAAGTGGCTAACAAACTAGTTGGGAAGGTAGATAAATGGACATATAATTATTATTCACAGTGAGAAGTATAATAATAGAGATTTCGTTGTTGAAGCTCACTAGAAGGCTTTGCATCCTCTAGAAGGCACTAGATAAAGTTCCAGACCTCACAATGGTTTTGTAATCAGAGATCATTTTAACAGCTAAAGTCCTGTGCTTTTGTGTGCTTCTGACTCACTAGCCCAGGAGGTGGGAGCTCATCAGAGATGACACTAACTGGTTTAATCAGAATCCCACTAACCAGTGCTCCCTCCTCTTTTCTCTGTAGTGCAGAGATTTTCAGCTGTGTTGGAACCTTGTGCCTCTTTTAGAACTCATCTCGACAATGAAAGCCTACAAAACTGGCAGAATATTAGAGTCCCTATTACCTAAAATTTTCACAGTTAGCAGTAGTGAGTCATAATGGACAAGCAAAAAAAAAAAAAAAAAACCACAACAATAAGCCAAAAAAACCTCTGTAGTTATTTGAGCAAATTCCACCTCCATCCTCTTATGCTGGCTTAATATATATATATATATATTTCCCTCAAATCCATATTCAGGCTTGTACAGCAAAACTTAGCATTTGATATGTTCATCACTGATTTATTCATTCATCAATTCAGCAGACATTTGTTGAGTATTTGCTCTGAGGAAGATACGGTGTTAGGCACTGGCTGGGATGTCAAACTTGAATTAAATACCCCCACACACTGGTAAACAGCTAGGGAGCAAGAGAACTGTTGTTCTTTAACAGAGTGGACAGATAGGTGGGTAAGCTTCCCCAGGCCCAGGGAGCTTGGGAACAGGAGCACAGGGCATAGGACAATGTGACATTAGACTGTGGTGGGGAAGGTGCCCATGGACTTGTGCACTGCGGTGACCTTAAAGGTGTGGTTGGGGACCTGCATTTTTTAATGAAACACCAAAGGATATGGTATTTGGTTAGAGTGGGCAGAATATCAGATTCAGTTTTAGTAGGTATTGTTTTCTAGTGTGAAAGGCTGTGATTGCATCTCTGAGTTCTGGCATAGATGATCTGCTGCTCATAAGAAATGGTTAAATCAGAAACCCAGTGCTCTGTTCTAAAGGAAAGCTCCAGATTCAGCTTTTTATGGCAACCCCCAAACCATATGCCTTCAGGAAGCATGGCTTGCGGTACAAAATTAATATAAGCACCAGTTGCTGTTTTGTTGTTTTTTTAAAGTATATTTTAAAGTCAGCCTATCTATCTATCTATCTAATCATCTACCCATCTAACTGTTTCTAAGAATGACATAAGAACCTACGGCTCTGGAGATTCAGATTTTGCACATTTATTAATAAAACAATAGTTTCTATTATATTTACTGCTACACACACATACACACTCACACAAATTTGGATAAGAGCAACAAAAATACAACTCTTTCCTTGATATTTTACCTTTCAAAATAATGTATTACATTAACATACAATTTGATTATTGAAGTGATTCTTGCCGACGTACCCAAAATTTAAGGGCTCCCTTTGCCAGATTCTGGTTATGAGTTGGCAGAAATGCTATTTAGGCTTTTGGGATACAAAATGAAAGGAAAATAAATTAGATCTCTTCAAGTTAAATTAACTAAAAGGCATTTCAGGAAACACTTTTTTTTTCTTGCAATCTGTTTTCCTTTTCCAGGTTTAATTCTTTTTATTTGGCTAAAATTACAAGGGGAATTGGAGGGAGAAAAAAACCCTATATTTACCTAAATTAGAGCTTAGCTAGGACTTACTGCTCTCATTGGTTTTGCTTGCAAGTGACTTCACTGAAGCCCTGGACATAAATCTCAACAAGAAAGTTTGAAAAATCAATATTTAATTAGTTTTTAGGAGCTGAATTTTACTGAGTACTCCTAGTTGTTTTCAAAAGTTAATGTCTATAAATGAGATGATTAATAAATGGTTAAAATGGAAAAAACAAAGAAAGCAAAAACAACACCCAGTGTGGATGTGACTGGTGATGGAGGTAAAGTCCGATGCTATAAAGAACAATAGTGCATCGGAACCTGGAATGTCAGGTCCATGAATCAGGGTAAATTGGAAGTGGCCAAACAGGAGATGGCAAGAGTGAACATCAACATTTTAGGAATCAGTGAACTAAAATGGACTGGAACGTGCAAATTTAATTCAGATGACCATTATTTCTACTACTGTGGGCAAGAATCCCTTAGAAGAAATGGAGTAGCCCTCATAGTCAACAAAAGAGTCCGAAATACAGTACTTGGGTGCAATCTCAAAAAAGACAGAATGATCTCTGTTCATTTCCAAGGCAAACCATTCAATATCACAGAAATCCAAGTCTAAGCCCCAACCAGTAATGCCAAAGAAGCTGAAGTTGAATGGTTCTATGAAGACACACAAGACCTTTCTAGAACTAACACCCCAAAAAGATGTCCCTTTCATCATAGGGGACTGGAATGTAAAAGTAGGAAGCTAAGAGGTACATGGAGTAATAGGCAAATTTGGCTTTGGAGTACAAAAAGAAGCAGGGCAAAGTCTAACAGAGTTTTGCCAAGAGAACGCATTGATCATAGCAAACACTCTCTTCCAACAACACAAGACAAGACTCTACAAATGGACATCATCATATGGTCCTACCAAAATCAGATTGATTATATTCTTTGCAGCCAAAGATGGAGAAGCTCTATACAGTCAGCAAAAACAAGACCGGGAGCTGACTGTGGCTCAGATCATGAACTCCTTATTGCAAAATTCAGACTTAAATTGAAGAAAGTAGGGAAAACCACTAGAACATTCTGGTGTGACTTAAATCAAATCCCTTATGATTATACAGTGGAAGTAACAAATAGATTCAAGTGATTAGATCTGATAGAGTGCCTGAAGAACTATGGATGGAAGTTCATAACATTGTACAGGAGGCAGTGATCAAGACTATCCCCAAGAAAAAGAAATCCAAAAAGGCAAAATGGTTGTCTGAGGAGAACTTACAAATAGCTGAGAAAAGAAGCTAAAGGCAAAGGAGAAAAGGAAAGATATACCCATTTGAATGCAGAGTTCCAAAGAATAGCAAGGAGAGATGAGAAAGCCATCCTCAGTGATCAATGCAAAGAAATAGAGGAAATCAATAGAATGGGAAAGACTAGAGATCTCTTCAAGAAAATAAGAGATACCAAGGGGACATTTCATGCAAAGATGGGCACAATAAAGGTCAGAAATGGTATGGACCTAACAGAAGCAGAAGATATTAAGAAGAGGTGGCAAGAATACACAGAACTATACAAAAAATATCTTAATGACCTAGATAACCACAATGGTGTGATCACTCATCTAGAGTCAGACATCCTGGAATGCAAAGTCAAATAGGCCTTAGGAAGCATCACTATGAACAAAGCTAGTGGAGGTGATGGAATTCCAGTTGAGCTATTTCAAATCCTGAAAGATGATGCTGTAAAAGTGCTGCACTCAATATGCCAGCAAATTTGGAAAACTCAGCAGTGGCCACAGGACTGGAAAAGGTCAGTTTTCATTCCAATCCCAAAGAAAGACAATGACAAAGAATGTTCAAACTGCCACACAATTGTACTCATCTCACACAATAGCAAAGTAATGCTCAAAAATTCTTTAAGCTAGGCTTCAAAAGTATGTGAACCATGAAATTCCACATATTCAGGCTGGCTTTAGAAAAGTCAGAGGAACCAGAGATCAAATTCCCAACATCTGCTGCATCATTGAAAAAGCAAGAGAGTTCCAGAAAAACATCTATTTCTGCTTTATTGACTATGCCAAAGCCTTTGACTGTGTGGATCACAACAAACTGTGGAAAATTCTTCAAGAGATGGGAACACCAGACCACCTGACCTGCCTCGTGAGAAACCTGTATGCAGGTCAAGATGCAACAGATAGAACCAGACATGGAACAACAGACTGGTTCCAAATTGGGAAAGGAGTATATCAAGGCTGTATATTGTCACCCTGCTTGTTTAACTTATATGCAGAGTACATCATGTGAAATGCTTTGCTGGATGAAGCACAAGCTGGAATCAAGATTGCTGGGAGAAATATTAATAACCTCAGATATGTAATTGACACCACCCTTTTGGCCGAAAGCGAAGAAGAACTAAAGAGCTTCTTGATGAAAGTGAAAGAGGAGAGTGAAGAAGCTGGCTTACATCCAGTCCCATCACTTCTTGGCAAATAGATTGGGAAACAATGGAAACAATGACAGACTTTATTTTTGGGGGCTCCAAAATCACTGCAGATGGTGATTGCAGCCATGAAATTAAAAGACGCTTGCTTTTTGGAAGAAAAGCAATGACCAGCCTGGAGAGCATATTAAAAAGCAGAGACATTACTTTGCTGATAAAGGTCCATCTAGTCAAAGCTATTTTTTTTTTTTCCAGTAGTCATGTATGGATGTGAGAGTTGGACTATAAAGATAGTTGAGTGCCAAGGAATGGATGCTTTTGAACTGTGGTGTTGGAGAAAACTCTTGAGAGTCCATTGGACTGCAAGGAGATCAAACCAGTCAATCCTATAGGAATCAGTCCTGAATATTCATTGGAAGGACTGATGCTGAAGCTGAAACTCCAATACTTTGGTCGCCTGATGGAAAGAACTTATTCCTTTGAAAAGACCCTGATGCTGGGAAAGATTGAAGGCAGAAGGAGAAGGGAACGACAGGATGAGATGGTTGGATGGCATCAGCAACTCAATGGAAATGAGTTTGAGTAAACTCCGGGAGTTGGTGATGGTCAGGGAGGCCTGGCGTGCTGTGGTCCATGGGGTCACGAAGAGTCAGACATGACTGAGAGACTAAAATGAACTGAAAATGGAAAAACTTCTGTGTTATATGTTTGCACTAGGAGAGAAAAGGGGAACAATAACAGATACTGAATGGAAAAGAATGTTTTTCCAACAGGGATATCTGAACAAGAGGAAGTCTGTGGTAGAAGAAAGTGTTAACTTTAATAGGATAAAAGCCCACTCCCTAAGGGTCATAAAGGAGGAGCAGCTGAGCCTCAATGCCCTGAATCTTGACCATTAATATTTACCTGGCTCTTGGGGGGCCTCTGGATAACGGTACTGTCACCTCTCTGGCCCCTTGTTAGGGGCAAGGTTGGAAGTGCTGCTGTTTTCAGTTGAAAGCTCTAGCTCAAGCATAGCCTCTTCCCTTAATTTGCTAAGGCACGGGTGAGGCCAATCTGGAACGTTTCTGTGGAGCTTTGCAAAAGGCTGCCAGGAAACTCTCAGGACCTCCTGCATAAGAATCACCTAGGAGAGTTTATTAGAGTGCATGTTCACATGCATAAGACTCAAGGATTCTGATTTTATAGATATGGAGTGGGACTCAAAAATTTTTAAGTACTCCCTCATCTATCAGGATGTAGGTGGCCACACCTTTAGAAATATGGTGGGAAAGGCTAGATATTGTTCAGTTGCTAAGTTGTGTCCAACTCTTTTCAACCTCTTGGCTTGCAGCCTGCCAGGCTCCTCTATCCTTCACTGCCTCCCAGAGTTTACTTAAATTCATATCCATTGAGTCAGCGATGCTATCTAATCATCTCATCCTCTGCTGCCCTCTTCTCCTTTTTCCTTCACTCTTTCCTCGTGTCAGGGTCTTTTCCAATGAGTAGGCTCTTCACCTCAGGTGGCCAAGGTATTGGAACTTCAACTTCAGCATTAGTCCTTCCAATGAATATTCAGGACTGATTTCTTTTAGCATTGACTGGTTTGTTTTCCTTGCTGTACAAGGGATCCTCAAGAATCTTCTCCAGCACCACAATTCATAAGCATCAATTCTTCGGCACTCAGCCTTCTTTATGATCCAACTCTCACATCCATACCTGACTACTGGAAAAAAGACAGCTTTGACTATCTGGACCTTTGCTGGCAAAGTGATGTCTCTTGTGTTTTAACACACTATCTAGGCTTGTAGTAGCTTTCCTTTTAAGGAGCCGAGTCTTTTAATCTCATGGGTGCAGTTATCATCTGGAGTGATTTTGGAGCCCAAGAAAATAAAATCTGTCACTCCTTTCACTTCTCCCCCTTCTATTTTGCCATGAAGTGATGGGAGCAGATGTCATGATCTTAGTTTTTTGAATGTTGAATTTCAAGCCAGCCTTTTCACTCTTTCACCTCATCAAGAGGCTCTTTAGTTCCTCTTCACTTTCTGTCATTAGAGTGGTATCATCTGCATATCTGAGGTTGTTGATATTTGTCTTGGCATTCTTGATTCCAGCTTATGATTCATCTAAGCTGGCATTTCACATGATGTCCTTTGCCTATAAGTTAAATAAGCAGAATGACAATATATAGGCTTGTCTTACTCCTTTCCCAGTTTTGAACCAGTCAGTTGTTCTGTGTCCAGTTCTGATTGTTGCTTCTTGACCTGCACACAGGTTTCTCTGGAGACAGGTAAGATGGTCTAGTATCTTTAAGACTTTTCCACAGTTTGTTGTGATCCACACAGTCTAAGGCTTTAGTGTAGTCAATGAAAGAGAAGTAGATGATTTTCTGAAACTCCTTTGCTTTCTCCATGATCCAACAAATTTTGGCAATTTGATTTCTGGTTCCTCTGTCTCATTGAAACCCAGTTTGTACATTGGGAAGTTCTTGGTTCACATACTGCTGAAGCTTTGCTTGAAGGATTTTGAGCATTACCTCGCTAGCATGTGAAATGAACTCAATTGTATGGTAGTTTGAACAGTCTTTGGTATTGCCCTTCTTTGGGATTGAAATGAAAACTGACCTTTTCCAGTCCTGTGGCCACTGCTGAGTTTTCCAAATTTGCTGGCATATTGAGTGCAGCACTCTAACAGCATTATCTTTTAAGATTTGAAATAGCTCAGTTGGAATTTCATCACCTCCACTAGCCTTGTTCATAGTAATGCTTCCTAAGGCCCATTTGACTTCACACTCCAGGATGTCTGACTCTAGGCAAGTTATTGCAACATTGTGGTTATCTGAGTCATTAAGACCTTTCTTGTATAGTTCTTCTGTGTTTTCTTGCCATCTCTTCTTTTTTTTTAGGGGGGGGCATGAATACAGTGGGTTTTTTTGTTTTATTGTTTATTAGATAACAATACCCTCAAGCCCTTTATCATCACCATCAAGGCTTAGAAATAATTCCTAAGTAAAGTTGACAAAATCAGAATATTTTAATATATTTCAGTGAAAACAAGCTTGGAGGTCAACTAAAAAGGCCACTGTCAAACAAACACAAGGAAGTTACCTGTCAAATTTTCTCCTGGGGGAAAAAAATACATCAGAATAGGGAAAAAATCGATACACAACAAGAAATGCCCAACAATTAGTCGCTAGAAACATGCAAATTAATTATACTATTTGTCAATCACCAAATGAATACTTGAGACTTGGGATGTTTTAATCCAGAAACTTAAAAAGTAAAAATGTTACATACCTTATTTAACAGCATGAAAAGTAATTTCAATAGTAACAAAAACTAATTGAACTAAGAACAGCTACTCATCTCAGTCAATTAATCTGTGTTTAAAGTTTTGATTTGGGCTTTTTTGTTTCTTTTACTATATTCCAGGAGGGACATTTTGGATATTTTATAAATGGCGAGTCAACATAACCAATGTTATTAACACACATGCTACTAGGCTAAAATCTCCGTATCTCAAAAATAAGGTTTGCAAGCATCAGTGGACAAGCCAAAGTTCTTAGACATGGACAGGTGAAGACATGGGCCATCACGATGCTTGATGCTGAGTATGGGATTATGGTCTTGTCACTCAAAAGCAAAAGAAACGCAGCTCTGTACTATCACAAACAGCATGAGTCTCCACTGACAGCGATAAAACTTAAATTCTGCTTCACGATAACAGGAACTTTTTATTTACCACCCAACACACACCATTATGCTGAAAGGGCAAAGCCCAAGAAAATAGTTTTACAAGATGATTCTTTTAGAATTACATTACTTGGATAAAGTAAATGTTATTAAAACCAAATCTTCTGCATATCAATTACATTTCTACATGGTACAATAAAAATCTGTTAATAGTAAGAACCAGAAACTGACAGAAGTACATTTTAAAGTCTAGAAGCAAACACAAATTAGCAAGAAATTAATAAGTTTATCCTGGAATGGAAGGTTTCGGAGGGCAGAAACCATGACTTTTCATTCTGAAAAATCATACAGAGTGAAGTAAGTCAGAAAGAGAAAACCAAATACTGTATATTAAAGCATATATGTGGAATCTAGAAAAATGGTACAGTATGGACACCAAGGAGGTGAAAGAAGAGGTGGAGTGAATTGCAATTGAATCAGATACACTACCATGTATAAAGCAGCTAACTAATGAGAACCTACTGTATAGCACAGGGAATGCTACTCAGTGCTCTGTGGTCTTCTAAAAGGGACGGAAATACAAAACAGAGGGGTAAATGTGTATGTACAGCTGATTCACTTTCCTGTACAGCAGAAACTATACCACACTGCAAAGCAATTATACGCCAATAAAATTTTAAGTTAAAAAAAATCTAAAACAAAACAGTCCATTCTCCACTTCCAAGAGTAAATAAATGCCTGTGCCTGCTTGTTAGGTCACTTCAGTCATGTCCAACTCTTTTGCAACCCCATGGACTACATAGTCCACCAGGATCCTCTGTCCATGGCACCCCCCAGGCAAGAACACTACAGCGGGCAGCCACGCCCTCCTCCATGGGATCATCCCAACCCAGGTGTCAAACTCATGTCTCTCATGTCTCCTACATTGGCAGGTGGGTTCCTCACCACTAGTGCCACCTGGGAAGCCAGTAAATGGCTGTGTCCTACTCTATATAATAAAGTACATTCCCACAAAAGTTGACTTTTAATTTTTTTATCTTGGGTGGATTCATTTTTCTATTCTCTGATGTGGCCCAAGTGTCACAAGCTGTGCAGTGCATTGCCCCCAGCATCTCTGACTTTGAAAATCCAGGCAGTTCCTTAGAGCACCATGCAGCCTTGGATCTACAGCAGGTGGGGTCACAGCATAAGCCAAGAAGAGAACCCAAAATCCAGGGCAATTCAGTCGGAGTCAAACGCCTATGGGCTTCTCAGGTGGCTCAGTGGATAAAGAATCTGCCGGCGATGCAGGCGATGCAGAAGACACAGGTTTGATCCCTGGCTCGGGAAGATCCCCTGGAGGAGGGCATGGCAACCCACTCCAGCATTCCTGCCTGGAGAATCCCACGGGCAGAGGAACCCGGCGGACTGCCATCCACAGGATCGCAAAGAGTTGGACATGAGCGAAGCGACAGAGCATGCACACACACGTACAAACGCCCGCACTGACCCCTGCATGTCATGCTCTTCAGTGCTTCAATCTCACGCTGGAGCTAAAAGAGAAGGGTTCCTACTTCCATGACTCTCGAATTGAGGGACTTATAGCCCCAGAGATGGTGAGCCAATTTGGATTTTCCGTACTTTCCCTGAAGACAGACTCTTCTTTCATGGATGCATATTGTGTCCATGTAAGGCAGTGACTCCTTATAGCCATGTTCCTTTCCTGAGGATTGAACCATGATTCCTCTTCTAACTGGATATTAGGTACCTTTAAAATGTTCACCTTCCTTAAAATTTCTGGAACCACATTCTGACAGACTGCAATCCTCTTTCTATAGATGATCCCTGTTGACACATCTTTTCTTTCCTCCACAATTTTTACAGAGATGACATTTTTATCCATGGGGTTTGGATACTTGTCCTGAAGGATCCCGGACGAGCCCCCAAGATGAAAGGTTGTTGTTGAATCACGCGAATACACCGGGATTCTTGGCCCCCGGAGGAGAAGAATTCAATCCGGGGCCAGAGACGAGGCTTGATCGCTCAGAGCTTTTGTGTAGTAAAGTTTTATTAAAGTATAAAGGAGATAGAGAAAGCTTCTGACATAGGCATCAGAAGGGGGCAGAAAGAATACCCCCATCTCTTCTTAATCTAGAAGATTAAGAGAGGCTAGAGTTAGGTGTAAACGGTATTGGGGGGAATATGATGAACAAGCAGCTGTTGACATCCCTGTCTTTTGGAGGTTCTCAGGGAGGGTCGGAGAAGGCAATGGCAACCCGCTCCAGTACTCTTGCCTGGAAAATCCCATGGATGGAGGAGCCTGGTAGGCTGCAGTCCATGGGGTTGCTAGGAGTCGCACACGACTGAGTGACTTCACTTTCACTTTTCACTTTCATGCATTGGAGAAGGAAATGGCAACCCACTCCAGTGTTCTTGCCTGGAGAATCCCAGGGACGGGGGAGCCTGGTGGGCTGCCGTCTCTGGGGTCGCACAGAGTCGGACACAACTGAAGCGACTTAGCAGCAGCAGCAGGGAGGGTACATAAAAAGAAACAATAGCAAATGGGATCATCATACCACTTTAATAAAGATACCCCAGGAGGCTACCTTAGAATAAATGGTTCAGGCTTAGGAGATCCAGGCATGCCTTTGGGACTCACCAAACTGCCCTGGGTCTAACTGACTGACTGCAGGAGGTTGGGCATGGAACTGAGTGCCAAAGAAGTTTTAAGGCATCACAACATACCTACTAGTAAGAACAAGCTTGATGAACACTGAGTTTTGACTATTAGATTAGCACCCTCTCCTTTGGATGGGTGGGTAGGGACAAGAAGTGGAAGGCAGTGGCATACTTTCCATTTATTTGTGGGAGAATAGTAAGAAATGAATTCTACAAATTGACATGTTGACAGATCCAGTTAATAAATGTGCTCTCTACTAGTTGCTTGGGAGAAGATTCAATTCCATTTTCTATTATTATTTTTCCTTTGAACAGTGATTGCAGATTGAGAAGTAGAAAAAAAACTGGGTTGAGGATGTTGACAAAAATTAGTCAATAGTCAGTCTGAGGAAGAAATTGAAAATTTTATAAGCCAAACTCAGAATTATAAGCTTGGAGATGGTCTCTCAGCTTCTGAGGACTGTTCTGAGTGGGGAGGTTGGTAGATATATGATTTTGACAACAGGGCATGTGCCTGTTGCAAGCACACATCTTGGCAGAAAGTTACTGTTAATAGTGAAAAACACATATATTTTAGTTAATGGTTCTAGTGCTTTTCGTAGTATGGGAAGATATAGGAAACTGGATCCAAACGTTTTCCCCTGAAAATATCTAACTATCTGAAGGCCCATTCTGCCAGTTTTTCCAGAGCACAGAATGTCTCATTCTGATTTTTGCTCTGAATTCCTTTCAGGGTGTTTTGTAGGTCAGTGACTGCAGTGGCAAATAACTTGATTCTTGTAGAACTATATAATGAATAACATTCTTTATTTTACAGTCCCTTCCCTTTTGGTCTTAATTTTGACCAAGGTTTTGGAGGCATTTCATGGCAAGCTTGTCCCAAGGTACTAGGAATGCTTAGTCCCAAGTCAGTCAAGGATTTCATTGTTAGCCTTCTCAATGTGCTATTACTGGACTTGGCCATCAAACTCTGGACCATGTGTCTTACTAGTCCATTATGGTCTAGGAAATGCTTACTTCTTGTTTTATCTAGAGTTACACTATTATAATCTTTGATCTTATAGGACTATATATTTTGTCAAAAGTTTTAAGTTGCCTAATCATCATTACTTTTTTTGGAGGCTCAGTCACACATTTATTAGTACAAGAAATAATAATCTTGTAAAATAGAATACAAGTAATAAAGCTAGTAACATCAATAAAGTCCTACAGACGTATTTAAGCTAAGAACTTCATTGAGGCCCAGAATCTCCCCAGGTTACTTGACCCAGTCTATTCTGCACCAGTTGCTTCTTTAAGGAAAATGATATATTGGCATTGTACATAGAGTTCACCAAAGATGTCTGCACATACAAGGTGAGTGGTGGATCATAAAACTTTATGTTGAAATTTTTATTGCCTTAAAATTTGAATTTTTGTTTCATCAAAAGAAAAGTACAAATAAATATTAGGATTTCACTTTTTAAACTTTCCTATAAAAGCTCCAAATTCTAGCAAGAAGTGCTCTCTCAGTCATTGATAGTGTTAGGATGATTTTGCCAGGTCAGCCCTGCTGCTGCTGCTGCATCGCTTCAGTCGTGTCCGACTCTGTGCGACCCCATAGACGGCAGCCCACCAGGATCCTGTCCCTGGGATTCTCCAGGCAAGAACACCGGAGTGGGTTGCCATTTCCTTCTCCAATGCATGAAAGTGAAAAGTGAAAGTGAAGTCGCTCAGTTGTGTCCCACTCTTAGCGACCCCATGGACGGCAGCCTACCAGGCTTTTCCATCCACGGGATTTTCCAGGCAAGAGTACTGGAGTGGGGTGCCATTGCCTTCTCCAGGCCAACCCTAGATTACAGCAAAAGTAAGGGAGACACTGGCTCCACATAATATGCTGTTTTCAGATTAACATTTTGGAAAATAAATTAAAGAATTTAGCAAGCCTAGAATACCTTCTTAAGAAAGAAATCATTTACCATTATGTTTTCCAATGAGTTAAAGCAACGAAACTCAAAACATCCTTTGCCTCTGGAGTGGTCTGTTGTCTGCGATGTGACAGCAAGAACTGCGTGATTCATGGGGCATCATGATGACTATGAGAGTTTTGAGGCATTAGAGGGAAACACTGTTGTTCAGTATGATAAATACCTTGGCCACAGAACTTGTTTTCTTTCGTTCCAACAGCCTCAGCCGTGCATACTGTGCCAGGCTCAAACACAAGGCAGAATTCCTTGTGAAGTATATTTACTTAGTGTGCATTTGAAATTAGAAACTGGCTTCCTTCTGCTTGACTTAGATACATGTTCCCTTTGGTTTTCTTATCTAATTTTGATGGATGAGTTAAGAGAGGTGCTTTGGCTAGATCAAGAAGAGCCTCCTTCCCATCTGGGGCTCTTGCCCATCCCTGCTGCTGCTGCTGCTGCTGCTAAGTCGCTTCAGTCGTGTCCGACTCTATGCGACCCCATAGACAGCAGCCCACCAGGCTCCCCTGTCCCTGGGATTCTCCAGGCAAGAATACTGGAGTGGGTTGCCATTTCCTTCTCCAATGCGTGAAAGTGAAAAGTCGAAGTAAAGTCGCTCAGTCGCGTCCGACTCTTAGTGACCTCATGGACTGCAGCCTACCAGGCTCCTCCATCCATGGGATTTTCCAGGCAAGAGTACTGGAGTGGGGTGCCATTGCCTTCTCAGGAGCCCATCCCCGCAGGAGGAAGCTTATTGGACGTGTATCACAGACAGTACTATCTTGTTAGTCAGGGCTTGTATTGTTCTCACTTGACCTCTGATCAGTTGTTTACCTTGATGAACACATGCTACCTTTTTGGAACATGTTGGCCTAACCTTGTCTAAGGAGTAAATAATCTTGTGTTCTTCTAAGATCCATGCCCTCAGCCATATCTCACAACTTCTAATAGGAATGCTGTGAGTAACAGACCTCTGTGGTTTGGGAGCACTGTTCTCCACGTCTGGAATGCTTCTTGGTCTCAGCCTCTTATTCAACTTCTGTTCCTCCTCCAAGACTAACACACCCCTGTAGAGCCTTTCCTGGCTTCTTCTCTCTGCCATCCTTGCTCCTGATTTGTTGTCCTCTGTATACTCTGTGCAAAAGGCTATAGTATTTTTTTTTTTTTTTAATAGCAGTTCTTAACTTCCCTTCAAACCTCCCTCTAATCTCCATGAGGTTACCTATAATCTAGTATTTGAAATTCCTCCAAACATTTTACAGCAATCCTGTGATTCCCTGGGGAGGGGGCGTGGTTCTCAGTGGAGAAGGATATAACTCTCCCGTTATGGTTTTCAGTGACCAGGAAAGCAGTAAGTCTCTACCTGCCATCTATCATCCAGTACTTTAAATTATTCACATTGATTTCCAATCCTTACAGATTGAGTGTGATCACATGAGCACAGACAGCCTGGCTACTGACTCCAGCCCTACAAAAAAGCCCTGGCCGGTCTGTCTTGATGACAGGTTTGGCTTAGTTCATCAAATCCGCAATAAGCAGTGCCGCCTCTATTCGTTAGGGTAAGTACATTTTATAGCCAAAAAACAAAAAACACGCCTGTAGGAAGACAAGGTTTTTTCAGCAATACAAATTATGAATGGTTGCAGGGTTTACCAGGAGCTCTGCTTCTTTCCTGCCATCATTTCAGACTCCTCTGTGTTATGTAACCTTAGCACTTGCAGAGCACCAATGGCCAGGGCCACTGTCTCTCCCATTCTGTTGGTAGTAAATTGACAACTTCCATTTTCAGCCTAATGATGATCTCCTTGGTGAAGCCAGTGATTCTCAGCTAGGATTAGAGCATTCTTATGAGAAACAGAAAAATATTAAGAATGCCTCTAGAAAAAAAATAACGGTGAGTATATTAGAAATTTTATACATAATTATGATGAGTGATCCAGGACAAATGGCCTCTGTTGGAATTTTTTTTTTGTTTTATGTGAATGGTAAATATGTGTATACTTTTAGACTAAAAAAAATAAAAATAAAAAGAGGAAGCGTCTGTGAAAATAACAAGGTTTTGTCAAAACTGGGGGAGATACTGATATTCAGTTGTTCAGGCTGAAAATGACCTAAATGTTCAAATAGATTTGGAGGGCTTGTTGTGAAAGGGTACGTATAAAATAATGAGACTATTTACTCAGTGCATCAGTATTCGTATAAACAGTCCTGAAAATTTACAAATTATATATATCTCACAAAAAATAAAAGGCAAGAGAGGGTTATTTTTGTTTGGAATACCCTGTTGTGTTGACTCTAGAAGCTGTATGGTTAGTTTCTCAGGCAAGATCCCTGGAGTCCTTTACAAAATACTGGGGACCCTCACAAGTGTCATGCTTGTTCCTCACCAATAGGTTTCATTTCCTCTGTAGTTTACATTCAGGCTCATGAGTGACAACTGCTAACCAGATTCTTAGATGATGAGGGTTCAGAGCCAACGCTTGGGTGATACAGAGGCTCACCCAAAGGTGCTAATTCCATAGAGGATCACGATCACTGTCAAACTTTACCAAGCAAGAATTCTTAATTGTAGTCATTGTGGATTTAAAAAACAAACAAACAGAGGTTTCAAATAAGAGTCTCAGGATAATGGAAACATTCTTTTATGGGTTAAATGAAGAGCCATGGTGTGTATCAGTGAGGCGTGGTACACACTTCAGTTCAGTTCAGTCGCTCAGCCGTGTCCGAATCTTTGTGACCGCATGAATCACAGCATGCCAGGCCTCCCTGTCCATCACCAGCTCCCGGAGTTCACCCAGACTCATGTGCATCGAGTCGGCGATGCCATCCAGCCATCTCATTCTCTATCGTCCCCTTCTCCTCCTGCCCCCAATCCTTCCCAGCATCAGGGTCTTTTCCAATGAGTCAACCCTATGCATGAGGTGGCCAAAGTATTGGAGTTTCAGCCTCAGCATCAGTCCTTCCAATGAACACTCAGGACTGGTCTCCTTCAGGATGCACTGGCTGGATCTCCTTGCAGTCCAAGGGACTCGCAAGAGTCTTCTCCAACACCACAGTTCAAAAGCATCAATTCTTTGGTGCTTAGCTTTCTTCATAGTCCAACTCTCACATCTATACATGACCAGTGGAAAAACCATAGCCTTGACTAGATGGACCTTTGTTGGCAAAGTAATGTCTCTGCTTTTGAATATGCTATCTAGGTTGGTCATAACTTTCCTTCCAAGGAGTAAGCATCTTTTAATTTCATGGCTGCAATCACCATCTGCAGTGATTTTGGAGCCCCAAAAAAGAAAGTCTGACACTGTTTCCACTGTTTCCCCATCTATTTCCCATGAAGTGATGGGACCAGGTGCCATGATCTTAGTTTTCTGAAAGTTGAGGTTTAAGCCAACTTTTTCACTCTCCTCTTTCACTTTCATCAAGAGGCTTTTTAGTTCCTCTTCACTTTCTGCTATAAGGGTGGTGTCATCTGCATATCTGAGGTTATTAATATTTCTCCTGGCAACCTTGATTCCAGCTTGTGCTTTTTCCAGCCCAGTGTTTCTCATGATGTACTCTGCATATAAGTTAAATAAGCAGGGTGACAATATACAGCCTTGACATACTCCTTTTCCTATTTGGAAGCAGTCTGTTGTTCCATGTCCAGTTCTAACTGTTGCTTCCCGACCTGCATATAGGTTTCTCAAGAGGCAGATCAGGTGGTCCGATATTCCCATCTCCTTCAGAATTTTCCACAGTGTATTGTGATCCACACAGTCAAAGGCTTTGGCATAGTCAATAAAGCAGAAATAGATGGTTTTCTGGAACTCTCTTGCTTTTTCGATGACCCAGCAGATGTTGGCAATTTGATTTCTGGTTCCTCTGCCTTTTCTAAAACGAGCTTGAATATCTGGAAGTTCACGGTTCACGTATTGCTGAAGCCTGGCTTGGAGAATTTTGAGCATTGCTTTACTAGCGTGTGAGATGAGTGCAATTGTGTGGTAGTTTGAGCATTCTTTGGCATTGCCTTTCTTTGGGGTTGGAATGAAAACTGACCTTTTCCAGTCCTGTGGCCACTGCTGAGTTTTCTAAATTTGCTGGCATATTGAGTGCAGCACTTTCACAGCATCATCTTTCAGGATTTGAAATAGCTCAACTGGAATGCCATCACCTCCACTAGCTTTGTTTGTAGTGATGCTTTCTAAGGCCCACTTGACTTCACTTCCAGGATGTCTGGCTGTAGATGAGTGATCACACCATCGTGATTATCTTGGTCGTGAAGATCTTTTTTGTACAGTTCTCCTGTGTATTCTTGCCACCTCTTCTTAATATCTTCTGCTTCTGTTAGGTCCATACCATTTCTGTCCTTTATTGAGCCCATCTTTGCATGAAATGTTCCCTTGGTATCTCTAATTTTCTTGAAGAGATCTCTAGTCTTTCCCATTCCGTTGTTTTCCTCTATTTCTTTGCATTGATCACTGAGGAAGGCTTTCTTATCTCTCCTTGCTATTCTTTGGAAGTCTGCATTCAGATGCTTATATCTTTCCTTTTCTCCTTTGCTTTTTGCTTCTCTTCTTTTAACTGCTATTTGTAAGGCCTCCCCAGACAGCCATTTTGCTTTTTTGCTTTTCTTTTCCATGGGGATGGTCTTGATCCCTGTCTCCTGTACAATGTCACGGACCTCCGTCCATAGTTCATCAGGCACTCTGTCTATCACATCAAGTCCCTTAAATCTATTTCTCACTTCCACTGTATAATCATAAGGGATTTAATTTAGGTCATACCTGAATGGTCTAGTGGTTTTCCCTACTTTCTTCAATTTAAGTCTGAATTTGGCAATAAGGAGTTCATGATCTGAGCCACAGTCAGCTCCTGGTCTTGTTTTTGCTGACTGTATAGAGCTTCTCCATCTTTGGCTGCAAAGAATATAATCAATCTGATTTCAGTGTTGACCATCTGGTGATGTCTATGTGTAGAGTCTTCTCTTGTTTTGTTGGAAGAGGGTGTTTACTATGACTAGTGCGTTCTCTTGGCAAAACTCTATTAGCCTTTGCCCTGCTTCATTCCATATTCCAAGGCCAAATTTGCCTGTTACTCCAGGAGTTTCTTGACTTCCTACTTTTGCATTCCAGTCCCCTGTAATGAAAAGGACATCTCTTTGGGGTGTTAGTTCTAAAAGGTCTTGTAGGTTTTCATAGAACTGTTCAATTTCAGCTTCTTCAGCATTACTGGTTGGGGCATAGACTTGGATTACCGTGATATTGAATGGTTTGCCTTGGAAATGAATAGAGATCATTCTGTCGTGTTTTTTTTTTTTTAATTTTTTTTTTAAACTTTACATAATTGTATTAGTTTTGCCAAATATCAAAATGAATCAGCCACAGGTATACATATGTTCCCCATCCTGAACCCTCCTCCCTCCTTCCTCCCCATACCATCCCTCTGGGTCGTCCCAGTGCACTAGCCCCAAGCATCCAGTATCGTGCGTCGAACCTGGACTTGCATCTCGTTTCATACATGATATTTTACATATTTCAATGCCATTCTCCCAAATCTTCCCACCCTCTCCCTCTCCCATAGAGTCCATAAGACTGTTCTATACATCAGTGTCTCTTTTGCTGTCTCGTACACAGGGTTATTGTTACCATCTTTCTAAATTCCATATATATGTGTTATTATACTGTATTGGTGTTTTTCCTTCTGGCTTACTTCACTCTGTATAATAGGTTCCAGTTTCATCCACCTCATTAGAACTGATTCAAATGTTTTCTTTTTAATGGCTGAGTAATACTCCATTGTGTATATGTACCACAGCTTTCTTATCCATTCATCTGCTGATGGGCATCTAGGTTGCTTCCATGTCCTGGCTATTATAAACAGTGCTGTGATGAACATTGGGGTACACGTGTCTCTTTCCCTTCTGGTTTCCTCAGTGTGCATGCCCAGCAGTGGGATTGCTGGATCATAAGGCAGTTCTATTTCCAGTTTTTTAAGGAATCTCCACAGTGTTCTCCATAGTGGCTGTACTAGTTTGCATTCCCACCAACAGTGTAAGAGGGTTCCCTTTTCTCCACACCCTCTCCAGCATTTATTGCTTGTAGACTTTTGGATCGCAGCCATTCTGACTGGCGTGAAATGGTACCTCATAGTGGTTTTGATTTGCATTTCTCTGATAATAAGTGATGTTGAGCATCTTTTCATGTGTTTGTTAGCCCTCTGTATGTATGTATAGCCCTTTGGAGAAATGTCTATTTAGTTCTTTGGCCCATTTTTTGATTGGGTCATTTATTTTTCTGGAGTTGAGCTGCATTCTGATGTTTTTGAGATTGCATCCAAGTACTGCATTTTGGACTCTTTTGTTGACCATGATGGCTACTCCATTTCTTCTAAGGGATTCCTGCCCACAGTAGTAGATATAATGGTCATCTGAGTGAAATTCACCCATTCCAGTCCATTTTAGTTCGCTGATTCCTAGAATGTCGATGTTCACTCTTGCCATCTCCTGTTTGACCACTTCCAATTTGCCTTGACTCAGGGACCTAACGTTCCAGGTTCCTATGCAATATTGCTCTTTACAGCATCGGACCTTGCTTCTATCACCAGTCACATCCACAACTGGGTGTTGTTTTTGCTTTGGCTCCTTCCCTTCATTCTTTCTGGAGTTATTTCCAGAATATTTTTGGTGGTACACAGTAGGCACAATATATATATTTGCTACATAAACATTGCCTGAGGTAAGAAGACTCAAGAGGGAAGCTGGTTCTGCCATGAATTAAACTAGGAGGCTAAAGATTAGGAAATGAATTGTTTAGCCAGTTGATTAGAACAGAGCTCTTTTTTTCTTGGAGCCCACCAGCTATGTTGCAAGATTGGAGAAAGAATGGGAAGTTGTGACAGTAGAGTTTATTTTACATCATATTAAAAATGCATGAAAGTAGGTCATAAAAATAATTGCATAGTTCTACATGCAAATTAAAGATCTCAGCTTGGTCCTATTTTCTTGCTCCAAACTGCCTGTATGTTTTGCTTAATATTTTACACCCTGGAATAATTTCATTTAAAGCATATAACTGAGTAAAACAAAACTGGGAAAGCTGTTTTGGGGGAAATTCTTCAAGTTACTTTTTGCTTTTCTTATATTTCAAAGCCATTAGATAAAGTCGTTCTGGTGTAAAATTTCAGATTATTACATATAAAAGGTAGTTTCTTATTTTCATTTAAATATTCACTATTCAAAATCAACTTTGTAAAGAGCAGATAGGAACAGTTCAATTCTACTGGGAAAAGAAATGGATTGGTTTTAAGGGCCAACATTTGATTCAAAACCTAACAATGCTTTAATTGAAAACTGGAAGAAAATATTTCTTATGCCCTAAAAAAGAATGCTTTGGATTATGGGTGTTTATGTTGATTGTATTATTACTCAGGATTGAGAATCTTCTCAGGTGACTTGTTTGCTTCAGTTCAGTTCAGTCGCTCAGTCGTGTCTGACTCTTTGCGACCCCATGAATCGCAGCACGCCAGGCCTCCCTGTCCATCACCAACTCCTGGAGTTCACTCAAATTCATGTCCATTGAGACGGTGATGCCATCCAGCCATCTCATCCTCTGTCATCCCCTTCTCCTCCTATCCCCAATCCTTCCTAGCATCGGGGTCTTTTCCAATGAGTCAACTCTTTGCATGAGGTGGCCAAAGTATTGGAGTTTCAGCTTTAGCATCGGTCCTTCCAATGAACACTCAGGACTGGTCTCCTTTAGGATGCACTGGTTGGATCTCCTTGCAGTCCAAGGGACTCGCAAGAGTCTTCTCCAACACCACAGTTCAAAAGCATCAATTCTTTGGCACTCAGCTCTCTTCACAGTCCAACTCTCACATCCATACATGACCACTGGAAAAACCATAGCCTTGACTAGACGGACCTTTGTTGGCAAAGTAATGTCTCTGCTTTTGAATATGCTATCTAGGTTGGTCATAACTTTCCTTCCAAGGAGTAAGCATCTTTTAATTTCATGGCTGCAATCACCATCTGCAGTGATTTTGGAGCCCCCAAAAAGAAAGTCTGACACTGTTTCCACTGTTTCCCCATCTATTTCCCATGAAGTGATGGGACCAGGTGCCATGATCTTAGTTTTCTGAATGTTGAGGTTTAAGCCAACTTTTTCACTCTCCTCTTTCACTTTCATCAAGAGGCTTTTTAGTTCCTCTTCACTTTCTGCCATAAGGGTGGTGTCATCTGCATATCTGAGGTTATTGATATTTCTCCCGGCAATCTTGATTCCAGCTTGTGCTTCTTCCAGCCCAGTGTTTCTCATGATGTACTCTGCATATAAGTTAAATAAGCAGGGTGACAATATACAGCCTTGACATACTCCTTTTCCTATTTGGAAGCAGTCTGTTGTTCCATGTCCAGTTCTAACTGTTGCTTCCCGACCTGCATATAGGTTTCTCAAGAGGCAGGTCGGGTGGTCTGATATTCCCATCTCCTTCAGAATTTTCCACAGTGTATTGTGATCCACACAGTCAAAGGCTTTGGCATAGTCAATAAAGCAGAAATAGATGATTTTCTGGAACTCTTTTGCTTTTTCGATGACCCAGCAGATGTTGGCAATTTGATTTCTGGTTCCTCTGCCTTTTCCAAAACGAGCTTGAACATCTGGAAGTTCGCGGTTCACGTATTGCTGAAGCCTGGCTTGGAGAATTTTGAGCATTACTTTACTAGTGTGTGAGATGAGTGCAATTGTGTGGTAATTTGAGCATTCTTTGGCATTGCCTTTCTTTGGGGTTGGAATGAAAACTGACCTTTTCCAGTCCTGTGGCTACTGCTGAGTTTTCCAAATTTGCTGGCATATTGAGTGCAGCACTTTCACAGCATCATCTTTTAGGATTTGAAATAGCTCAACTGGAATGCCATCACCTCCACTAGCTTTGTTTGTAGTGATGCTTTCTAAGGCCCACTTGACTTCACTTCCAGGATGTCTGGCTGTAGATGAGTGATCACACCATCGTGATTATCTTGGTCGTGAAGATCTTTTTTGTACAGTTCTCCTGTGTATTCTTGCCACCTCTTCTTAATATCTTCTGCTTCTGTTAGGTCCATACCATTTCTGTCCTTTATTGAGCCCATCTTTGCATGAAATGTTCCCTTGGTATCTCTAATTTTCTTGAAGAGATCTCTAGTCTTTCCCATTCCGTTGTTTTCCTCTATTTCTTTGCATTGATCACTGAGGAAGGCTTTCTTATCTCTCCTTGCTATTCTTTGGAAGTCTGCATTCAGATGCTTATATCTTTCCTTTTCTCCTTTGCTTTTTGCTTCTCTTCTTTTAACTGCTATTTGTAAGGCCTCCCCAGACAGCCATTTTGCTTTTTTGCTTTTCTTTTCCATGGGGATGGTCTTGATCCCTGTCTCCTGTACAATGTCACGGACCTCCGTCCATAGTTCATCAGGCACTCTGTCTATCACATCTAGTCCCTTAAATCTATTTCTCACTTCCACTGTATAATCATAAGGGATTTAGTTTAGGTCATACCTGAATGGTCTAGTGGTTTTCCCTACTTTCTTCAATTTAAGTCTGAATTTGGCAATAAGGAGTTCATGATCTGAGCCACAGTCAGCTCCTGGTCTTGTTTTTGCTGACTGTATAGAGCTTCTCCATCTTTGGCTGCAAAGAATATAATCAATCTGATTTTGGTGTTGACCATCTGGTGATGTCTATCTGTAGAGTCTTCTCCTGTGTTGTTGGAAGAGGGTGTTTACTATGACTAGTGCGTTCTCTTGGCAAAACTCTATTAGCCTTTGCCCTGCTTCATTCCATATTCCAAGGCCAAATTTGCCTGTTACTCCAGGAGTTTCTTGACTTCCTACTTTTGCATTCCAGTCCCCTGTAATGAAAAGGACATCTTTTTTGGATGTTAGTTCCAAAAAGATATTGTAGGTTTTCATAGAACTGTTCAATTTCAGCTTCTTCAGCATTACTGGTTGGGGCATAGACTTGGATTACCGTGATAGTGAATGGGTTGCCTTGGAAATGAACAGAGATGGGGAAGGCAAATAGCCAACTGACAACATCTCAGTTGATGCTGAGGGAAGAAAGAGACCCAGGCCACAAGTGGTGGTTCTGAAATGAAGCAGAAACATTTGGGAGTGTTGGGAGAATTGTGAGGTAGATGGGCTGGGCAGGAGGCAAGTGGGTCATGGTGCTCCTACATTCAGGCCAAGCTCTAAGCCCCAGGGCTGCAGTAGCAGACCATCCAAGCCACTGCTGTGCTTCGCCATTCCTATCCTAACTGAGCGTAATGAATGAAGCTGCAGCTGGAGGTGACCTTCTAGGAGTGTGAGGAAGAAAGAATCTCAGGACATACTGATCAGAAGGCAGAGGCTGAATACCCTTCTCTGATCTGTGTCCTACCTTTCTTCCACCTCCAAGGAATGAAGGAGGTATCACCTCTACATTCTCTCTAATGTCTGAAATTTCTTTACTAGGAATCAAAGCTTTTTATTCTGCAGTTAATGTACAAGAATTTTTCTAGGAGTGTACTCTGAGTCAAGTTCAGTTGAAAATTTAAAGCAGATCCATTTTAGTTTTGAAAAGGGATAGAACAGATAGGGGAGGGCCCTGAAAAGAAAGATTATGTTATGGAGAAGGGGAAAGAGAAGTTAAGTGAGAAGAGGCTGTGCGGTTGCTTGACTTCAGATGGGGTCTGCCCTGCAAGTCTTCTTGTATATAAGGTGGATGGGTGATGGTGGGGAGATGGGGTAGAAATGAAGATGGTAGCTAAAGTCAATTAGGAAAAATCACCTTTTAATCCTTTATATCAAAGATTATATTTCGGGGGTAGGAGTGGGAGTAGAGGAGAAAATTTGAGAAGGGATAAATCTTTTTTGCCTCTTCTTTAGTTTTCTGACATGATGTACCATTGGTTTTAAGACGTAAATTCTCAGCATGAGACAAGAAAACTTGATATGTGGTTTAGGCAACAAGAGCCAATATCTTAGGCAGAAAATCTGGGGCTTCTGGTTACCCTGAGCCTTTCAAGAGGAATGAATGAGCTCTGGAGCCAAAATTTCTATCTTTTAATAGTTTAATTAACACAGTAAGAGCTCATTTTTTATATGAATGAGGAATTAGAAAATCATGTTCCCAAGGACTCTTTTTAGACAATTTTTTCCCCTAATCATCTTCCCCATGAAATTTTAATGCTATACACTATATCTATTTATGTAACATATATATTATCTATACTTTAAACATATACTTCAAGAATCAATCCCCGCTCCTCGCTTAGGGATGATATCATTCCTGTTAAGAATATATGTTTTAGATGAAAATTTTGGCATTTTATGCAAGGTTATTTAATAAAAATAAATAATTATAAAATATTTTTATCCACTATTCATTGTCATTTATGCTTTGGAAAACCTATTACTTTCTCTCTGACAGTGGTAAAAGAATCCTCCTGCAATGCAGGAGATGCGAGTTTGATCCCTGGATTGGGAAGATCCCCTGGAGGAGTGCATGGCAACCCACTCCAATATTCTTGCCTGGAGAAACCCATGGACAGAAGAGCCTGGCATGCCACAGTCCATAGGGTTGCAAAGTCAGACACGACGTGGTGACTGAGCACACACAGTTACTTTCTCTCTAGTAGTTGGCAGTTTACAGATCTAGGTGATTATTTGTCCAGATTGTCTGGTTCCTGCTGGAACGAGGAAAGGATGACTGATACTCCTGGGGAAAATACAAATTGTCTTACTTCTTCCAACCTTTCTGTCTTCAATGATGAGAGTTAAAAACTTTCCCTATATATGGTCTGATTTTTTTTCTTTTTAGTTTATTAAACAGCTTTATATTGAGATATAATTCACATACCACACAATTCATCCATTTAGGGTATGATTCAGTGGTTTCTAGTCACTGCAGTCAATTTTAGAACATTATCATCACCCCAAGAAAGAAAGGCCTGTACTCAGTAGTGGTCACTCCCAATTTCCTCTTACCAACTTCCGTCTTTTCATCTCCCACTTCTAGGCAACCTTTAATCTATTTTCTGTCTTTATAGTTTCACCTATTCTGGACATTTCATATAAATGGAAGCATTTAATACGTGGTGTTTTGACTGATTTTTTCATTTAGCATAATACTTTCCAGTTTTATCCATGTTATTACATGTATCTGTACTTCATTCCTTTTTGCTGCCAAATAATATTGCACTGTATGGATATAGCACACTTTATTCATTCATTGGCTGATAGACGTTTGGGTTTTTTCCACCTTTTGGCTACTATGAATGATATTGCTGTGAATGCTCATGTACGGATTTTTGTGTGTGGACATATGTATTCATATCTCTTGGTTATACACCATTTTATGTTCCCACCAACAGTGTATGAGGGTTCCAATTTCTCCATATTGTCATCAACACTTACTATTATTGGTCTTTTTGTGTATAGCCATCCTAGTAGCTGTGAAATGGTATCTCATTACAGTTTTGTTTCTCCTACTAGTTAGTGATATTGAGTATCTCTTCATGTGTTTATACTCTGAGTTTCTGCATTTTAGGGAACATAAAGGACAGTTACCCTAATACTCCTAGAAATATTTTTAAAAGAGTAATCAAGGATTTTAAAGTGCCACAAACATCCCTTCTGTATAAGGGTATCTGTATCCCATACTGATACCCTTCAGTAGCATCAGAGGGCATGCAATTGCCAGTACTGTAGCTAGTCCAATGGACACTTTTACACATGTGGGAAAAGGCATCTCCTCCCTCAAGAACTTTTACTACCATCTGTTGGATAATCATTATGATGACTAGGAGTGGTGCCCCCTAGAGTTGTTTAGTGTACAACCCACACAACTATACTTAGGGATCCTGGTTGTTGCTCTCTGAGGAGGGCTAAGATGGTTATTCTGTTATTCTGTTACCTTTGGGTATTTAGCCCTATAATTTGCCCTTTCCTCCCTTCCTATTTCTTCAACAAATCCCTCAGATTTGACAACCCTTCTGTGCTGAAGAGTTTGTTGTGGTCTCAAATCTTTATGTCAACATATATAGAATAATATTAATATTTGTTAATATAAGCATGAGTTATATAATTTATTCTCTCCTCCATATAGAGGGATAGGTTACAGTGTTCATGAAGGCTTATATCTTTGAATATATGTATTGACAGCTTACCTGTTTCAAAAATGGCTTGTAGCAGAAATTTCTAGTTGTCCACCAATATTCATTGTTTCATTCTTCTTTGGTAACAGAACCCCAGAGTTTAGCAGGGCACACAGTCACCTTGCCAAAGATTGCATATTCTAGACTTCCGTGCAGCTGCAAGGGGCCATGTGACTAGCTTTTAGCAATAGGATATGAGTGCAAGTGATAGGAGCAATTTCTAGGCCATGTCACGAGGAGGAAAGGATGTGACTTTCACCTCCCCTTTTACTTTTCCTGATAGCTGGAGTGCAGTTATGCTGGCAGGAACTGGAACAACTATCTTAAACCTTAAGGTAGAAGCCATACCATCATGATCTGTATTTATAATATATACATAAAATATATATTTAAAAAATGTCTGTAAAGAAAAATTTTTCCACAGTGAATTCTCTTTTCAGTTAAATAAGAGCAGAAAATAGTTTCCTTATAGACTACATACATTTTTGGTATAAATAATAATTTTATTTTAGTTTATTATAGATATTTGTTCAAAAATATTTCTTCTTTACTACTTATGAGTTTCTCCAGATCAAGCATCAGGTTAATTTATCTGTCTCTGGTGTCTAGTGTAGTGTCTTGAACATATAAAGTGTTAAATGTTTGTAAATATACACGAATATCTCAGTGAAATATAGCCCATTCCATGTCACATTGGATATTGGACTGTATATTCTGGCACTTCCAGGCCCTACCTAATAGTTTTCTTTCACTTAGTGCAGCATTTTGTAGGTTTATCTGTCATCATTCATCTATCCCCTCAGCACTAAGGATTCAGAAATAAGCAAGATTGACACAGTCCTTTACTTTATGTAGCTTTATTGTCTGCTGCTGCTGCTGCTAAGTCACTTCAGTGGTGTCCAACTCTGTGCGACCCCATAGATAGCAACCCACCAGGCTCCGCCGTCCCTGGAATTCTCCAGGCAAGAACGCTGGAGTGGGTTTCCATTTCCTTCTCCAATGCATGAAAGTGAAAAGTGAAAGTGAAGTCGCTCGGTCGTGTCCGACTTTTCATGACCTCATGGACTGAAGCCTACCAGGCTCCTCCGTCCATGGGATTTTCCAGGCAAGAGTACTGGAGTGGGGTGCCTAGCTGACAATTTTGTAGACCCCCAAGTTCACAAATATTCCTTCCATAATTCTGTGCCCTGCGCTTATTTGCAGTGAGGTCGAGTGTAGAGCGCACATGCTTTGGAACTGCCTGGATTGAACGTGAGCCTTGCCTTTGCCCCTTTGGGCCACTTTTTGCATCACCTATCTGCATCAAATTTGTTCCTGCTTTGGCGTTTTACTCCTGCCACAAACTTGACTCATTTAAACTAAGCGTGAAGAAGTACCATTTTGAATAAAGGAAAATAAGAATTACAGGCATTGATTAAATAAATGTAGTTTATTACTTTCCAATACAGTGCATATTATATATTTAAATTAAGTGGATTTTATTCAGTAAAGGTAGCATAACAAAAAATTTGCAAATTTCAGTAGTTTCATGTTATTTAGTATATCACCCAAAATAGTTCTTCGTCATCTAATAACTAACTTATATATGTATATGTGTACTTATGATATTTCTAATAGAGAATCCTTGTACATGTGTAGAAAATTTCTGGAAGGATACACAAAAAATTGCTAAGTGATTATCTCTGGCAATTGATGGCTAAAATTCTAGTACTAGGAAACTTTTACTTTTTGTTTTATATATTTATGTACAACTTGAACTTTTTAAAGTGCATTTGTTATTTTTTTAACTATAAGAAATGAGTTTAAATTGAAAACATATCAATGTATAATATAATGCTTACTAAAAATTAGTTATACAACTGTGTATGGCTATTCTTAAAATTTTTTGAGGCCTTGATTAAAATATATACATGTTTTACAGTGGAAGATCTTTTCTTGAACTGATATTCTGAAAATTCAAAGAGAAATAAATCATTCACATTTATTTACTCTAGACTTTATCTACAAATTATATTTAATGAGTACTTTTTTGACTAGTGTTTTGATCTCTTAGTAAAACTACCAAACTTCCATTTTTCTGTCGAGTTCCGTATTTCCATGAAAACACAAGTTTGCTCACCTAAATTTTGATAAATTCAATTACATGAAAAATCTTTTGGGACAGGTGATTTCTATAACATTCTGATCTATATAGAAACAAATCTGACTACTAAAAAATGCTTTGTAGTATCTCAGTTCAGTTCAGTTCAGTCACTCAGTTGTGTCTGACTCTTTGTGACCCCAAGAATCACAGCACACCAGGCCTCCCTGTCCATCACCAACTCCCGGAGTCTACCCAAACCCATGTGCGTTGAGTCAGTGATGCCATCCAGCCATCTCATCCTCTGTCGTCCCCTTCTCCTCCTGCCCCCAATCCTTCCCAGTATTAGGGTCTTTTCAAATGAGTCAACTCTTCACGTGAGGTGGCCAAAGTATTGGAGTTTCAGCTTCAACATCAGTCCTTCCAATGAATACCCAGGTCTAATCTCCTTTAGGATGGACTGGTTGGATCTCCTTGCAATCCAAGGGACTCTCAAGAGTCTTCTCCAGCACCACAGTTCAAAAGTATCATTTCTTCGGCACTCAGCTTTCTTTACCGTCCAACTCTCACATCCATACATGACCACTGGAAAAACCATAGCCTTGACTAGACGGACCTTTGTTGGCAAAGTAATGTCTCTGCTTTTCAATATGCTATCTAGGTTGGTCATAACTTTCCTTCCAAGGAGTAAGCATCTTTTAATTTCATGGCTGCAATCACCATCTGCACTGATTTTGGAGCACCCAAAAATAAAGTCTGAACTGTTTCCACTGTTTCCCCATCTATTTCCCATGAAGTGATGGGACCAGATGCCATGATCTTAGTTTTCTGAATGTTGAGGTTTAAGCCAACTTTTTCACTCTCCTCTTTCACTTTCATCAAGAGGCTTTTTAGTTCCTCTTCACTTTCTGCCAAAAGAGTGGTGTCATCTCCATATCTGAAGTTATTGATATTTCTCCCGGCAGTCTTGATTCCAGCTTGTGCTTCCTCCAGCCCAGCATTTCTCATGATGTACTCTGAATATAAGTTAAATAAGCAGGGTGACAATATACAGCCTTGACATACTCCTTTTCCTATTTGGAAGCAGTGTGTTGTTCCATGTCCAGTTCTAACTGTTGCTTCCTGACCTGCATACAGGTTTCTCAAGAGACAGGTCAGATAGTCTGGTATGCCCATCTCTTTAAGAAATTTCCACAGTTTATTGTGATCCACACAGTTGTGGTATCTATTGCTTCCCTAATAGCTCAGTTGGTAAAGAATCTGCCCACAATGCAGGAGACCTTGGTTCAATTCCAGAGTTGGGAAGATCTCCTGGAGAAGGGATAGGCTACCCAATCCAGTATTCTTGAGCTTCCCTTGTGGCTTAGCTAATAAAGAATGTGCCTGCAAGGCAGAAGACCTGGGTTTGATCCCTGAGTTAGGAAGATCCCCTGGAGAAGGGTACCCACTCCAGTATTCTGGCCTGGAGAATTCCATCGGACTGTATAGTCAATGGGGTCACAAAGAGTTGGACGTGACTTAGTGACTTTCACTTTTACTATTGCAACTCTTGGATTTACATTTAATGCCAGGTTTGTCAGTTAGCTAGTGCTGTGTAACAAGTCGCTCTAAAACTCAGTAGCTTAAAACCATTATTTATTATTGTTTATATGTCTGCAAATCAGTTGAATTTCAATCGATCCAGGTTAGGTTCAGCTGAGAGACTCTACTTCAGGCTGAGATGGCTGAGGGCAGCTCTGTGTTTCATAGAAGGTCAGTGGATTGTCTGGGGCAGCTCTGCTTCTTGTTTTTAGTTTCTTTTCTGAGCCCAGCAAACTATCCAGTATGTTTTTTAATCACAATAATGGTACAAGAGAGTAAACTAAAGTGCTCAAAGCCTAGGATCAGGACTAGCATCATGTCCCTTTCTTCTAAAATGCAAGTCACATAGTCAAGCCAAAAAATCCAGGGGCAAGAAAGGACACTCCATCCATGGTGAGCATGGCAGTAGTGTGGATGAAGGGGTGAAGAGTTAGGCCCAGCAAGTCAGCTTGCAACCCCAGATTAGATAATGAACAAACTGGGAAAAAGCTCAGATAGAGACTATGGTGGTCTGAGCTGTGTGGGCTCAGGAGGAGGTTCAATACAGGAAACAGGATCTCTTGGGTAGAAGGAATGGGAGTGTTTGTGAGAAGAGTGCTGAATCTTTTTCTAGCCAAAATTGTCAAGTGAATTAGAGCTGAAGAATAGCAGAAGGCTGATATGACATGGGTCCAATGAGAATGAAGCGATGTAGTGGGAATAAAGGGAAAGAAAGAACAAGGCAAATAGAGTATTAAGAATGTCTAGGTGGAAGATCTCTGTACTGAAGACTTATTTTGGTTAACTAAATTGTCATCTAATGAGCTTATATATTTCCAAATGATAAAATAGTCTAAAATAGTAGAGTCTAAGAGAATGATGCATTTCTGCACTGGGTTCAAGATTGGCCAATGCATTACTGGTACTTGGCGATCTTGGTATCTTTAATCACATCTTTTGGGCACATTTGGGCAGAAAAGTCATACTTACTATTAAAAAAATCATCCTCTCTTGGTTAATTTAATGTTTTTCATTCAAAATAATGATTTAATCAAAGCTATGAATCTTACATCACTAAGTAAGAAATATTTCTCAGTAAATTAGAAATTTGTAAGTATATGAATATTCCACAATGTGTTACCTAACTGGGTGCTTAAGTACAATTAATTCCAAATTTCTTCCCCTCGCTTGAGTGAATTGAGGTGATATACCTCTTTTGCTTCTTGAGTACCAGATTCAGTAGAACCACAGACGTCTGCCTTTTTTCTTTAACTGTGCTATTTAAAATACACCCCATTTCTAAAGAAAGCAGCTGTTGTTTTAAGTCAAACTGCATGCACAGCACCATGGCCATCACAAGGAAGACAAATTACCTTGTTAGCAGAATGCACCTCTCCCTAAGGGAACTGATGCTTGGACTTTTTATTTTTGACATATTCTGAGAATATCTTCTGAGACGACTAGATAGTCTTTGTTTCATTGATACTATAGCTTATATCTTTAAAAAAATCAATTTGATATGCTTTTACATGTTTGAACATGTGATTCTCTAGTCTGCATTTGGCACCTAATTTCTCTCTTTTATCCAGAAGCTTTTAGCTTTAATGCTTTTTGTGAAGGAAGGTTTATTGAATGTGTATAACCAGCCATGTTCTAAAATAGGAGAAGGCTTGATATGGCTAAGAAAGTTGGCCTCGGCACTATCGTTTCTGTCAGTTAACACTTTTTGTTCATTATATTTTTTTTGTTACTAATTTCTGTCCTCTTTCTTTCAGCCTGGGAAGTGATGATACCCATTTTGAGGTTGGCATGGCCAGCAATGGATGTGAAGTCCATCGTTTTGATCCTAGTGTTAAATCAGCTCATGTTCTGGAAAGTGAGCGTCTTTGGTTTCACCGTTTGTCCATCGATTGGCGGGACCCCCATCCAGCTGTTGCTGCCCAAAAGCCGTATGGCAACACCAGAAAACTGGGAGCCATTTTGAATGAATTTGGGCATCACAAGGTCAGATGTTTCATTTGATTTCATATTTAAAGTGAACAAACTCATAAGCTGTTTGCTTGTTTTTTTAATGCAAATCAAGGATTGGATAGTTGAAAGTTCAGTTTTAACCTTATTATTATTTATAGAGTCTGCTCTGTAGATATAAAATTTTGGCAAGGATAGAGATATTTAAATTGATTTCAAGGTTTTAGTTGCTGTTGAGTAGTGCTTAAGGTTTTGACCAAGACTCGGCAAGGAGAATAAGAAACTAACTCTGATGGTGGGCTCAAGAGTACCGTTTCCATTTGGCAATTGATTTTAAATTTCCAGACAGAGCAAACTACTTATATCTGCTTCAAATACAAAAAGTAATCAGAGCCAGGTTTATGTTTGATAAGAGATTGCTTGTGTATCATGTTTCTCACTGTTGTAACAATGATTTTGGGTCTCCAGGCTCTTAAAGGTCAGAAGATATGTGTAGCTTTGATTAAAATGTACTTTGTAAAACTGAATGGATATTATGTGTATTGCAACTGATACAATTATATCAAAAGATGTCAAATCTCTATAAATATTGTATTGTGAATGGATAGCAAAAGGAAACTTTATCTTTGAACTGTGTTTTTTGAAAGCAGTTTTTAGTGTAAATGTGACCAACCGCATTCTGTACGTAGATGCTAGAGAAATTCTCCTGAGTGTAGTTGTCTTGCATTTGATTGGCAACCCTTCTTGGGCTTAGCCTCCCTTGGCTTATTATCCCCAGAGATGGCATGTAATTTAGGACATGCCAGAATGGGTGTTCCTGAGACACAGTATATATATGGAATTCAATTTTAAACTTGAATTGGCTGCTTGATCTTTAATAAAAAGACTTCCTCTGCATTGTTCTTTTTCCTTCCCTTCCCCCTCTTCTTCAGCCTCCTCTTTTAAAAAAATCCAAAAAACAGAAAAAACTTTCTTTAATTGGACAGCAGGAACTTCTTCAAGAACAACTTCAAAGAATTTTGTGTTCTTTTAACATGTGTTTTGAATTTTGTGTTTGTATTTTGATTTGCCATTGAGAGAAACTAGCATGGTAGTAGTTAGGAGCCTTAATGAAACACATACAGGAGTTTGGGGATAAAAATCTTTGAACAGAACCCAAAGAAGTGAAAGCATTTTTCAGAATATTATTTTGTTTTTGCTGTTTGTTACCTTCATAGATGGTTTTTTTGGTGGCTGAAGATTATTGCCTTGACCCTTTGACATGTCAACTCTAGATTGTTCAAAGAGCTAACTACTCATTCTTTGCATTCATCTAGGAGTCTTACTGCTCCGCCTTCATGCTTTTTATACCCTGGTCCTCCACCCCCATTCTTCAAAGAAAAGACTGAGTGTCTAGAGGTGAAACACAAAGCCATTTTGCTTTTTTTGATAATATTTTAGCCAAAGATTTGGTAAATGTGAGGCTAGAATGAGACTTCAAAAAGTGATCTGTGGATATAATTTATCTATGCCACATATTGTATGAAAAATGTCTACGAGGTAGGCACCTGAATTGTTTCACTCCATGGGAGCTGCAGTGGGCAAACCTTTATGCTGTAGATAAAATATCATGCTTCTTATAACACTGCTTCTCACACAGAAGAAATATTTACAGAGACTCCTAAAAAGGAAAAATGTTTTAAAGGATTTTTTTTATATTCCTAGGGCTATTATTTTTATTGAAAACACTAATAATGACATGTAAAAATTATTAAGGTGGTAATTTTATGTTATGTGCATTTTACCACAAAAAAAAAAATGGAGGAAAGAAAACCCCATAAATAATGAAAGTGATCTGGCTCAGAATTGCCATGTATGTATTTTCCCCTTAAAAAAAAACATCCCTTGTTGAAAATTTAAAAGATACTGATATTCTTTCATAAAGATTTTTTTTGGGTAAATGCTTTAAAACAAAAACAACAAAATCTAAAGCCATTGGTGAATGATTGCTTCCATTAGGAACATGCTTCTAGGAGCTACGTGGTGCCAGATAAAAGGAAACCTCGGTTCTGGCCTGCAGCAGACAAGGTCAGTTTTCATTTTTCAGCATGTGTACAGACCCTGATAAATAGGATGTATCTCTGGCAGGGAAAACAAATAGGAAAAACACACTAAAAAATGTCAGTGTGTTTGCCTTGCCTCCTTCACTTATTTTTCCTGAAAGTGACTATAGAAACCAAAGGGGTTTTGTTATTTTGTTTTCACTTCAGGACTTTAAAATATCTCATATAGTTTTGTGATTTTTCCATTTTAGGCGGTTATTTTTCTTATCTTTAATACCTAGATTCCAGTCACTCAGGCAAAAATGAAAGGCAGAGTCTTAAGATGGTGACAGTAAGATGCATATGGCTTTCATACTGCTTTTAAAACTCTCTGGTAATTTTAACTTCAAACCGTAAATCAAAAAACCTTTCTAAAGCATCAAGTGAGAAGCAGCTGCATCAGCAAAAGCATGTGCTTGAGAAGCCCAGTCTGTCAGGGAATAATATCACCTGGATTTAGCATTATTTGGAATGATTAACTGTCTGCTTTTGGCTGAGTGCTTATTGCTGTAACTAGGCATCCGAATTTTTCCGGAATGTGATTAGAAATATCGAATCTGAGGTTTCTGCTTATATTAATCATAAGACTTTATTACACAGAGTATCCCTAAATGATCCAGGCTGGTTAATGAGAAATTATTTTCAGTCATAATCATGCTGATAATAATATGAATAACAGGACTGCATTAGAGCTTACCTTTGTAAGACTCATTACTCTAGGTTTGAGGCATGGGTTCTCAAGCAAGTCATTTAACCTTTCTGGCCCTCAATTTGATTGTCAATAAAATGGGGACAATGATACTACCTAAATGGATTGTTTCTGAGAATTAGAGCAGAGAACACAGGGTGAAAACTTCCAGCAGAGTGCCTGGAGTGAATTTGTCATTTGATTGTAAATTGAAATTATTTATTAATAATTTCAGTAAGTTTTTTAATTAATTTATTTTTTATTGAAGGATAATTGCTTTACAGAATTTTGCTGTTTTCTGTCAAACCTCAACATGAATCAGCCATAGGTATACATATATCCCCTCCTTTTTGAACCTCCCTCCCATCTTCCTCCCCATGCCACCCCTCTAATAATTTCAGTAAGTTTTTACTAAATTTTATAGAAGCTTTTTTACCTTTCTTTGTTCCAGGGAAAATATATCAGTGATTTCTCTGGAAATTGCTAACTGCACCTAATGCTAGTTACGAGTTTTTTTTTTTTAATGAAATCTTTGTGTGAAATTGAAGGGAATTGGTCCTTCAGATTTGGTCATAGACTATTCTTGTTAACTGACTCAGGGCACCAAACAGCTTTGCTGGCGATTGTATAGAAAGTAAATACTGTGCTGTATGCAAGTGAAAGAAGCTGCTGAGAAGTAATACAGAGCTGATGTAGACCTTGTGGCTGAGGATACCAGTCAGGTGATGAAGCTGGAGCTGGACTTCCTGCCTGTTCAGCCCTGGCAGGTAAGTCCTCCCTTACCCAGGACTCTGTCCCCAAGGTTGTGTGTTGCCTTGGACTCTGAAGGGAATGCCACTTTCTGCTTCCCTGGGCAGAGAGCCTGCCATTAATTACAAAACAACAGTTCTGTTGTGTGGTTGGTGCTGTGTTTAAGAGAATACAAACTTTGAAATTAAACCACAGAAAGATTCCCTTTACTTCTTGCTTATCAAGTTTGCACATATAAGCAATATGTTGATACTCCACTACCCTGAAATGCTTATTAGGAATACTGTTCCTGCTTTGGTGTTGGAAATGGAAAATGATAGACACTTTCAGGAAAAACATTCCACCATGTGTATATATTATGTCTCTTTTTATTTCTAGAAATCCCTTTTGCCTTAAGTTCTGTTTTGTCTGCTGTTGATTCTGCCATACAAACTTTTTTTGGGGGAGGGGGGTTAGTTTTATATGAAATGCTATTATAGAGTCCTTTATTTTCATATTTTTTAGATACAGTTTTAGTTTGTGTACAGCCTGTTGTTATTGTTTTCCAGTCACTAAGTCGTGTCTGACTCTTTGTACTGCAGCACGCCAGGCTTCCCTGTCCTTCACGATCTCTAGGAGTTTGCTCAAATTCATGCCCATTGAATCAGTGATGCTGTTTAACCATCTTATCCTCTGCTGTCACCTTCTCCTCTTGCCCTCAGAAGACCAGCATCAGGGTCTTTTCCAATGAGTCATTTCTTCGCATCAGGTGGCCAAAGTATTGGAGCTTCAGCTTCAGCATCACTCCTTCCAATGAATATTCAGGGTTGATTTCCTTTAGGATTGACTGGTTTGATCTCCTTGCTGTCCAAGGGACTTCAAGAATTTTCTCCAGCACCATAATTTGAAAGCATCACTTATTCGGCGCTCAGTTTTCTTTATGGTCCAGCTCTCACATCCGCACCTCTCTACTGGAAAAATCATAGCTTTGATTCTATGGACCTTTGTTGGCAAAGTGATGTCTCTGTTTTTTATTTATTTATTTTTTTAGAATTAAAAAAATTTTTTTTTAATTTTACAATATTGTATTGGTTTTGCCATACATCAACATGAATCCGCCCCGAGTGTACACATGTTCCCCATCCTGAACCCCATCCCCCTCCCTCCCCCTCTGTTTTTAAATATGCTGTCTAGGTTTGTCATAGTTTTCCTTCTAAAGAACATCTTTTAATTTCATGGCCAAGTCATCACCCACAGTGATTTTGGACCCTAAGAAAATAAAATTTGTCACTGCTTCCACAGTTTCCCCTTCTATTTGCCATAAAGTGATGGAGCCGGATCCCATGATCTTAGTTTTTTGAATATTGAGTTTCAAATCAGCTTTTTCACTCTCCTATTTCACCCTCATCAAACTGCTCTTTAGTTCCTCTTCACTTTCTGCCATTAGAGCGGTATCATCTGCATATCTGAGGTTGTTGATATTTGTCTCGGCAATCTTGATTCCAGCTTGTGATTCATCCATCCCAGCACTTCACGTGATGTACTCTGTATATTGGGATTTCCTGATAGCTCAGCTGGTAAAGAATCCACCTGTAATGCAGGAGACCTGGGTTTGATCCCTGGGTTGGGAAGATCCCCTGGAGAAAGGAATGGCTACCCATTCTAGTATTCTGGCCAGGAGAATTCCATGGACTGTGTAGTCCATGGGGTTGCAGAGTTGGACACGACTGAACAACTTTCACTTTCACTCTGCATGTAAGTTCAGTAAGCAGGGGGACAAATATACAGCCTTGTCATACTCCTTTCTCAGTTTTGAACTAGTCTGTTGTTCCATGTCCGATTCTAACTGTTGTTCCTTGACCCACACACAGGTTTCTCAGGAGACAGATAAGGTGGTCTGGTATTCCCATCTCTTTAAGAATTTTCCACAATTTGTTGTGATCCACACAGTCAAAGGCTTTAGCATAGTCAGTGAAGCAGAAGTAGATGTTTGTCTGGAATTCTCTTGCTTCTTCTATGATTCAGCGGATGTTGGCAATTTGATCTTTGGTTCCTCTGCCTTTTTTGAAACCAGCTTGTACATCTGGAAGTTCTTAGTTCACATAGTGCTGAAGCTTAGCTTGAAGGATTTTGAGCATAACCTTGCTAGCATATGAAATGAACACAATTGTATAGTAGTTTGAACATCTTTGACATTGTCCTTCTTTGGGATTAGAATGAAAACTGACCTTTTCCAGTCCTCTGGTCACTGCTGAGTTTTCAAAATTTGCTGGCATATTTACTGCAGCATTTTAATAGCATCATGCTTTAGGATTTGAAATAGCTCAGCTGGAATTCCATCACCTCCACTAGCTTTGTTTTAGTAATGCTTCCTAAGTCTCACTTGACTTCACACTCCAGGGTGTCTGTCTCTAGGTGAGTGACCACACCATCATGATTATCTGGGTTGTTAAGTTCTTTTTTGTATAGTTCTACCGTGTATTCTTGCCACCTTTTCTTAATCTCTTCTGCTTCTTCTAGGTCCTGGCCATTTCTGTCTTTTATTGTGCCTATCTTTTCATGAAATTTTCCCTTGATATCTCCAGTTTTCTTGAAGAGATCTCTAGTATTTCACATTCTATTGTTTTCCTCTATTTCTTTGGATTGTTTGCTTAAGAAGGTTTTCTTTTCTCTCTTTACTATTCTCTGGAACTCTGTGTTCATTTGGATATATCTTTTCCTTTCTCCTTTGCCTTTCACTTCTCTTCTTTCCTCAAATATTTTTAAGGCCTCCTCAGACAACCATTTTGCCTTCTTGCATTTTTTTTTCCCTTTGGATGGTTTTGGTCATCACCTGCTGTATAGTGTTATGAACCGCCATCCATTGTTCTTCAGGGACTCTGTCAGATTTAATCCTTTGAATTTATTTGTCACTTCTACTATATAATCATAAGGGATTTGATTTGGTCATAATGGAATGGCCTAGTGGTTTGCCTACTTTCTTCAACTTAAGCCTGAATTTTGCAGTAAGGAGGTGATAATCTGAGCCACAGTCAGCTCCAGGTCTCATTTTTGCTGACTATATAGAGCTTCTTCATTTTTGGCTGCAAGGAATATAATCAATCTGATTTTGGTATTGACCATCTGGTGATGTTTATGTGTAGAGTTGTCTCTTGTGTTATTGGAAGAGCATGTTTTCTATGACCAGTGTGTTCTCTTGACAAAACTCTGTTAGACTTTGCCCTGCTTTATTTTGTACTCTGAGAAGAAACTTCCATGTTACCCAAGTATCTCTTGACTCCCTGCTTTTGCCCTAAACATACTTAAAATTTAGTCAGACTGTTCAACAAAATTAATTTACTCTCTCAATGAAGTAATGTTCCAGTTATTGTTTTGGTTGGCTGTTTTTCATCATTTGATTTTGTATTTTCAAGTTCAGTCTGTTAGCTCATTTTCAGTGGAAGGTTTTTGGTTTGGTTTTGCTTTTTTCTTTACTTTTTTGTTCCACCCTTCTCTGCCTAGTGATTTTACAATAGCCTTCAGGACCCGGTCTTATATAAGCATCTGGGGGCTCCTGCTTCTTCAGTGATAATGGGAATATCCAGTTACTGAATCGTCTGGACCTGGCTCATTTGCTGTTTGTAAGAGTGAGTCTGTCTTCTCTTACCTCCCTAGACCAATGACTAGTTTTAAGCCATAGCCCCAGTTAGTGGTTTTCAGCAGTTTATTTTGGTCTCCTTTCTGAGTCCAGGGAACTCCACTTCAGCCTTTGGCTTGAATCAGTGAATGTGGCTCAGCTGCTTTGTCATGGAAGTACTTTTAGTTTCTGTTCTTTGTAGGAGATGCACCCCAGGACCTCTGCTACCTGCTTTATAGCAGAGCCCAGCATGTCCCGGCTTCAGTCCTGCTTACTGCTCTATGTTCTGGCCCCTGGAGATGTTCACCTTGTTTTTGAGCCCTGCTTTGACCTTTCTGTCCCCTCCCTCCCTTAGCATTCTCTTTTTTGCTTTGTGTTTGGTACAATGGGGAGGGTGTGCATCTTGCCTTCATTTTTTTTTTTTTAACTGATTCACCTTCCTTCCTTAGAATTACCTACAGAAATAGTATCCACCAACTCAATAGTCAACTGTTCCAGTTGTTTTCCTATATACATTAAAAATGCCTTAATAAAAGATTTTGAAATGCTTATTTATATTGCCTCCAATCATATTCTGTACCAATGTTTCTTGTATATTATTATGTATGTGAACCACCTGGAGAATCTAATGAAAAAGTAGATGTTGACTTAGGAGGTTTGGGGTGAGGTCCGAGACTCTGTATTTCTAGGACGCTCCCAGACAATGCTGATCCTGCTGATTAGGGACCATACATTGAGTAGCAATGTCTGCACCACAGTCTGAGAAACACAGGAGCAGAGGCTATTGACAGTAAATGTCATCGCTCGGACCCGAGCCTCTCTGTGCTCTCCGATGTCCTCTCGCTCTAGCCTGAGTCCTTAGCCAGGGTGGAGTGAGGCACATCCATCCTCCAGGTCATTTTCTCCCTATGCCAGCCTATTATACCAGCTTTCTGTACTAGACATGCTGTTTTTCTGGGACAAATTTTTTCTCAGGAGAAATTTTTTCTTCTCCTTCATGAAAATGTCACCTGGTCATCTGCTATACCCGTGCAAGGCCCAGACACACCTGAGTCCTAGATGGCTAATGGCTTTAGCCTGCAGGTGGACTTCTGCTTCTCAGGCGTGTGCTCCCATCTAAACTGTGTATCCAAGATACCCTTTGTTGTATATCGCCCCATCCTGACTACCTAGTGAAGTGCTCAGGAAATAAATCCTTGTCCACCTGACTTTCTCCCTGGTACCTTTCTAAATAAAACAGGCAGGATATCAAAATTTGAATAATTTTCCTTTTCCTACAACCTACTATGGAATTAATCAGTAGCAGCATGAGCATCCAGAGGCTTTAGTCACTGATATTTCAAAAGAACATTTGGATGGAAAACTGCATGGAAACAAGATATGCTGTGATAAAGGTAGAAGTCCAGGTGATTCTTTTACGGTCCAGAGGAATCTTAGACTTGTTTATAGTCCTTTTATTTCAAAGAGAGATGTGTATCTTTCTGTGTATTTGAAGGCAACTTCATCTTGCAGAATAGCTATTATATTTAATCATGATGGTGCTGTGTTTCTGTGAAATAAGCCAGTGGCAGTTTAAGAGTAATGAGTCATTCATGGTACTGAATTGCGATTTGAAATGCAGAGACATCTTTCTTCCTCCATCAGTCTGCAGTGGACCCTAAGGACAAGTCGTCCTGAAGACGTGAGTCGAGAACTTTGTGCACTCAATATTGAGGAAACGAGTTTTGGGTTTTTACCATATTTACTCATCTATAATGGTGAGATTTGCTGTGAAACAGAAAGTCTTGACTCTTCTTAATGATTTTCAAACCACTCAGTGAGTCCGGATTGAGCTACAGTTTTTGTTTCCTTAGATGTTCTCTCCTTTGGTTTCCCTTGGCCAAAAGCCATGACTGGAAAGATTGTGTGTGAACAGTGCTCTGGAATCTGGAGACCCACTCTCACCTGTGTAACTACAGGTTCTCAGATTTCAGAACACCAGAAAACAAACCAAAAGTAACAGTAACATGCCACAGAGAATCCAGTCTTCTTAAGGGACCTTGACTCAGATGTCAGACCCAGGACCAAGCTCAGAGATTCTGATTCAGCTAGTCTGGCATGGAGCTCAGGAAATCTGTATTTTTAACCAACCCCACCCCATTCTACCCCAGGTGGTATGAAGATCACCATTTGAGAAGCCTCCATGGATAGAGAGGACTTCAGAAGCTCAGCTTCCATTTGCAAATCGCTCATCCCCTGCTATGCATAGGATGCTTTAAACAGGAAGGGGGTCCAGATCCTGGCCGTCAGCTTTGGGGGCCACTCCCTGGCTCCTCACTAAGTCTCTGTCGCCTCTGTGCCTTAGTCTTCCTTATTGTAGGGTGAGTGGTACAGATCTCTGCCATTTGAGAAGACTGTCCAGCAAATAAACTGATGCTGGTGATAGAGATGAATGAGGGGTATTCTTGGAGCCAGCTTTGGGACTTTATTTTATAGAGCATTGTGACTGACTCTCGCTCCTTCAAGACTTTCCGAGGGACCTGTTATTATTACCAAAGAGGAAGATTTCACATATGGAGGAAATTAGCCTCCAGAGAGCCGGCATTTGTTTTTCTTTGTTGCTGTGTACCAAGGTTGGCACATTTGTCTGAGAATCTTGCCATTTTGACAACCTTTGGGGAATGAGAGCTAAGTGAATCCTGAGGGAGGCGAGGGAGGCTCTAAGCTCCAGGTGCCCATAAAGGTTTCCTTTTTCATGACTCCTTTCCTAACAGTAGGTCGACAGAGGAATGTTACTACATTTGGCACTATGCAGCTCAGATTCACTAGGTCAGGCAGCTTGGCAAGTTACTTTATGTGTGTTAAAAAATGCTTAATGCCTTTTGACAGTAAGAGCCCCAAGAAGTTGCTATCATATTAATGAATCCTCTGAGGGAGAGATTCCTGAACAAATCTGTGAGGTCACACCCAGGTTGGTGATTTCTGCCTCAGGAGCACAGCTATGTCAGCCTCTGAGGTGCCCATGCATAATAAACCACCCATGAAGCCGGCTCCAAGTGCTTGGGGAAAGGTGGTCACACTTTTAGTTGGAGGTTAGCTGATTTCTTTTTCAGCTGTGAAATATTAGAAAAGGAAATTTTCATTTGCCACTTTTTAGTTAAAAACATAAGGACCTTTTTAAAAAACACAAATTTCCTAGCATGGAGTGGCATTCAACATTTTTGCAATTAAAATGATAATGAAACATTTCTTATAAGAACTTCTCTTTAAAATCAGTGCGATAGGTTCACAGCACAACATTAGAAGGAATTATGTAAAGCAGCCTCTCTGTTCCAAGTTTTATTTTAAGATCTAATTTATTCCAGATTCTGCAGGAAAAAACCATTCATGTGACAAGCCTGCTAACAGATGTCAATTTAGTTTTATAGCACATGCCTGCACTTCAGAGTCAGAAAATGGAGATTATTCTTTTTGCCTCTGTTTATTACATGGCGCAGCTTCATAACATTATGCCCTAGAGGACAGCTGATTAATAACCTAGAGGCAAGCAACTTATCACCTGCTTTCCTCTTCTGCAGTGTTGAGTGTAAGCTTTATTTCATATTACCCTTTTGGATTAAGAGAGGAGCTATAAAAAGCAAAGGTGACAGAAAATGGATTTTTCTATTATAATATCATGTAGGTCAGAAGACAGATTATACTGTAGTGAAGAGAAATAAAAGAAAAAATAAGAATTAATCAACTGAATAGAAGTGAATCTATTTTGTGGTGTTGGTTGATAAAACAAAGTAATTCTATGTGAAAAATGTTATGTCAAAACCAGTCATAGCAAGAACTTTCCACTTCATATATCCAGGGCCCATTTCTCAATATTTACATGGCATAGTAATTATTGGTTTATATGTTACACTTCTCTTCACATTCCCATCTCTCCAGTCCATCCATCCATTTATCCATTCCTCCATCTGTCTATCTAATAAATATTAAGCATCTTCTATATGCAAGGATTTGTGCTTAAATAATAAAAATATAGGGACAAACAAGTCTTTTGTTAATTAAAAATTGTTTAAAATTGTAGTGATGTGCAAGGGATGATGCTGTAAAAGTGCTGCACTCAGTATGTCAGTACATTTGGGAAACTCAGCAGGAGCCATAGGACTGCAAAAGGTCAGTTTTCATCTCAATCCTAAAGAAGGGCAATGCCAAAGAATGTTCAAACCACCATACAATTGCGCTCATTTCACATGCTAGCAAAATTATGCTCAAAATTCTTCAAGCTAGGTTTCAGCGTTCTGTGAACTGAGAACTTCCAAATGTACAAGTGGGGTTTAGAAAAGGCAGAAGAACCAGAGATCAAATTGTCAACATTTACTGGGTCATAGAAAAAGCAAGGGAATTCCAGAAAAAACATGTTTCATTGACTACGCTAAAGCCTTTGACTCCGTGGATCACAAAAAACTGTGGAAAATTCTTAACAAGATGAGAATACCAGACCGCTGTACTTGTCTTCTGAGAAACCTGTATGCAGGTCAAGAAGCAACAGTTAGAATTGAACATGGAACAAGAGACTGGTTCCAAATGGGAAAGGAGTACATCAAGGCTATATATTGTCACCCTGCTTATTTAGCTTATATGCAGGGTACATCATATGAAACATTGGTCCTGGATGAATCACAAGCCGGAATCAAGATTTCAGGGAGAAATATCAGTAACTTCAGATATGCAGATGATACCACTCTAGTGGCAGAAAGTGAAGAGGAACTAAAGAGCCTTTTGATGAGGATGAGAGGAGAATGAAAAAGCTGGCTTGAAACTCAACATTTAAAAAACGAAGATCATGGCATCTGGTCCCATCACTACTTCATGGCAAATAGAAGAGGGAAAAGTGGAAGCAGTGACGGATTTTGTTTTCTTGGGGTCCAAAAGCACTGTGGACAGTGACTGCAGCCATGAAATTAAAAGACGCTTGCTCCTTGAAAAGAAATCTTTGACAAACCTTGATGGCATGTTAAAAAGCAGAGAGATCATCAGAGAGTCTGTGTAGTCAAAGCTATGGTTTTCCCAGTAGTTATGTATGAATGTGAGAGCTGTACCATAAAGAAAGCTCATGTTTACGAATTGTGGTGCTGGAGAAGACTCTTGAGAGTCCCTTGGACTGCAAGGAGATCAAACCAGTCAATTATAAGGAAGTCAACCCTGACTATTCATTGGAAGGACTGATGCTGAAGCTGAAGTTCCAATACTGTGGCCACCTGAGGTGAAGAGCCAGCTCATTGGAAAAGACCCTGATGTTGGAAAAGATTGAAGGCAAAAAGAAAAGGGGGCAGCAGAGGATGAGATGGCTAGATAACATCACTGACTCAGTGGACACAAACGTGGGCAAGCTCTGAGAGAGAGTGAAGAACAGGGAAGCCTGGCGTGCTGCAGTCTGTGCGGTCACAAAGAGTCAGACATGACTTAGCGACTGAACAACAACAATAGAAAATTTACTATCTTAACTATTTTTAAGTAGTGCTGAGTATGTTCACATTGTTGTGAATCTCTAGAACATTTTCATCTTGCACAACTGAAACTTTACACTCATTAAACACAGATTTCCCTCTTCCCCCAGCCCTTGGCAACCACCATCCCACTTCCTGTTTCAATAAATGTAGCTATGCTAGGTGCCTCTTATAAATGGAATCATACAGTACTTTTCTTTTTGTGACTGATTTATTTCACTTAGCATAATGTCCTCAAGCATCATTCATATTGTAGCATGTTTCTTTCTTTTTAAAGCTGAATAATCCTTTCTTTTTAAAGCTGCATAATCCTTTGTATGTATATACACAATTTTATTTGTCCCTTTATCTGTCAGTGGACAACTGGGTTTATTTCACCTCTTGCCTATTGTGAGAATGCTCACAGTGAGTGTGCAAATATCTTTTCAAAATCCCGTCTCTAGTTCTTTTGGCTGTAGACCCAGAAATGGAATTGCTGGATCCTGTGGTAATTCTATTTTTAAATTTTTTTGAGAAACTGCCACACAGTTTTTCATAGTGGCTGCACCATTTTACATTTCCATGAACAAGTATCTTAAGATTTAACACATGTCTAAAAAGACAGAAATGTGATCCTGTAATGAGTGCTATAAAGAAGCGCAGGGTTCTATGGGGAGTGTTTAATAGAGAAATCCAATCTAATATGCCATTTATTTTTGTATTCCTGATGCCTACAGGTGGAGCAGGGCATGGCAACCCATTCCAGTATTCTTGCTTGGAGAATCCCATGGACAGAGGAGCCTGGTGGGCTACAGTCCATAGGGTCTCACAGAGTCAGACGTGACTGAAGCAACTTAGCAAGTGTGCATGCGTGCACACACATATTGTCTATAGTGGGAACTCCGTAAGTGGTTAGTGGATGGGAGAGTAGGCCCTGGAGACCATTGGTGATTAGGCCCTTTTCCTTTGTTTCCTTCCTGCTATTCAGCTGCCCTCTGTTCTATGGGAATGGGAATGGAGGTCAGGGAGAGCATTTGTTAACAGATTACTAGCTTTTTCTTGGCTGCCTCTACTGCTCTTTGGTGAGATTATGGAAAACATTTCCCCAGTAATGTTCTTTTTCTTATTCTATGCATCGTCTAATATTCAGAGATGTTGAGATGTTGCCACCAGATATGTCCCTGCCTTTTCTTTGGGGGAGAAAAAGAAAGCTGCCTGAGGATGTCAGATGAAAATGTAGTGGTGTTTGGGAGTCATGGGGTATTCAGGGAGAAATGTTCTTTCTATTCTTAGAACACTGCCTCTATTCCCTAAAGAATTTTATTCTATAAAGATAGCAAGAGGGCCTCTCACTCATTTTCTCATTCCACTAACATTTTGCTCAATTTTGTGCTATTTATAGATATTTTGAATTGAAATTTCATTCTTGAGATTTTTCAAGGAGATTTCAGATATTTAATATTATATAGGCATTTATATTTGGAGATAAACTTCTGGTTTTTGGTTTTACAGATGGAATCTGTTTATCTTATCCCTAAACCAATGAAAGACATGGTTAATATTCTGTCCAGTTTTTAATTTTGCTAGCAATTGAGGAAGAGAAAGAAGCTGGCTGCCAAAAGTCTTTGGCAAAGCTCTTTCCTTAGAAACTTTGTATTGGTTTTATTGTTTGCTATGGCATCATTCTGATGTACTAGAGAGATCCAGTTAGATATCCAGGGGTGTTCTCCCAGTTGCTCTGATCACAGTATTTACATGGAAAACAACATTGATGACATTTTCTGAATGCTGTTTGAGGGTAGGTGGGAGTTTGGGCCATGTTGCCCTGTGGGGAGGGGTCACTGGCTCTCAAGCCCAAAGGACCTTGATACCAGCCTTTTCTCTTGTTGGTTGTGTGAAAGACACAAGCAAATTAAGCCCTCTGAGCCATGTTTTATTTTTCTGTAAAACGAGGATGATAGTACGTTTTATGTGAGATTGTTCGTATTAATGACAGAAGATCTATGAAGAACTTAGCACACAGTGTCTGGGCAGTTGATCCCCAGATAGGGGCTGTTTATTAAATAGTTACTGGGTTGAATAGATTGGAATTGCTTCCCTAGTGGCTCAGACTGTAAAGAATCTGCCTGCAATGCAGGAGATCTGAGTTTGATCCCTGAGTCGAAAAGAGAAGGAAATAGCAACCCATTCAAGTATTCTTGCCTGCAGAGGAGCATGGCTGGCTACAGTCCATAGGGCTGCAAAGAGTCAGACATGACTAAGCAATTAACAGTTTTTTAGGAGCTGTTTTTTAAATAGTTATTGGGTAGAATTGATTTGAATTATTTTAGGCCAATATTCAAGTACTTAGAATGGAGTATTATAGCATAGATCATTTGGTATATTCAACAGGCAGGGAACACAGCCCCACCCATCAACAGAAAGTTGGATTAAAGATTTACTGAGCATGGCCCCACCCATTAGAACAAGATCTGAACAAGTTTTCCCCACAGTCAGTCTCTCCCATCAGGAAGCTTCCATAAGCCTCTTATCCTTTTCCATCAGAGAGCAGACAGAATGAAAAGCCCATCACAGAAAACTAATCAAACTGATCACATGGACCATAGCCTTGTCTAACTCAATCAAACTATGAGCCATGCTGTGTAGGGCCACCCAAGATGGACAGGTCATGGTGGAGAGTTCTGACAAAACGTGGTCCACTGGAGAAGGGAATGGCAAACCACTTCACGATTCTTGCCTTGAGAACCCCATGAACAGTATGAAAATGCAAAAAGATATGACTCTGAAAGATGAACTCCCAGGTCGGTAGGGGCCCAATATGCTACTGGAGAAGAGTGGAGAAATAACTCCAGAAACAATGAAGAGACAGAGCCAAAGCAGAAACAACACCCAGTTGTGGATGTGACTGGGGATAGAAATAAAGTCTGATGCTGTAAAGAACAACAGTGCATAGGAACCTGGAATGTTAGGTCCATGAATCAAGGTAAATTGGAAGTGGTCAAACAGGAGATGGTAAGAGTGAACATTGACATTTTAGGAATCAGTGAATTAAAATGGACTGGAACGGGCAAATTTAACTCAGATGACCATTATATCTATGACTGTGGGCAAGAATCCCTTAGAAGAAATGGAGTAGCCCTCATAGTCAACAAAAGTCCGAAATGCAGTACATGGGTGCAATCTCAAAAAAGACAGAATGATCTCTGTTTGTTTCCAAGGCAAACCATTCAGTATCACAGTAATCCAAGTCTAAGCCCTAACCAGTAATACTGAAGAAGTTGAAGGTTAACAGTTCTATGAAGACCTACAAGACCTTCTAGAACTAACACACAAAAAGGATGTCCTTTTCATCATAGGGGACTGGAATGCAAAAGTAGAAAGTTAAGAGGTACCTGGAATAACAGGCAAAATTGTCCTTGGAGTACAAAATGAAGCAGAGCAAAGTCTAGCAGAGTTTTGCCAAGAGAACGCACTGGTCATAGCAAACACCCTCTTTCAACAAAACCAGAGAAGACTCCACACATGGACATCACCAGATGGTCAACACCAAAATCAGATTGATTATATTCTTTGCAGCTAAAGATGGAGAAGCTCTATACAGTCAACAAAAACAAGACCAGGAGCTGATGGTGGCTCAGATCATGAGCTCCTTATTGCCAAATTCAGGCTTAAATGGAAGAAAGTAGGGAAAACCACTAGACCATTCAGGTATGACCTAAATTGAATCCCTTATGATTATACAGTGGAAGTGACAAATAGATTCAAGGGATTAGATCTGACAGACAGAGTGCCTGAAGAACTATGGACGGAGGTTCATGATATTGTACATGAGGCAGTGATCAAGACCATCCCCATGAAAAAGAAATGCAAAAAGACTAAATGGTTGTCTGAAGAGGTCTTACAAATAGCTGAGAAAAGAAGAGATGCTAAAGGCAAAGGAGAAAAGGAAAGATATACCCATTTGAATTCAGAGTTCCAAAAAATAGCAAGGAGAGATAAGAAGGCCTTCCTCAGTGATCAGTGCAAAGAAATAGAGGAAAACAACAGAATGGGAAAGACTAGAGATCTCTTCAAGAAAATTAGAAATACCAAGGGAACATTTCATGAAAAGATGGGCTCAATAAAGGACAGAAATGGTATGGACCTAACAGAAGCTTAAGATATTAAGAAGAGGTGGCAAGAACACACAGATCAGATCAGTCTCTCAGTCGTGTCCGACTCTTTGCAACCCCATGAATCACAGCACGCCAGGCCTCCCTGTCCATCACCAACTCCCGGAGTTCACCCACATCCATCGAGTCAGTGATGCCATCCAGCCATCTCATCCTCTGGTGTCCCCTTCTCCTCCTGCCCCCAATCCCTCCCAGCATCAGAGTCTTTTCCAATGAGTCAACTCTTCACATAAGGTGGCCAAAGTACTGGAGTTTCAGCTTTAGCATCATTCCTTCCAAAGAAATCCCAGGGCTGATCTGCTTCAGAATGGACTGGTTGGATCTCCTTGCAGTCCAAGAGACTCTGAAGAGTCTTCTCCAACACCACAGTTCAAAAGCATCAATTCTTCGGCGCTCAGCCTTCTTCACAGTCCAACTCTCACATCCATACATGACCACAGGAAAAACCATAGCCTAGACTAGATGAAACTTTGTTGGCAAAGTAATGTCTCTGCTTTTGAATATGCTATCTAGGTTGGTCATAACTTTCCTTCCAAGGAGTAAGCGTCTTTTAATTTCATGGCTGCAGTCACCATCTGTAGTGATTTTGGAGCCCAGAAAAATAAAGTCTGACACTGTTTCCACTGTTTCCCCATCTATTTCCCATGAAGTGATGGGACTGGATGCCATGATCTTCGTGTTCTGAATGTTGAGCTTTAAGCCAACTTTTTCACTCTCCACTTTCACTTTCATCAAGAGGCTTTTGAGTTCCTCTTCACTTTCTGCCATAAGGGTGGTGTCATCTGCATATCTGAGGTGATTGATATTTCTCCTGGCAGTCTTGATTCCAGCTTGTGTTTCTTCCAGTCCAGCGTTTCTCATGATGTACTCTGCATAGAAGTTAAATAAACAGGATGACAATATACAGCCTTGACGAACTCCTTTTCCTATTTGGAAGCAGTCTGTTGTTCCATGTCCAGTTCTAACTGTTGCTTCCTGACCTACATACAAATTTCTCAAGAGGCAGATCAGGTGGTCTGGTATTCCCATCTCTTTCAGAATTTTCCACAGTTTATTGTGATCCACACAGTCAAAGGCTTTGGCATAGTCAATAAAGCAGAAATAGATGCTTTCTGGAACTCTCTTGCTTTTTCCATGATCCAGCGGATGTTGGCAATTTGATTTCTGGTTCCTCTGCCTTTTCTAAAACCAGCTTGAACATCTGGAAGTTCATGGTTCACGTATTGCTGAAGCCTGGTTTGGAGAATTTTGAGCATTACTTTACTAGCGTGTGAGATGAGTGCAATTGTGCAGTAGTTTGAGCATTCTTTGGCATTGCCTTTCTTTGGGATTGGAATGAAAACTGACCTTTTCCAGTCCTGTGGCCACTGCTGAGTTTTCCAAATTTGCTGGCATATTGAGTGCAGCACTTTCACAGCATCATCTTTCAGGATTTGGAATAGCTCAACTGGAATTCCATCACCTCCACTAGCTTTGTTCGTAGTGATGTTTTCTAAGTCCCACTTGACTTCACATTCCAGGATGTCTGGCTCTAGGTCAGTGATCACACCATTGTGATTATCTGGGTCGTGAAGATCTTTTTTGTACAGTTCTTCTGTGTATTCTTGCCATCTCTTCTTAATATCTTCTGCTTCTGTTAGGTCCATACCATTTCTGTCCTTTATTGAGCCCATCTTTGCATGAAATGTTCCTTTGGTATCTCTGATTTTCTTGAAGAGATCCCTAGTCTTTCCCATTCTGTTGTTTTCCTCTATTTCTTTGCATTGATCGCTGAAGAAGGCTTTCTTATCTCTTCTTGCTATTCTTTGGAATTCTGCATTCAGATGTTTATATCTTTCCTTTTCTCCTTTGCTTTTTGCTTCTCTTCTTTTCACAGCTATTTGTAAGGCCTCCCCAGACAGCCATTTTGCTTTTTTGCTTTTCTTTTCCATGGGGATGGTCTTGATCCCTGTCTCCTATATAATGTCACAAACCTCATTCCATAGTTCATCAGGCACTCTATCTATCAGATCTAGGCCCTTAAATCTATTTCTCACTTCCACTGTATAATCATAAGGGATTTGATTTAGGTCATACCTGAATGGTCTAGTGGTCTTCCCTACTTTCTTCAATTTAAGTCTGAATTTGGCAATAAGGAGTTCATGGTCTGAGCTACAGTCAGCTCCTGGTCTTGTTTTTGCTGACTGTATAGAGCTTCTCCATCTTTGGCTGCAAAGAATATAATCAATCTGATTTTCACGTTGACCATCTCAGAAGAACTATACAAAAAATATCTTAATGACCCAGATAACAACGATGGTGTGATCACTCACCTAGAGCCAGACATCCTGCAACGGGAAGTCAAGTAGGCCTTAGGAAGCATCACTATGAACAAAGCTAGTGGAAGTGATGGAATTCCAGGTGAGCTATTTCAGATCCTAAAGGATGATGCTGTTAAAGTGCTGCACTCAGTATGCCAGCAAATTTGGAAAACTCAGCAGTGGCCACAGGACTGGAAAAGGTCAGTTTTCATTCCAATCCCAAAGAAAGGCAATGTCAAAAAATGTTCAAACTGCTGCACTATTGCACTCATTTCATACATTAGCAAAGTAATGCTCCAAATTCTCTAAGTTAGGCTTCAATAGTATGTGAACTATGAAATTCCAGATGTTCAAGCTGGATTTAGAAAAATCAGAGGAACTAGAGATCAAATCGCTAACATCTGTTGGATCATCGAAAAAGCAAGAGAGTTCCAGAAAAACATCTTTTTCTGCTTTATTGACTATGCCAAAGCCTTTGACTGTGTGGATCACGACAAACTGTGGAAAATTCTTAAAGTGATGGGAATACCAGACCACCTGACCTACCTCCTGAGAAATCTGTATGCTGGTCTAGAAGAAACAGTTAGAACTAGACATGGAACAACAGACTGGTCCCAAACTGGGAAAGGAGTACATCAAGGCTGTATATTATCACCCAGCTTATTTAACTTATATGCAGAGTACCTCATGTGAAGTGCTGGGCTGGATGAAGCACAACCTGGAATCAAGATTGCTGGGAGAAATACGTATCATCATGTCATCAGATATGCAGATGACATGACACTTATTTTCAGAAAGACAAGAAGAACTAAAGAACCTCTTGATGAAAAGGAAAGAGGAGAGTGAAAAAGTTGGTTTAAAACTCAACATTCAAAAAGCTAAGATCATGACATCCGGTCTCATCACTTCGTGGCAAATAGATGGGGAAACGATGGAAAGAGTGAGAGATTTTATTTTCTTGGGCTCCAAAATCACTGCAGATGGTGACTGCAGCCATGAAATTAAAAGACACTTGCTCCTTGGAAGAAAAGCTATGACCAACCTGGATAGCATATTCAAAAGCAGAGACATTACTTTGCCGACAAAGTCTGTCTAGTCAAAGCTATGGTTTTTCCAATAGTCATGTATGGATGTGAGAGTTGGACTATGAAGAAAGCTGAGTGCTGAATAATGGATGCTTTTGAACTGTGGTGTTGGAGAAAACTCTTGAGAGTCCCTTGGACTACAAGGAGATCAAACCAGTCAATCCTAAAGAAATAAGTTCTGAATATTCATTAGAAGGACTGATGCTGAAGCTGAAACTCCAATACTTTGGCCACCTGATGTGAAGAGGTGACTCATTCATTGGAAAAGACCCTGATGCTGGGAAAGATTGAAGGCAGGAAGTGAAGGGGATGACAGAGGATGAGATTGTTTCGTGGCATCACCGACTGAACGGACAAGAGTTTGAGCAAACTCTGGGAGTCGAGGTCACAAAGAGTTGGACATGACTGAGTGACTGAATGGAACTCAACTGAAGTGGACTGCAAGGAGATCAAACCAGTCAATCTTAATGGAAATCAGTCCTGAATATTCATCGGAAGGACTGATACTGAAATTGAACTCCAATACTTTGGCCACCTGATGCGAGAGCTGACTCAGAAAAGACCCTGATGCTGGCAAAGATTGAAGACAGGAGGAGAAGGGGACGACAGAGGATGAGATGGTTGGATGGCATCACCAACTCAGTGGACTTGTTTTGAGCAAGCTCCGGGAGTTGGTGATGGACAAGGAATCCTGGTGTGCCGCAGTCTATGGGGTCACAAAGAGTTGGACACAACTGAGTGACTGAACTGAATTGATTGCTCTCCTGCTTTCCTAGTGATATTGAGGGTATTTCCAATAAGCCAACCATTTACTCCAGAAATTGTTAGAGAGTCAGTATTCTGGATTGGATTTTGGAAGTGTTTAGAACAGCAGCAGTGTAAATCTGATGTCCAGACACCCCTTCAGTGTCCTTGGGATTTGTCTTTCTATGGTGATAGCAATAAATATGAATGGTGTGCATTTCAAATAGTTCACCTGCTTCATGCCCATTAGTAGAAATCTTGTAATTCAGTCATTTTTCCCATGTCCATCTCTTGGGTATAAGCCCCATAAACTTATTGAGTATACTGTTGTGGAATCATTTGGGTGGTGAGTGTTAATGTCTTCCAATGTATTTTATATAACAATAACTCTTTAATACTTGTGACTATATTTGTCTTTTGACATTTAGATTCCTCTAGGTTGATCTTATGGCAACCCACTCCAGTGTTCTTGCCTGGAGAATCCCAGGAATGGGGGAGCCTGGTGGGCTGCCGTCTATGGGGTCACACCGAGTCAGAAATGACTGAAGTGACTTAGCAGCAGCAGGTTGATCTTTCTCTCTCTCAAACCCTCTGTTAGGTAATTTTGACTCCTTTTTGGAGACATATCAAGTATAACACCTTGTTGGGTGAACTAAGTTCTAAGGAATATTCTTAATAACTAAATTTTCTAACTAAATAAAAGAGGTTCTGTTTCCTACCCCTGTCTTTATTGTTCTTCTGCTGTGCTAGGAACACAGGGGAATACTTAGTACTGTATTAAGTATAAACAGGTCATCTGTTGTGCAAGGTCTCAATTCAGTTTTCAACTTCTTCATTTTCCACCACTTTTCTATGGATACTCTATGCTCAAATATAACTAGTCAATTTCATTTCCAAGTTATCAAAACTACCTCATCCCATGTAGCTTCAGTCACAATTCCTTTTATCATTAATATTTTCTCTGTATCTGAACAAATCAAAATTTCACTCATCTTTCAAGACCTATTTCAAATGCTGTCTCATTTCCAAAGCTTTTCTAAAAACTATTTGTTTTAGTGTTTTTTAATTATGGAGATGACATATGTTCATTATAGAAAATCTAGATTACAGAGAGTACAGAAAGTAAAAGAATGAAAATTAAAATCACCTTTCATTTTACCTCTAAGATATATACATATAGTCATTTTTTTCATATTATTCTCCCTATTGTATATGTATTTTAATAAAATTAACCTGGCATCATACTCTATGTCTGCATCTCTATTCCGGCCTTGAAAATAGATTCATCAGCACCATTTTTCTAGATTCCACATATATGTGTTAATATATGATATTTTATTTTCTCTTTCTGATTTACTTTGTGTAACAAGCTCTAGGTTTGTCCACCTCAGTTCAAGTGACCCAGAGTCATTCCTTTTTATGGCTGATTAATATTCCATTGTACATACACCACAACCTCTTTATCCATTCTTCTGTCAGTGACATAGCAGGGGAAGAAGAGGGTGGGGCGAACTGAGAGAGTAACATCGAAATACATACTTTACCATGTGTGAAATAGACAGCTAGTGGGAAGTTGCTGTATAATACAGGGAACTCAACTCAACCTGGTGCTCTGTGATGACCTAGAGGGGTGGGAGGAGGGTAGGGTGGGAGGGAGGAGGAAATACATGTGCACTCATGGCTGATTTACATTGTTGAATGGCAGAAACTAGCAACACTGTAAAGCAACTATCCTCCAATTAAGCATATAAAAATGCATGAGAAAAAAAATGGAATTACGCTGTGTATGCTATTTTGTAATCTGCTCTTTCATTATTGACTTTATTTTTTTAGGGTAGTTTTAGGTTCATAATAAAATTGGGCATAGGGTACAGAGATTTCGGTATGCTCCCTGCCTCCATACATGCATAACCTCCCGCGTTATCCACACCCCCCACCAGAGTGGTCCATGGTTTGTAATTCAGTCTTGGTGTTGGGCAAACATAATGACATGTATCATTATTATGGTATCATACATAGTATTTCCACTTCCCTAAAAATCCTGTTTCCATCTATTCATCTCTCCCATTGCCCTCTCACCCCTAACTTCTGGCAATCACTGATTTTTTTATTGCCTCCATAGTGTTGCCTTTTCCAAGATGTCATACAGTTGGAATCATACAGTATGTAGTCTTTTCAGATTGACTTCTTTCACTTGGTAATATGCACTTAAGTTTCCTTCATGTCTTTTCATGCCTTGATAACTCATTTTTTTGGTGTTGAATAATATCCCATCATCTGCATGTATCACAGTTTATCTATTCACCTATTGAAGGATATCTTGATTGCTTCCAAGTTTTGGCAATTATAAGTGCAGCTGCTATAAGTATCCATCTGCTGGTTTTTGTGTGGAGACAAGTTTTCAACTCTTTTGTATCTTATACAAAGAATATGTTTAGTAGTGTATGAAACTGCAAAACTGTCTTCTAAAGGGGCTGTGAAAGTGAAAGTCATTCAGTCGTGTCCGACTCTTTTCGACCCCATGGACTATAGTCCATGGAATTCTCCAGGCCAGAATAAAGAGGCTGTACTATACCATTATATATTCCTACTAGCAATGAATGAGAATTCCTGTTGCTCCACACCCTCGACATCATTTAATGGCATCAGTGTTCCAAATTTTGGTCATTCTAATAGGTGCATAGTGGTATCTGATTGTTTTTTTTTATTGTTGTTTTAATTTGCATTTCCCTGATGAGTGACATATGATGGGGAATATCTTTTCATATGCTCATTTGCCATATGTGAATCTTCTTTGGTGAAGTATGTATTATGGTCTTTGTCTCATTTTTAATCTGGTTGTTTGTTTTCTTATTGTTGAATTCAAAGAGTTCTTTATTTTTGGATGTGTCCTTTGCAGATATTTTTCCCAGTCTGTCACTTATCTCTCTTCTCTTGACATTTTCTTTCACAGAACGGAAGGTTTTAGTTTTAATGAAGTGCAGCTTATCAATTATTTCTTTCATGAATCATGCCTCTAGTGTTTTATCTAAGAAGTCATTCTTACATTCAAGGTTATCTAGATGTTCTTGTATGTTACCTCCTAGGAGTTTCATAGTTTTGTATGTTACATTTAGGTCTGTTATCCATTTTGAATTTATTTTTGTAAAGAGTGTAAGGTCTAGATTCAGGTTTTTGGTTTTGTTTGTTTGTTTGTTTGTTTTTGCAGGAGATGTCAAATTGTTCTCATACCATTTGTGGAAAAACTATTTTTCCCCAATTCTGTCCTTTGCTCCTTTGTTAAAGATCAGTTGACTATATTTATGGGGTTCCATTTCTAGACTCAACATTCTGTTTCATTTATCTATTTGTCTATACTTTTGTCAATACCACACTGTCTTGATTGTCATAGCTTTATGTGCTGTGCTGTGCTAAGTCACTGCAGTCATGTCCAATTCTGTGCAAACGTATGGACTGAAGCCCACCAGGCTCTTCTGTTCATGGGATTCTCTAGGCAAGAATACTGCAGTGGTTTCCCGTACTCTCCTCTAGGGAATCTTCCTGTCCCAGGGATCAAACTCGCATCTCTAATGTCTCCCTGCATTGGCAGGTGGTTTCTTTACCACTAGGGCCACCTGGGAAGCCCCCACCATAGCTTTATAGAAAGTCTTAAAGTCAGTTAGTGTTCATCATCCAACTTTGTTCTTCTCAGTCAATATTACATTGGTGATTCTGGATTTTTTTCTTCTCCATTTAAACTTAAGGATCAATTTATTGACAAAATAAATTGCTGGGATTTTGGTTAGGGTTACACTGAATCTATAGATCAAATAGGGAAGAACTGACACCTTGAAACTGTTGAGTTTTCTAAGCCAGGAACGTGGAATATCTCTCCATTTATTTAGCTCTTACTGGATGTTGCTCATCAGAGTTTTGTGGCTTTCCTCATTTAGATCTTATACATATTTTGTTGGATTTGTATTTAAGTATTTCATTTTGGGAGATGCTAACATAAGTGGTATCGTGTTTTAAATTTCAAATTCCACTGTTCATTGCTGGTATATAGTCTTATTCACTGGACCACCAGGGAAGTCCTTATAATTCCTTCTATATATTGTTGGGTTTGATTTGCCAGTCTATGAGCAATTATGATTTTATCTGGCAGAATATCTGTGGAGCTAGAATGGGTATAACCAATGGGTGACCAATTTATGACTTCATAAATATTGAGTGACTAGTTTTCATCATGTGTATGTTTAGTGACAATTTTAATACCTCATGTATATTTAATGTTTAGTGACAGTTTTAATACCTCACGTATATTTAATGTTTAGTGACAATTTTAGTGTTTACTCAGCATTTCTATCCCTTCCTATGTTCAACACATCTGTATATTTTATTTATGCCTAATGATCCCTGGATCGGGAAGATCCCCTGGAGAAAGAAATGGCAACCCATGCCAGTATTCTTGCCTAGAAAATTCCACGGACAGTGGAACCTGTCGGGCTACAGTCCATAGAGTCACAGAGTCGGACACTACTGAGTGATTAAGCACACACAATGTCTCATAAGTTACTTATCTGTACTTAGCACATATTACAAATTCACCTAAGCCATTTGACTTCTCATTTTCTGTAGCAGAATTGAAATTCTCAAATAAAACAACAAATGCACATTACTAATTTAAAGTTTAAAATTGATAAAATTGTGTTGATTAATTTTTTTGGTCCACTTTAGCACTTAAGTGTTCAAACATCCCCATTCAGTGTTCCACAGGAGCCTGAGACAGTCATTAATAAGCCATAGAATTAATAATAAAAAATTGAGGGAGCATAGTGAGGTAATTCACAATTCTATAAAATCATTCTGAACTTCACTCTTGTGGCACTGAAATTATTCAATAGTTTTAAAAGACAGAACTGGGTATATGCACTTATCTTAGGACCCTCCGTGGAAATTGTTTTTGTTTTTTAAAAGCAAGATTTCTTATATGAATTTATTGTCTTATCAATCAAATCCTTTAAAATTAATCTGCAGAAAAAATTATTTTGGCATATTTTTAAACCCCGTTGTGCCCAAGACAGTACTTTCTGACAAGTAGGAATTTTTTTCCTGTGGTTAGATTCTGTTTAATTGAGACCTTGCTATTCAGCTAATGACTATCATTTCAGATACGGTTGTACTAGAAGGTCTGTGTTTGAGGTACAAATTCTCTGGCTTTAGGTACAGGACAATAAGGATCGTAAAATTTCATAGAAAATTGAAGTTGCTGAATCACAGTCACCCCCTCCTTTAACCATTGGTCTCAGTTTCTTACCTAATCTAGGTTTTGTCGTGAAAGTGAAAGTATTAGTCACTAAATTGTGTCCAACTCTCTGCAACCCCATGGACTGTAGCCCACCAAGTTCCTCTGTCCATGGGATTCTCCAGGCAAAATTACTGGAGTGGGTAGTCATTTCCTTCTCCAGGGGATCTTCCCAACCCAGGGATCGAATCTTGGCCTCCTGCATTGCCTGTGGATTCTTTACCATCTGAGCCACCAGGAAAGCTATAATATAGGTTTTAATACGAGCTATTTCAAAGAGGAAAGTAAGGAGATAAAGTTTAACCTCATCTAGTTTTCTTGTAAAAATTGATATGTGGAGAGGCCAAAAGCATGAGCAAGGGACGCAAACAGAAGGAATATTCTACCCACTGGAGGTTCTACTCTCAGAATCTCCTTTTTTCATTTAACAGACAGGGAACCAGAAATGAAGGACCCAGCACACTCGGTGAAATAATTACTTAGGGCTCATAGAGTTACAGGCAGTAGAGGGGCAGGGATTTGGCCAGCAGTGTGATTTTTACATAAAACAAACATGTGCTCATGTCATGGATAGCACTTTCAGTAAGCTGGCATGGCAGTTTACCCAAACTTTTCTCTCTCATGGTTGGGTCTACGACACACAAAAATTGAAGAACTCCATGTACAGAAAACCAATTATCGTTCTTTTTGCTTCTCACACATTATTATTAAGGATATTCTTTTATTAATGCTTAGGGGAATGTCAGAATAATTTTGAATGGTTTAGTTCAGACTAGATTATTCCAGTTTATGTCATTTGACATGCTCAGATAAGTGTATTTAATTAAGGCAAATTCACTTATTTTTAAGAAGACTCCATATTCAGTAATCAAAATGAAGATATTATGGATAAGAAAATCTCCTATCCAAGTAGAAGAATGTTAGTGTATTGGAACAGCAAGATATATTATAGGAACTTTAGTTTTCTATAACATTTCCTGACAAAGATTCCTGAACTGTAACTTAAAATCGACTTTTTGAGGGAATTTTCCATTTAGAGTGGATTTAAAAATCATAGGTATGATATAGGGTAGCAGTTTCCAAGAAATTATTGAATAGCAAAGAATAAATGAATCCTGTTCCCTAGGCAACCACATGGAGGGGTATAACATCCCTCACGCTCCTGAAATGAAGTTTAAAGTTGCTACTATTTTGGGTTTTGGCTTCCTCTGAAAATGGCTTTTATGCCTTGAAATTTTTTTTTATATAATGAAGTTTGAGCCTGTTCCAACTCTTCTCTCTGTAACATTAGGCTTGTATATAACAGCCTCTCTATCCTTTGATCTCAGCATGTGTGACTATAAGAGGAATGGCCACCCTGGAAATCAGATCAAATTGGGGGATGGAAACTCGTACCATGAGAAGTGAGGGTAGAGCAGAGTCATTTCTAACCATTCAGCAGGCTTTCATAATTTCAGGAAGAAAAGTGCTCTGGGGTTTTCTGATTCACACAATCTTTTATGGCTTTTTTTTTTTTTTTAAGCTAATATGTTATAGGACGCTCAGCTTTTTTTAGGAAAAAAACATTTTAATGTTGAGATGGGTGCATTTCTTATTTTTTCAATAGGTTTTTTGTGTGAGTGCCCAGTGCTGTCTATTTGGGCATTTTATCTCCTATGTGAGTCTCCCAATGTTGACATCCTTTCTCATCTGTCACTCTTTTCTCAACCCTTGTCCTCCTTGCTCTCCTGCCCTAAATCAGTTTGTTTTTTAATGACTGCTTTTCACCATACCAAAAGTGTATATACTGAGTGATTGTGATCTTCTGACCGCTGACCCTCTAGGGAAGGTACACTGTGAAATCTCTGCATATGAGCCTGGTGTGGGCAACATTTTAGAAATGGGAGGTCTGGTTGCTGACACCATCTCTTCCATCTGGTGGGGCTGGTGGGGTCTAGTGACCCAGAAAGTCCAAGGGACTTCAGGAATGCCTTCCAATAAAAAATACCTCCTCAGTATTCTGCTAGTTAGATTCACTTGAGTTAATTAGCTAATCTTTTAAAAAGGCCTCTCTCTCTGTAAGACTGAGCCTATTCTTGTCCAAACATCAACTTCTTAAATCATATAATCTTATTTGTTTCTCAAGTAGGTGGCTCATAATTCTTGACTGAGGGAGTGGAAGTTGGCCCAGATGGAAAAGTAGGAAATTTTTGTTTCTGGTTTGGTGAATGTTCTGTAGCAAAGAGCTTTGTCCAGCCTGAGGGCATTTGAACGTGAATGCTGTGGGTGTGAAGTTAGAGGAGGTGAGAGAGGAAAGCAGGAGGAGGGCAGGAAAGAGAAATACTTAGGTATAGATTTCCTTCTTTGTCATTTCGATTGAGGCTGCAGACGTGCCCATCAGAAATTTCTTAGCATGCTTTCCTTGTGCAAGGCGGCCATATGTTGTTAATGCTTGTTATGTGCTAAGCACTCTGAAATATTTCGTATTCCATGCCACAGACAAAGAAAGCCTGGATTTTTGTTGTTGTAGTTTACTTTTGTTGGATACTGTTGAACACTTTTTAGGTATTCACTAAACCCTTTTCGAGGCTTTCCTGTAAATCAGGAAATGAACCAGCAATGATGAGCAGCAATGATGAGGGTCCTTGCCCTTCATTGTCTCTATGGGGAGACAAACATTTGTGCAAAAATTATCTAGAAATGTGCTAAGAGCTAATGCAAGAGAAGCAGAAGAGAGAAGCATAGCTCCTTTTTGTTGGGGGGTCAGGGAGATATCAGCTCCAGGTACATGGAATACAGGGTTTCCCTGGTGGCTCAGCAATAAAGAATCTGCCTGCAATGCAGGAGCCACAAGAGACTCAGGTTTGATTCCTGGGTCAGGAAGATCCCTTGGAGGAGGGCATGGCAACCTACTCCAGTATTCTTGCCTGGAGAATCCCATGAATAGAGGAACCTGGCAGACTATAGCCCACAGGGTCACAAAGAGTCAGACACGACTGAAGCAACTTAGCACACACACATGCAGGGAGATCACAGAAGAGATGATATCTTAGCTGGCTCTTGGAAGTTGAATGGGGAGTTGTCAGAGGCAGGAGGGAGGGGAAATAATATTTGCAAGAATGGAGACTTAAGAAGGAGAATCGTGAATTGCAAAAAGGTAAAAAATTCAGCAGAGCTGGCACAAAAGGTGATCTGCGGAGAGAAGGAGGATGTGAGGCATAAAAAGGAAGTTAGGTCCAGGCTGTGAGGGACCTAGTGAGCCCTATAAAGAAGGCTGGATTTCATTTTATAGGTATAGGGAGCCAGCAGAGGCCCTGAAACAGGGGACTTAAATAATTAAGTTTTAAGTTAGGCAGATAATTCTGGAAACATTGTGGAAGGTGGACAGTTCAAGGCTGTGATCTCTTGAGAGAAACCATAATTAGAAATATTAGGCAAGCAAGTATTAAAAAGATTGATAAGAGCCAGTGCTGGTGAAGGTAACATCAGTCAGCCTTGGCATTTTAGCAATAGCTATCATATCTATCAGTCTCTACCAAAACTTAAAATGTGGGCAGGAATAAGGAACTTTTACTTTTTGTTTTATACATTTCTGTCCCAGCTGCATTTTTAACAACCATTCTAATAAAACAAAAAAATTTTTTTTTAAAGTCAAATCCCACTGCACTAAAATAAAGCCACAGCACAAAACATTTTGAAACTCTATTTAATAATTCATTTTAAAAGAAATATTCATTACTAAAACATTTTAAAGTTGCTCTGGGGCTTGCTATAAACAAATTTGAACTAGGTTTTTGTCTATGAAGAAAAGAGAAATAAGTCACATTACCCAGAAATAATGAAAGCTGGTTTTGCATTATCAACAATTTCTTATTTTCCTCCAGGGATCTGACTAATCCATATTATAGATAACTCAAAATAAATATTTGATATTTAGCTATGAAGTGTGTACTTATAACTGCTTTTGAATGTGAGTTTTAAAATTACCCCATAGATAACTGAGAACTGACTTCAAAAAATATATAAACTATATAGATTTTTTTTTTTTACAATAAACTATGGTCTCTCTTTTCTTGATCCTTCCCTGTAATTTTTTTTTTCAATTTCAAAAGTATCTGGGTGACAACTTCTAGCATATAGATCAAGAAGCTCACAATTGATATATTAATAGTTCATCATTCTCAGTTTTTTAAAACAACAAATTAAGGATATATGCTCTTAACTAAAGACTTTAAGAAGCTGTTTTCATCATGAATTTATTAAACAGCCAGTCACTAAGGAACTCAACTGAATTTGGTGATGCACTTCAAAAGAACCAAGATGGTACTACTCTACCTCCCCTTATGAGAAATAAGACAATTAGACTACCTTTGTCTCCATTTAAGCATGTATGGAAAATACTGGTATGAGGATCACTAATAACTGAAGGAATTTGAACTTGCTAAGTAAAATGTTTTTGTAAGAGTTTTGGTTTTCCAGCAAGTTTACATGTTATTACTACATTATTCAGAGAAGTAGCCAGTAGGCTGTCATTCTGTTAACATGATTCAGATCTATCCTTGATGCCTGAAATATATCTGCCTGAAACCACCCACTCTCTGAAATATAGAGCATCCATTTTAGGGAAGTTGTTCATGATTACAGGTTAACAACAGACCGGCCGCCAAGCTCTGCAAGTGGTGTACACACGTTAGGTAAATGGCACCCTTTCTTTTGTTTCTATTGAAAAAATTCCATCTGGAAAGCTCCTCCAGCTCTGAAAACACTGCATTGCCTCATGGCTGAAAAAAGACGAATAAGAGGATAGAGAATCCTAGGAACTTCGTTTTTGAAAAGTATAAAAACAGCCACCACTGAAATCAGGCAAGATGATGAAGTCCCTTGTTGACAGCCCATAAAACTTTGATGATTACTTCCACTCTGTCTGTGCTGGGTCAACACACAGGCTTAAAAAAATCTATTATATGTATTGATCTCTTTGATTCAGTTGGAAGTGTATAGATTTGGATGATTTTCAAAGATGATCATCTATCAAATGTCCCACATGTCTATTGATAGCAACCAAAGTATTAAAGGCATCTTTTCACTTTAACTACTGGACAGCCATTCTACTGTTTTTCTTGTTGTGTGACTGAGAAATAAGAAAAGATTTTAGGGCTGTTAGAAAGGAGAAATCTCAAGTAGAAGTCCTCTATAAGGCACATGGCAGTTGGAGGATTAAGCTGAGTCTCCTCTCTCTCCTCCTTCTCCTTCACATCCTCTTCTTTTGCCTCCTCCTTGTCAAATAAGTGAGGCTCTCACACACTTTTATCTTGATAAAAGTTTAAATGACTCCTCCACTCCTCTGTATGTGCTGTGTCTCTTCCTTTCTTTTGAATTTGCAATCTTTCCTGCTTGTGTAATTCAGAGATTGCCTGATGTAATCAGTAGACATTATAAAACATGAAAAAATACAGATTTCTTACTAAACTCATATTAGCATGAAAAGATAATGACAATTCTTTTTTTTTTTCAGTAAGGTCAGCTCTCATCACATAACTCTGTGGAGGGTCAACTGAATGGGTGCATCTTCACTTCTATGGCGCAAAAAGTCTCAAGACAGCCCAGTGAATTATGCCTAAGAAAAGTCTGGGCTATTTACAGATGTCTCTTGAATGTTCCAGTCAAACTGTTGAAATGACCTTTGCCTGAAAAAAAGGGGCTCCATACATGAGGATTAAGCAGATGGTCTTTTAAAGCAAAACAAAAACAAAAACTCCCCATTAGAAACAAATTTCAGAATTATATATACTGTTTGATCTCAATTCTTTTCTCAGAAATATAACCAAAAAGTGTATAGTTAATTCCACCTCAGACTGGGTTTTTGAACAATTTTTTCTTCTTTATATCTTTCTGTACTTCCCCAATTTTTAACAATTGAATGTCTTATTTTTATAAACACAAACAAACAGCATCCCAAATTATTGTCCTCTAGACAATGGAGAGGCTTGAGGTAGATGGAATATCATATATTTGTTTCTTGGCATATTAGGGTTCAAATTTTTTTTTTGGGGGGACAATTTAACATGTGACATGGTATTGGCTGTAGACCTGGCCCTTTTGATCAGACCTGAACCTGAAATTAAGAATTAAAGGGAATTCACAACCCTTCTTTGGTGTGGAGGGGAAGAATTAATGGGAGGAAATCCCTCTTCAGCAGGAGCAGCAGTCTAGTGGCTGTTGTTTCAGTCTCCACAAATGCAAATGGTGGTTTTCTTCTTATTATGTATTTATATTAATTTGTATAGAACATTATAAAACATGAAGTGGCAAAGAAAATGCCCTAGCCCTAAGTTATGCCTTTTGGTCTTGCAAAAGTTATGAAATGAATATAATGACACTGTTACTATTCTAGAAAAATACATGGAACAAAGGGAAGAGGGCACTAGTTCTAGTGATAAAATAAGCTGAAACTGCTAAAATGTGGGTGCTTTGGCTAAAGGCAGGCCTAATTGCTGTCTTTGGTGGCTCAGACAGTAAAGAATCCACCTATACTGTAGGAGACTTGAGTTCGATCCCTGGGTTGGAAAGATCCCCTGGAGAAAGAAATAGCTACCCACTCCAGTATTCTTTCCTGGAGATTTCCATGGACAGAGGAGCCTGGTGGGCTATAGTTCATGGGGTTGCAAAGAGTCAGACATGACTGAGCAACTAACACTTTCACTTCACCCCCAAGAATGGCAGCAGGGGGACCATGCACATGCTGGGAGCTCAACAAAGACGTATTAGATTAATAAGCACTCCATATGTGGTTTCCTCCTGTCATTTTTGCAAGTTCAGTTCAGTCACTCAGTCGTGTCTGACTCTTTGTGACCCCATGGACTGCAGCATGCCAGGCTTCCTTGTCCTTCACCAACTCCCAGAGCTTGCTCAAACTCAAGTCCATCAAGTCTGTGATGCCATCCAACCATCTCATCCTCTGTCATCCCCTTCTCCTCCTGCCTTCATTCTTTCTCAGCATCAGGGTCTTTTCCATTGAGTCAGTTCTTCCATTCAAGTGTCCAAAGGATTGGAACTTCAGCTTCAGCATCAGTCCTTCAAATGAATATTCAGGACTGATTTCCTTTAGGATTGAATGGTTAGATCTCCTTGCAGTCCAAGGGACTCTCAAGAGTCTTCTCCAACACCATAGTTCAAAAGCATCAATTCTTTCAAAAGCTCAGCTTTCTTTATGGTCCAATTCTCACATCCATACATGACTACTGGAAGAACCATAGCCTTGACTAGACGGATGTTAGCAGAGTAATGTCTCTGCTTTTTAATATGCTATCTAGGTTGGTCATAGCTTTTCTTCCAAGGAGCAAGCATCTTTTAATTTCATGGCTGGAGTCACCATCTGCAGTGATTTTGGAGCCCAAGAAAATAAAGTCTGTCACTGTTTCCATTGTTTCCCCATCTATTTGCCATGAAGTGATGGGACCAGATGCCATGATCTTAGTTTTCTGAATGTTGAATTTTAAGCCAACGTTTTCACTCTCCTCTTTCACTTTCTTCAAGAGGCTCTTTAGTTCTTTGCTTTCTGCCATAAGGGTGGTGTCATCTGGATATCTGTGGTTATTGATATTTCTCCCAGCAATCTTGATTCCAGCTTGTGCTTCATCCGGTCTGGCATTTTGCATGATGTACTCTGCATATAAGCTAAACAAACAGAGTGACAATATGGAGCCTTGATGTACTGCTTTCCCTGTTTAGAACCAATCTGTTGTTCCATGTCTAGTCCTAACTGTTGCTTCTTGACCTGAATACAGATTTCTCAGGAGGCAGGTAAGGTGGTCTGGTATTCCCATCCCTTTAACAATTTTCCAGTTTGTTGTGATCGACAAGTCAAGGGTTTTGGCATAGTCAATGAAGTTGAAGTAGATGTTTTTCTGGAATTTTCTTGCTTTTTCTATGAACCAGTGAATGTTGGCAATTTGATCTCTGGTTCCTCTACCTTTTCTAAATCCAGCTTGTACATCTGGAAGTTCTCTGTTCAAGTACTGTTGAAGCCTGGCTTGGAGAATTTTGAGCATTACTTTGCTAGCATGTGAGATGAATGCAGCTGTGCAGTAGTTTGAACATTCTCTGGGATTGGGATGAAAACTGACCTTTTCCAGTCCTGTGGCCACTGCTGAGTTTTCCAAATTTGCTAGCATATTGAGTGCAGCACTTCAAGAGCATCATCTCTTAGGATTTGACATAGCTTGGCTGGAATGGCATCACCTCCACTAGCTTTGTTCATAGTGATGCTTCCTAAGGCCTACTTGACTTCCCATTGCAGGATGTCTGGCTCTAGGTGAGTGATCACACCATCGTTGTTATCTGGGTCATTAAGATATTTTTTGTATAGTTCTTCTGTGTGTTCTTGCCACCTCTTCTTAATATCTTAAGCTTCTGTTAGGTCCATACCATTTCTGTCCTTTATTGAGCCCATCTTTGCATGAAATGTTCCCTTGGTATTTCTAATTTTCTTGAAGAGATCTCTAGTCTTTCCTATTCTGTTGTTTTCCTCTATTTCTTTGCACTGATCACTGAGGAAAGCCTTCTTATCTTTCCTTGCTATTTTTTGGAACTCTGAATTCAAATGGGTATATCTTTCCTTTTCTCCTTTGCCTTTAGCATCTCTTCTTTTCTCAGCTATTTGTAAGACCTCTTCAGACAACCATTTAGTCTTTTTGCATTTCTTTTTCTTGGGGATGCTCTTGATCACTGCCTCATGTACAGTGTCATGAACCTCCATCCATAGCTCTTCAGACACTCTGTCTATCAGATCTAATCCCTTGAATCTATTTGTCACTTCCACTGTATAATCATAAGGGATTTGATTTAGGTCATACCTGAATGTTCTAGTGGTTTTCCCTACTTTCTTCAGTTTAAGCCTGAATTTGGCAATAAGGAGTTCCTGATCTGAGCCACAGTCAGCTCCTGGTCTTGTTTTTGCTGACTGTATAGAGTTTCTCCATCTTTGGCTGCCAAGAATATAATCAATCTGATTTTGGTATTGATCATCTAAAGATGTCCATGCGTAGAGTCATCTCTTGTGTGGTTGGAAGAGGGTGTTTGCTATGACCAGTGACTCTATATGACTGTATAACAGAGTGTCTTGGGAAAACTCTGTTAGCCCTTGCCTTGCTTCATTTTGTACTCCAAGGCCAAATTTGCCTGTTACTCCAGGTCTTTTTGCAAAGGGAAGTGTAAATCTCTCTCCACAGTATCATATTTAGTGCTTGGTTTCCTTAATATTGTGAGGGTATAAGAATATGGTGTTATGAAAGTCTTTTTTTGATGAGAGACCCAGTTAGATTCCTGATTGCACCACTTACTAGTTATGTGCCTTGGGTTTAACTTCTCTGAGTCTTGGAACTCAAATTTCTTTGGAAACTGCTTGGATTTGGTTTTAGCTTTACCCCTTACAAATTGTGTGGCCTACCTACATCTCAGTTTTCCCATCTGTAACGTGAAGATAATCAAATGCTTATTTCATTTGTGTTGGGGATGAGTTGGGGGCATTGCATGAGAAGTGCTTAGCATGCTGCTTGGGTGGACACATAGTAAGTATTTAATTAAAGTTGGCTATTACTTTTTTTGTTACCAATAGATATAAGATAGAAATCTGTGTTTTGAGGGATGGCACATCTAAGGCAAATGTTACGGGCTTTTAAATAATATCCAGTGAGAACCAATGAATGGTTATTTCTACATTGTTGTCTTAACATTTTCCCTAAGATGAAGCTTCAGATGCAATCTGTATCTGAATATCTAGCAGATTTCTTTGGGTATTTTAGGGGTAATTTCCATATGTGATGGTCGGCACTGATATTTCTATGTATAAAGTTTTTTTCTCCCCTCATTGTAATTGCTACATAAATTTAGCAGGAAGTTAAAAACTGATACTGCTTGAATTTTTTTCTTATAAGTTTTTAAAAAACCTTTTCATTTTTTCCTTTATTTTCTGGCTTTTAGCTATACATGTATTTATAGTTTGTTATCACTTAATCCTCTCTTTTCACTTGAGTTGAAAACTGTACATATATCTTGATTATAAGGAGAAGTGATTTTTACCTAATTCTGTATTTGCAATTTCATATTCTTTTTTTAAAGATGGTCCTCAAATAAAACAAGCTTCAAGCTTCACAAAACCTGATATACCCTAATTATGTTACACTTGTTTTGCAGATGAAAGACTTGACACATTCAACTTGAAACTGCCTAAAGTGAATGTTATTATGGGAACATTATAAGACTAAAGATACTTTATTTTCTTGTTCCACTTGTTGTTCAGTCACTCAGTCATGTCTGACTCTTTGTAAACCCATGGACTGCAGCATGCGAGGTTTCCCTGTCCTTCACCATCTCCTGAAGTTTGTTCAAACTCCTGTCCATTGAGTCGGTGATGCCATCCAACTGTCTCATCCTCTGTTGTTCCCTTCTCCTGCCTTCAGTCTTTCCCAGCATCAGGGTCTTTTCCAATGAGTCAGTTCTTCGTATCAGGTGGCCAAAATATTGGAGCTTCAGCTTCAGCGTCAGTCCTTCCAATGAATATTCAGGACTGATTTCCTTTAGGATGGACTGGTTTTATCTCCTTGCAGTCCAAGAGACTCTCAAGAGTCTTCTCCAACATCACAGTTCAAAAGCATCAAATCTTTATCTTCTTGTTCTACTTCAGGCCTGACTAAATTTTGCTTTCCTTCTTCAAGGAAAAACATCTGTTCTTTCAGTAAAAACATACAGATGTGTAGGATTCATTGAATGGTCAAAATAAGTCAGTATCTGGCTTCTTATGCATATACTACACTTTCAAATGTATAGAATAGATAAAGAAGAGTACTAACTTCATTAACATGATGCCTCAAGCCTAGATTTTTTAAGGCTAAAGGAACTGATCAGGTGTGATTTTTGCAGATCTGTTTTGTTAATGCATTGTAAATTTCTGGGTTGAGAGAGGAAGGGAGAGTGCAGTGTAGTGGTCATGAGAATTCTGAAAGGAGAGGAATTGCCATGGTTTTGGAGTATAGGAGGAGGAAATAAGAAGGAAATAGGTAGGGGATCTACAGGAAGAGTGGCAATTCCAGAATTAGAAAATTGCTTACTAACTCAGTAAGTGATGAATAAGTTAACTTCTAACAGGCATGGGTTGCTGGGCTGTTTCACTGCCCCTAAGTACTTCTTCACAGAAGACTTCATCTCTAAGTAAAATTTCCACAGGGGCAACAACAGCTAAGAATACCATAATAGGTTGAATATATTTAAAATTAGGTTAATTTACATGTGAAAAAAATTATATTGGTTTAAACAGTAGGAAAATTGTCTTCCTCTCTCATAAGAGAATTCTAGAGGTAGGTAGTACAAGTCTTGTATAGAGACTCCATAGTCCTCAGGTATCGAAACTTCATCCAGTTCTTCTTTCTTCTTAGGGTGTAATCCTTCTCCTCATGGTCCAGTATTGCTGCTGCAGCTCCAGCCATCACATACTCCAGGCAAAGGGACAGAGGAAACACTAAGTACAGCCTTTTCCTTAAAGGGAACTTACTGGAACTCCCACATGACACTTTTACTTTTATCTCTTTGGTCAGATTTTAGACACACAGCCAAAAGAGAGATGAAGAAATATAGTCTTTTATCTGGGCAGCAATGTGATCAACTGGAAATGACGGTTTTGTTATTGAGAAAGAAGAATGAATAGTTATGTGGGCAAGTGATATCTCTGCCATGCTATAGTTCCCTTTAAATTAAACAATAGTATATGTTGCTATTTTTCTCTGCTAAGAGGAAAGCATTTTATGGGATATGAATTTGTATTAATGTTCTTAGTGGTGAGCTGGTATTGATCAGAAGCAAATTTAGAAAACGCCAGATTGTGCTTTTCCGGGTACTTCTGGTGCAGAGTGATTCTTGGCAGAGAGAGATCTTGAGAGAAGAAAGGAATCATGCTTCGTTCTCAAATATTGTAGCAGTCATTAAATAAAACACTTCACTAGTCCTTAAGTCTCAAGGAAAATGAAGCTTAGAGTTGTAGACTTGTCTCAAAGCTGTATTAATGTTTGATGAATGTTAATGGGGATGTGTGTGTGTGTGTATGTATATTGTATAGGTGTATCTAAGACTCAGAGCAGAGAGTGATGTTTGAGATGTAGAATATCTGCCACTGATGAATTAATTTGTGATCTTGGACAAATCACTAGGCTTCAGTTTTCCTTGTCTAGAAAATGAGAAAGTTGGACCAAATGTTCACATATAGCTACTAGCTCTAATCTTCCAGAACCTGGATCCTCGGAGGTCCCTTTAACTGTTTGTCCATTCACCTATTCATCCACCTCTCTATGTATTCATTTTTTCAGCCATCCACCTGTCATCTATTTTTGATAATGCCTGGTAGTGAACTAGAAGCTAAGGGTTCAAAAATAAATAAGTTCCCTGGTGGTCCAGTGACTAAGACTCTGTGCTCCCAGTACAGGAGACCTGGGTTTGAGCTCTAGTCAGGGAACTAGATCGCATATGCTACAACTAAGAGTTTGCATGCCACAGCTAAAGATCCTACAAGTTGCAACAAAGATCTAAATGCCGCAACTAAGACCCAGTACAGCCAAATAAATAAATAAGTATTTTAAAAATATACAAACTAAAGATTATAAAAAATAAGTTAATGGCTTCATGCAGCTTAGTGTTCAGTCTAGGGCATAAGAATTCTACCTATTTTGCCCATTGTCAGATGGAAATGTAGTTGAAACTATTTTCAATGTCACCTGCCAATGTGCTGTATAGAGATGATTCTTAACTATCATGTTTGAAATATCTCTGTATATTTCCTGTACAAACCTTTAATTCTATCCCTGAGTTATCTACCCAAACATAACTGCTACAGTGCAGACAAGGCACATTTTAATGTTAGATTAAACATGATAATGTTAACTGAGGGGAAGGGTGTGAAGGGATTATGGACTACATTAAGAATTGGTAAAATTAATAGCTAATACCAAAGGAGCACATACTCTGTGTTAGGTGCTGTGCATGGTGAGTTATGTACATTTCTCCTTTAATCTCAAGAAAGCCCTGTAGTAGAAAGCCTGTTGTTTTCCTCTGATCCATGGGATAAGGCAACTGGCCTCAGAGGCAAGGTCCCAGGAACTTCAATTTTCATAGAAAAGTGCTCATGGGCATAAACACACATTTTTTTGTACACAGTTTCAAGGAGTTACAAGCCTCACCAACACCTTGATGATATGTTTAGGAATCCCTGAGCTAACTGTATGCTAATTAAGGAAACAACTGGTGTTGGGAAAACAACATATACCTTCTCAGGCCAAAGATTACCAGCGTGTAGATACTTTCTGCATGTGCTTATGAGGTCAGTTCAGTTCAGCCGCTCAGTCGTGTCCGACTCTTCACGACCCCATGGACTGCAGCACGCCAGGCCTCCCTGACCATCACCAACACCATTACTCAAACTCATGTCCATCGAGTCGGTGATGCCATCCAACCGTCTCATCCTCTAGTGTCCCCTTCACCTCCTGCCTTCAGTCTTTCCCAGCATCAGGGTCTTTTCCAATGAGTCACCTCTTCACAACAGGTATCCAAAGAATTGGAGCTTCAGCTTCAGCGTCAGTCCTTCCAATGAATATTCAGGACTGATTTCCTTTAGGATTGACTGATTGGATCTTCTTGCAGTCCAACAGACCTTCAAGAGTCTTCTCCAATGCCACAGTTCAAAAGCATCAGTTCTTTGGTGCTCAGCTTTCTTTATAGTCCAACTCTCACATCCATACATGACTACTGGAAAACCCATAGCTTTGACTAGATGGACCTTTGTTGGCAAAGTAATGTCTCTGGTTTTTAATATGATATCTAGATTTGTCATAGCTTTTCTTCCAAGGAGCAAGCATCTTTTAATTTCATGGCTGCAGTCACCATCTGCAGTGATTTTGGAGCCCAGGAAAATAAAGTCTCTCACTGTTTCCATTGTTTCTTCATCTATTTGTCATGAAATGATGGGACCAGATGCCATGATCTTAGTTGTGCTGAGGTCAAGTCCTTTGAAAACCATAAAAACTCAACCAATGTCATCAGCTAAGTCCAGTGATTCTCAGTATTGTCTAATGGTTCTCAAAGTGTCATCCTTCAACCAGTGACATCACTATCAGCTGGGGTCCTGATGAAAATGCAAACACTCGGGCCCCACTCCAGATCCACTGAATCAGAACCTGTGCGTTCACACCTCCCCCCGCCCCCGCCCCAACCACTGGCCTCAGCTGATTCATGTGATGCTCACTTGATGTATCTGATGCATGTGATACTCTGAACAGCACTATCCAATAGAACTTTTTATGATCTTGGAAATTCAAGCAGTTGCCTGGTGCTTTCCTTGTTGCTATCTGACTCTGTTCTGGGCCAGGTCCCTTTTTGCCACTTCAATCCCGCCTAAATTTGTTCTTGGTTCCTTTCTGTTGCATGTCACCAGTAGACCTCTGACTTTTTTTTTTTTTATTGATGGATAATTGCTTTACAGAATTTTGTTGTTTTCTGTCAAACATCAACATGAGTCCCTGCTGACTTCTTTACGTGTCACTGGCTCACCCATTTCTGTCCCTGACCTACGTTTCTGCTGCTACATGTTATCCCAGTCCAGAAGTTTCTCGCCTAGCAGCTTCAGGTTAGCTCCTTTGGAATAGGCTAGATATTTGACAAAATAAGTCTTTGTTTGTAAATGTTTCCCTAAATTCCTTTAAAATTCATTTACAGAGTGTTGCTCCCTGTAGAGGTCACTTCTGTGAGCTGATTACTACATAAAATTATTTTCTTTTATTATTAGTTCAGAATTGGTCCTACATTAGCTTAGAGTGACCCTTCATATTTCCCGTACTATGCAGGGCAAGTCTTATCTCCCATTTCTTAGTGGTAGCAGATATTCTGTAATGTTACATTTTTTCCAACGAATGGTGATAATGGGGCCTGATTTAGCGTGTTTAAATTCTAAGGCTCTTAAAGACGTTTTTAATCCTCTTGTTCATTTAAGATGGATTAATTTCTTCTGTTTTTTTTACAAAACATGATCCTCTTTCTAATGTGTTCATTCAGGTTTTAATTTTGTAGGTGCAGAGATATATCTTGCTTTAAGAAGATGCTATTTAAAAGCCTGGATGTGCCTTGCTTTAATCATTAAATAACTTTTCATAATTAAACTAAAAGAGGTTGTATTGATAAAATAATTTTAAAATTATGATTGAATATTGACCTAAACCACAGTGAGTATGGAGAATGAATATAGCATTTATTTTTAGGGTGGTAGGTAATTGCTGATAGATTAATATTAAAATATTAAAATTTGTGAATTTTAATTTTAATTTAAAATATTAAAATTTGTGAATAACTCAGTGAGTAGTTAAATCAGATCAGATCAGTCACTCAGTCGTGTCCGACTCTTTGTGACCCCATGAATCACAGCACGCCAGGCCTCCCTGTCCATCACCAACTCCCGGAGTTCACTGAGACTCACGTCCATCGAGTCAGTGATGCCATCCAGCCATCTCATCCTCTGGCGTCCCCTTCTCCTCCTGCCCCCAATCCCTCCCAGCATCAGAGTCTTTTCCAATGAGTCAACTCTTTGCATGAGGTGGCCAAAGTACTGGAGTTTCAGCTTTAGCACCATTCCTTCCAAAGAAATCCCAGGGCTGATCTCCTTCAGAATGGACTGGTTGGATCTCCTTCCAGTCCAAGGGACTCTCAAGAGTCTTCTCCAACACCACAGTTAAATAAATAATAATTTAAAAAATAGAGCCTAATTCCAAAACTCAATTTCCACACTCTTTTTCAGGAATCTGTCTTTTACAAACTGTGAGATATATCTGTAAATGCCATATACATAGTATATGATTCTGGCTTCAAAACCAGACTGCCCATGTTAAAAGCAAGCAGCTGTGTTTGTAGGTCAATTGTGGCACAAATGAAAGAAGTCCCTTGTTCTGTGTTAGTTGATTGATAAGCTGTGTGGTTAATATTGACATTTTATTGGTGTTATGTAGTTTTGGCTTTTAGCCAGAGATTTTGATTAATATAATGATTAATTAGGATGGCGATTATAAAGGATGGTAAAACACTTGCTCCTTGAAAGAAAAGCTATGACAAACCTAGACAGTGTCTTAAAAAGCAGAGACATCACTTTGCTGACAAAAGTCCGTATAGTCAAAGCTATGGTTTTTCCGGTAGTCATGTATGAATGTGAGAGTTGGACCATAAAGAAGGCTGAACACTGAAAAATTGATGCTTTCAAATTTTGGTGCTGGAGAAGACTCTTGAGAGTCCCTGGAGATCAAACCAGTCAGTCCTAAAGGAAATCAACCCTGATATTCATAGGAAGGACCGCTACTGAAGCTGAAGCTCTAATACTTTGGCCACATGATGTAAAGAGCGGACTCATTGGAAAAGACTCTGATGCTGGGAAAGATTGAGGGCAGGAGGAGAAGCGGGTGACAGAGGATGAGGTTAGTTGGGTGGTTTGGTGACATCATTGACTTAATGAACATGAGTCTGAGCAAACTCTGGAAGATAGTGAAGGACAGGGAAGCCTGGAATGCTGCAGTCCATGGGGTCACAGAGTCAGACATGACTGAACGACTGAACAACAATAAATAACCAGTTTGAAGCTTTAACGCACATTTTATGGGTGGAAAAGAGAATCTATCTCCTTTTAAAGGTTTAATATGGAACAATAGGGAGCTTCCCAGGTGGCACTAGTGGGAAAGAACCATGCAGGAGACCCAGGTTCAATCTTTGGGTTGGGAAGAACCCCTGGAGGAGGGCAACCCACTCGAGTATTCTTGCCTAGAGAATCCCCATGGACAGAGGAGCCTGGTGGGCTACAGTCCATAGGGTTGCAAAGAGTCGGACACGACTGAAGTGACTTAGCATGCACACACGCAGCACAATAGATAAAGCGTTTTCATTAAAATGTTTTAAATAAATTTTATATAAAGACAGTTTAACATATACTTAGTTAAAATTGATTTGCTTGTTTTTCTCTTCTTTAAATGGCATGCAGTTTTTTGTCTACTCTAGTGAATCACCGGGACATAAAAACATAGGTTTGTTTAGGAATGCTCCAGAGTATCATGTAGCTTTAGGATAATATAAACAAGCCAGTGATGGCCTAACTAATAACAGTGGAGGGGATTTTTGTGGTGTGTCTGTCTGCACAGATTCCCAGTCTTAGCACAATCTGGTTTGTCCTCAGTTTCTCGAGAGCAGTGACAGGAAGGGGCTACTGGTTAGTAAAATTATTAAGAGTGTAAACTGTGTCTATGTTTTGAACCTGCCAGTTCTCTTCTGGAAGTATTCATATTCTAGGGAAAGAATTGAACAGGCTTAAATATTTAGCTGCAAGTTTATTGAACACCTCAGTTGACAACATCATCCAATTGGAAAGAACCTAAATGACCATTAGAAGGGGGATTTGATTAAGTAAATTAAACCAATATCAGATCAGATCAGATCAGTTGCTCGGTCGTGTCTGACTCTTTGCGACCCCATGAATCGCAGCACGCCAGGCCTCCCTGTCCATCACCAACTCCCGGAGTTCACTGAGACTCATGTCCATCGAGTCAGTGATGCCATCCAGCCATCTCATCCTCTGGCGTCCCCTTCTCCTCCTGCTGCCAATCCCTCCCAGCATCAGAGTCTTTTCCAATGAGTCAACTCTTTGCATGAGGTGGCCAAAGTACTGGAGTTTCAGCTTTAGCATCATTCCTTCCCAAAAAATCCCAGGGCTGATCTCCTTCAGAATGGACTGGCTGGATCTCCTTGCAGTCCAAGGGACTCTCAAGAGTCTTCTCCAACACCACAGTTCAAAAGCATCAATTCTTTGGCCCTCAGCCTTCTTCACAGTTCAACTCTCACATCCATACATGACCACAGGAAAAAGTTGTTAAAAACACAAGTTATAGACGGAGGCTTCCAAAAAAATTTTTCTTAGCAGGAAATCTCTTTATCAAGCACAAATTTGCAAAGGATTCTAAGCATATAAAAGAGAGAAAAGGGGAGCTGCTCCTGTTGAACCAAGGTGGAGGGTCTGTTCCTCCCCCGCATCTGCCTCAGTACTGCAGGGGCCTCACTCACCTGCATCACATTCTTATGAAAGCTCCCAGGGACACTGTTTGAGAGAACATTTTAGTTGAAAATGTGTTGGCCTGAAAAAATATTCATGGTCTGTTACATTAAAAAGCAAATTTAAAACAGTATAATTCTAATTTTATAAACAGCATGTGTATCTGAATTATTCCCATGTAGGCTGTAAACTGTGTGTTTTGTGCGTGTGTGTGTGTGTGTGCGTGTGTGTGTGCGTGTGTGTTGAAGGCAAAGAAAAATGTCTTGCAAGAAATATACCAGGTGTTTTTAAACTCTAGATCACAGGTATTTTAATTCCTTTTCTTTTTGCTTATCTTTAGCTTTAATTTTTATATAATGACTTTGTACCTTTTTTAAGGTTTATTTAGTTTTGGTTGTGCTGGTCTTCACTGATGTGCTCAGGCTTTCTCCAGTTGCACTGAGTGGGGGCTACTCTTCCTTGTGGTGCATTGGCTTCTCACTGCAGTGGCTTCTCTTGTGGAGCACAGGCTCCAGGCGCACGGGCTTCAGGAGATGCAGCTTGAGGGCTCTAGAGTGCAGGTTCAGTAGTTGTGCTGCATGGGCTTTAGTTGCTCCAGGGCATGTGGGATCTTCTGGTGAAAACGTGAAAGTCTTAGTTGCTCAGTAGTGTCCAACTGTTTGCAACCCCATGGACTGTATCTCGCTCACCAGGCTCCTCTGTCCATGAAGTTCTCCAGGCAAGAATACTGGAGTGGATAGCCATTCCCTTCTCCAAAGTATCTTCCCAGACCAGGGATCAAACCCGCGTCCCCTGCATTGGCAAGTGGATTCCTATCCACTGTACCACTAGGGAAGTCCCGTACTGTTGTAGTTGTTGTTGTTTTATAAGAAAATATTTTTGGTTAAATATACATTAAAATCTAGAAGTCACAGCTTTGGAATATATAGTATTTGACACTATGCAATTAATTTAACATTTCAAAAGAAGGTTTGCATAAATGGCACTTGGTCTCTGTTCTAGTTATCTCCTGCTACATTATGAGTCACCCGCAAAACTTAGGTTTTTTAAAACAACAGTAATTGATCATTGATCTCTCCCAGTTTCTGGGGGTCAGTGTTTGGGGAGGGCTTTTTTGGGTGGTTCTGGCTCAGGGTCTCTTGTCAGGTTGCAGTTGGATGATGGTTGGAGCAACTGGGGTCGGTCAGGCATCACTCTCTGCAAATTGATTCAGAGTCTCTTTTGTGTGGTCTCTCTGCAAGGGCTAGTTTGGGCTAGTTTGGACTCATAGCATGATGGCCTCAGGGCACTTGGACACTGCCTTGTGGCTGAAGTTTTTAAGAGAGAGAGTATCAGTGAACAAAGCCTGTGCTTGGGTATCATCACCTAGAGTCACTTCTACCATACTTTAGTAGTCACTGGTCACGAGTCCATCAATATTCAAGGGCAGGATCACAGAACAGGATGCATAATTGTGGGGCTGAGTCCAAAGTGAAAGTGTAGGGTCACTTGTTCAAAACATATTAAGAAATTCAAGTCAGCAAGAGTAGAGCATGAAACCAAATGTTGAGCCCTTCTAAGTGTGGGGCCTGGTGTGACTATGCAGGTTGCCCACCCCAAGAAGCCATCCTTGGGGAGGGAACATCAACTTCATCTGTTGGTGGGAGGAAGGTCAAGGCCATATTGTAGAAAAGCATGTGAGATGGGATTTAATGGTGAGACCATCTTTGCAAAATAAAATCTGCCACAGATTTTAATCGCCTTCAATTAATGTGAGGTGGCTCACATTTTTACCACCCAGCACTGGAGTTAGCAGTTAGTTATGGAGGAAGACAAACCTAGACAGTGTATTAAAAAGCAGAGACATCACTTTGCCAACAAAGGTCCATATAGTCAAAGCTATGGTTTTTCCAGTAGTCATGTATGGATGTGAGAGTTGGACCATAAAGGAGGCTGAACACTGAAGAACGGATACTTTCGAACTCTGGTGCTGAAGAAGACTCTTGACAGTCCCTTGGACTGTAAGGAGAATGAACCAGTCCATCCTAAAGGAAATCAGTCCTGAATATTCATTGGAAGGACTGATGCTGAAGCTGAAGCTCCAATACTTTGGCCAGCTGATGTGAAGAACTGATTCTTTGGAAAAGACCCTGATGCTGGGAAAGATTGAGGGCAGGAGGAGAAGGGGATGACAGAGGATGAAATGGTTGAATGGCATCACCGACTCAATAGACAAGTCTGAGCAAGCTCTGGGAGATGGTGAAGGTCAGGGAAGCCTCGCGTGCTGTAGTCCATGGGGTCACAAAGGGTCAGACACGACTGAGTGATTGAACAACAACAATGGAGGAGGAGGAACTGCTCCAGCAGCTGGCCTGCATCAGCAATAACAGGGATGGATTTTAAAACTCTTTCTGAAGAGATACTGGTTGCTTCTAGATAGTGTACAGCAAAAGTACCTGTTTTTTATCTGTTATGGACTGAATTGTTTCCCCACCAAAATTCACCCTCAATATGACTGTGTTTGGTGACAGAGCCTTTAAGGAGGTAATTAAGGTTAGTTGAAGTTGTTAGAGTGGGCTGCTGTTCTTGTAAGAAGAGGAAGAGATAGCAGGAGTGCTCCTGATACAGAGGAGAGGACAATGCCCTCATTGTCCATGTGAGGACAGTGAGGAAGCAGCCATCAGCAAGCCACGGGGAGAGGCTTCCGGAGAAATCAAATCTGTTTACACTTTGATGCTGGACTTTCAGCCTTCAGAACTGTGAGAAAACAAATTTTTGATGTTAAGCCACTCAGTTCGTGGTATTTTGTTATAGTAGCCCTAGTAGACTGACATAATATCTAGGACTTATACATATACTTGTTCTTTTTAGAATTTTCTTTATTAGTCATCCTTAATTCATTGGATATCCCAGATTCTCTGTCAGCTTCCAAAGAAAGCCAGATCTAATAGAAAATGCCATGTTTTAATTAACCTGCCTTTTTGGGGGGGAGGAGGGGCCACACTGAGTGGCTTGGAGGATCCTAATTCCTGAATCAGGGATTGAACTCAGCCTTTGGCAGTGAAAGCATGGAGTCCTAACCATTGGATTGCCAGGGAATTCCCTAATGTCCTTTCCTTAATAATATTCTGATGACTACATGCTTTATTATTCAGTTTTCCTGGAGTATTGCTTGTGTCCAGTTAAGGCTCATGTCTATGGTAATACTGTAGTTCATTCATGGATTTGTATATAAAATAATATTTTTTTCAAAGATTGAAGTCAAGTATATGCAGACATGGCCATGAACAACGACCATCTCACTCTTTCTATGTATGCCACTCCTCCTCTCAAAAGGGGCATCTGTTTCATCTCCCCTTGAATCTGAGCTAGCCTTGTGGTTTGCTTTGGCCAATAGAATGCAGCAGAAATGATGCTGGTGGTTTCCAAACCCAGGCCTTTAAAGATGTTGCAGCTTCCACTTTTGCCCTCTCGCTAGTCTGCAGGCATGTAACAAAATCCGCCTACCCTGCTGGAGGGCCCTCTTGAAGGGGAAAAGACTCAGGTGGGGAGTGTAGGCATGAGGAAGCTGACTACTTGAAGGAGTTCTAGAGGAGCGAAAGGAATGAGTTAGGGAACAGGAAGGCATCAAAGACAAGCTGCACCTGCTAGGCCTCATTGTGTGGCTGAGAAAGACTCGGGGATTGAAGCATAGGGGTTTTATGACGGTGGTTTTAATTGGCTTTGGAGGCTTACTGATCTGCTTTAGGTTTGACACTTAGCAAGACTGGAACTTTCAGTGTTGGCTGGGGTAGGGACGGACAGGATAACACCCACAGTTCCCTCAGATAGCTGCTGGCGCTTAGATCTGTGGTACAAGACACTTTCCCTAGGCACTGGCCCCGGGAAATGGGCTCCTGAACACATACTACCTTGCCAAAGCTCTATAGCAGTAGCAATCCCCCCCACTCCCCCCCGCACAGCCACATGCATATGCTGAGGTCGAAACTCCTAGCTCCTCAGAATGGGATCTTAACTGGAAATAGGGTCAGGGTCAAGACAGACGATAATTAGTTTAAGTGAAGTCATAATGGTGTAGGATGGGTCCCTAATCCAGTATGACTGGTGTCCTTATAAAGGGGAAATTTGGACTATAGAAACAGGAATAACATTGTGTAAGATGAAGACAGATCAGAGCCATGCAGAGGCCAAGGAATGCCAAAGATTTCCAGCAAACCACCAGAAGCTATGAGAGGGACATGAAACAAAGCATCCTCTATAGCTCTCAGAGGAACCAACACTGTTGGCCACTTTGATTTTGGACGTCTAGTCTACAGAACTCTGAGACAGTAAATTTCTGTTGTTGAAGTCACACAATCTGTGGCACTTTGTTATAGCAGATCTAGCAAGCTAATAGTTGTGCCAATAAACTTTACCACCAACCCCCCTTTCCTCTCATCTTTGCAGTTCTGGGTGGATGAACACAGGATAAACTTGTACCCATGAAGAGGGAGCTGTCAGATAACCTCACATCTTAATCCAGTTAAAATTAAAATTCTCATTTCCTCAAGAAATTCTATTAAAGGTGATTTATTATATATTTCAGGCACAAAGGAAAGGAGGTAACTTTGATGGGACCTCTGAAGTTATGCTAAGTAGGCTGCTTCATCTACTTTCTTTGAGAATATGTCTGGTTATTCCAGAGTTTACAGAGAGCTAACATTTAGTTGTTTTTTTCAAGAAACCTGATTTAACCTAACTGTATTAGGATTGGCACTTGATTATTCTGATATAATAATTTGTATGATTTTTAGTGCCATAATTGTTGAAAGCTGATATTAAAATGTTAAAAGTGGCATATCTTATTCAGAGATGTTTAGCACCTTATAATAACAATAATATTGGGTGCATTATGCAGTAATAATGGAAATTACACTTGCAAAATTGTTGTGGTAATAGAACATTCTAAAAGGCAAGAAATAGAAAAAGCACCCTGGAAGAGAAGACCATGTTTTATTCATGGCTTTTTGGCTATCTGCGCTCCGAGGCTGGAAGATAGGAAAGAGCTGTGGCCTCCTCAGTACTGTGTTCTCCCTGGGCTGCATGGTCGAGATCAACTTATATCATTCTGATGCTGCTGCTAAGTCACTTCAGTCATGTCCGACTCTGTGTGACCCCATAGACAGCAGCTCACCAGGCTCCCCTGTCCCTGGGATTCTCCAGGCAAGAATACTGGAGTGGGTTGCCATTTCCTTCTCCAATGCATGAAAAGTGAAAAGTGAAAAGTGAAAAGTGAAAAGTGAAAGTGAAGTCGCTCAGTCGTGTCTGACTCTTAGCGAACCCATGGACTGCAGCCCACCAGGCTCCTCCGTCCATGGGATTTTCCAGGAGAGTACTGGAGTGGGGTGCCATTGCCTTCTCCAATCATTCTGATAGAAATGGAGAATTCTATCACTGGATTAAGAAGAGGGTGGGGAGTGTGGTCACATTTGAAATACTTTTTGTAAATGAAAATTGAATTTCTAAAGAAAGCATGCATTTACTATGACTTAACCTAATTATTTTTTCCCAGTTGCTTATAACTTTTGATTAATAGCTTATTTTAAAAATATGTTTGGAAAGAATATGTTAGGTATGTTGGTGGCTTATTTAAAAAATATGTTTGGAAAGAATATGTTAGGCATAGTCCCCTATAATTCATCAGTATAGTTTTTAGGTCAATTTTAGGCTGATTAACTTTATCCTGCCCCTTTAATACTTTAATTTTTATAGATCACATTCAATATATTCAAACTCAGAGAAAGTCATGGTGAGAAATGAATCTATAAAGAAACCTAAGAAATTCTTCACTGTGTGAATTGACACAACAAATATTGGCTTTGAGTTTTGGATATTTTCTGTATAAATTAGAAAATTTTGTGAAGTTTTGATTTAATGTTTCTTTCAGCAGCTTACTTATCCTAATTCAGGAATATTCTGCTTAAAACTTCAAAGATTAAACAAAGCCAAGGGATGCACCAGGGCAGCAGAAATGACAAAAGAATGAATTAGCTCTGTTGTATCCAAGTCATGAGAATTATTCCAGCCTTGTGTATGTTCACATGGAACCTTTTCTAAAAGGTCAGTTCCTTTTAGAAAAGAAGATTGTTTTTGTCTTTTTTTAAACTTTTTCTCTTTGATTTTAGAACCATTGAATTTAAGAAAAAAAGCTGGTTTATGGATATCTAGGCAACCCACTCCAGTGTTCTTGCCTGGAGAATCCCAGGGACAGGGGAGCCTGGTGGGTTGCTGTCTATGGGGTCACACAGAGTCGGACACGACTGAAGCGACTTAGCAGCAGCGCAGCAGCAGCCTTTTCCAAGGCCTCTTGATAGTCTTGGGGTTGTTACCGTCACTGTTTCCCTGGTGGACCAGGAGGTACTGTTCAAGGCAAGAGAGTGAAAGCCTTTCCTGACGGGTCTCAGGATGCAGGGCAAAGATCATTTTCTTAGAGCAATTGTATCTAAACTCCATGTTAACTTCTCCAGTCAACTCTGAAATCACATAAGGAATTTTACCACTGGCAGCCTCATGTCTCAGCTGCAAATGAGAAACTTGTTAAATAGACATGCCCTGAGAGAAAGGAGAGGCTGGGGTAGGATTGGTCTTGGTTCTTGTCTATTCTTCTGAAAAGTCACTTTCAAGGCAGAACTTTGGTAACTTCAGTTGGCAGCTTCCTGAAGAGCTGTTTGGGGTTTTGTTGTCACCTCTTGGAACTATAGGCTTTGTTCTGTTGCAGTGATTCCTTCCATCTTAATTATTCCGGTTTGTGTCTGAATGTGCCAGCCTTCTTCTGTGTGATCAAATTATCCCCTTTACTCCCCCTTCCCCCATTTCTTGGCAGCAGGAAAGTCCTTTTTACCAAATCCTTGCCTACCTAGAGGGCTGTTTTGCTGAGATAATGTATTTGGGAAAGTGATTCTTTAAGCTGGAAAATGCTCTGCTGTCCAATGTAAAACGGTGATGCTGGTAACAATACTTGGACTCAGAGACCCTTATTCCCTCACCAATAGCACCTTATTTTCCAAACCAAAAGCCTTTTAGGAACTCTGATTTACCATTTTTCCTTTTGTGGTTTATGGGAATTCAATATCATGTCATGATTAAGAACATGGGCCATGTAAACAGACTCAATTCATGTTTCACCACTGTCTCTTCAATTGTGTGACCAAGGATGGGTTACTCTCTGAGCCTGATTTCCTCAGCTTTAAATAGGGATACACCCTTGCAGAATTGTTGAGAGGAGTAAATGAATATTGCAAGGTGAAGCACTTAGCATAGTGCCAGGATATAGAAGCATTTGGTAAGTAATTAGCTTTCATTGCTTTCTGGAGGTGTCTGGTATTCTGTTATTCTAATGGATTTTGTGCAAAGCCAGCAGAAAGGAGATCCTTCTCATAACTTAATGGCAAACTCTCTCCCATTTTACTTTTCATCCTGTATTCCATCTCACCTGGAATGTGAACTTGTGTTCATTAAATGAACAGGGAATGGTTTTATTAATTTTTTCTTAGAATGCTATACTGACATATACTTTTTTAAAAAGTCACGGAATACTGTTAATACTTTTTTTTTTCCAAGTCGAGTATTCAGAGAGCTGAGAACTCTTCCCCTAGCTTTCAATCCTGATGAAATTGGTGGGGGAAAAGGGGTTGTCAAGGTTTTTGAGGTGGTTTCTATAGGCAGTGGCCCTCTGCCAGTCCTTCTCTACAGGCCACCATTCTGCCAGGACTGAGTTCCCCTAAGCAGCATATTGGTTGCTGGGGAGAAACTGTGGACATGGAGATATACATGCTCCAGCATTTCCTTCTTGGACATCCATGCCCACTGGGCAGAGAGTAAAAGGGTCCATCATGATTTCTGGCTGCTATTTCATTATTTGTGTGTGGAGTGAGGTTAGAGAATCATGTCATAAGTGGCCATTTGAAAAAGACTTCTAACTCTAAAATTTGAAAATTTCTGCTCTTTTGGGAAGCAGCTATATAGTGATGCTCCTGATAGCAATGGTATTTTTAACAATGTTTACTGACTCTGCTAATCTCATTTCATCATTTTGTTACAGATTGATGTTCTCAAAGCAGATCTGGAAAGCGCAGAATGGAAAGTTTTGGAAAATCTTATTCTGGAAGATGTCCTCGAGCAAATTGGACAGCTCATCTTTGAGATCCATCTCCACTGGCCCGGGTTTGAGGTCAGTGGCAGTGACAGCAGTGTTGTGCGGTTCTGGTACAGCCTCCTCAAAGAGTTAGAACTACAGGATTTCAGGCTTTTTCACAGCTACAAAGATTTATCTAAACCTCAGCTTTTCCTGAAAAAAGATATTTTCAATGCGAGTAGCTGTTATACTCTGGGTTGGGTGAATACAAGATGGAAATAGGACACAGGATCTCATCAAGACCTCAAGGAAATATTTGTAGCAGGGAACATGTCCATGATTCTAGTTATTGGTTTACTTGTCTAGTCTCCCACTAGCCTGTGACTTGCTTGAGGCAGAGGTTGTGTTATTGCCTTTGTAGTACATGTAGCTTGGCACATGGTAGGGAAACAGTTAATACATGTTGAGGGGACAGACATAGGCGTCAATCTCCATCTGCCCAAACCTAGGCTCTTTGCCTATTTGCCTCCAACAGAGTGGAAATGCTTGTCTTTCCTCACCTCAACTTGGAAGATAATCCCCCATTTATCTCAGTTTTCCCTAAAATTAATTATGTATCTATAAACCATGAGTTCACCACCATGAAAAAGAAATTATATAACATTTCTATTTTTACTGGGTTGATGAGATCCTTAAATATGTAGCCTGCTGTTTAAAATAAGGCCTTCCATTTGGTATTCACTCACCTCTTTCAAGGATTTTCTTGTTTACTGTGTCAATAACATTCTTTACAGCCTTGTAGATTTCCGTCATTCCTCCTCAACCTTTGCTGAGGCCATGCTGTGACTTTATAAGAACCACTGATTCTGGTTTCTATGAATGCAGACACACCAAATTCTGTGACTGAGTAAGAAAGACTAAACTATCATGTTCTTCAACTCAGGATTCTTTTTATGTTCAGCCTAAATCCCCTCTGTTCCCATGAAACTAAATACAAAACAGATTTGAGTGTCTTCAAACCTGATTTCTCAACTACAGACTTGCCTATGGTGTTATTTTTTTCTTTAATACATTATCTCCAAAATCAAATGAGATTTTCCTTTCTGCCAATTGACATTCATTGTAAGCCTGTGGCCTGAGGGTCAGATTCTGTCTTTTTCCTGGGACAGATACAGTGTGGTAATACCAAACACACTGTATATATTTTATATATTTTAAAAAATTAAGCAGAGAATTCATATTCTCAATAGTTTGAATGATCTCCAACTTTTCCGTCTACAGGAATTAGACATTTACTTCTATAAATGATTTTCAAAAATCCTATTTCAAATAAATTAATTAAATAGTATAAAAATAAATTATTACCTTTGATATATTAAATACATCTTCTGGCATTTTCTATATCCCAAGAGAACAGTAATATATACACTGTTTAAGAAATTTGGGGAGAGCATAGAGTACTGATTACTGCTAGACCTTAATTCCTTATCCCCATTGTTTTACCTCCTTCTACTCTAAACATTCCCTGGGTTGGCTTTTTTGCTTTTTGCAGTGGTTTGAAAATATCATTCCTCAGGTGAGAAGCCAAATATAATAGAGTTATATCGTCTTACTAACTTGACTTCAAAAGGGAATAAGACTTTCTGAATTAGTAGTGAAGATTTTTTAAAAATATAAATGAGGTTTTTTACATTAAAACTTACAGGACACTAACAAAAGTCATTGATGTGAGAGGGCCAGCTTGAATAAGTTAGCAGTTTAGTTGCTTTCAATGTCCCTAGTTGCTTTCAATGTTTTGTACTATTTCAAAAGTACAAAAAGTCCATAAAACTCTAAAGTGGTTTATCTTGTTAGTTTGCATGGTATAGCCTCCAAAACAAAGTTAACTTTAGTCCTAATCCTGTTTAGATTATATCATAAATTGCCTTTCATTTTTAATAAAAATTTTATATATTAAACACAGTAGATCTTTTTTATTTAAACCTTTTAACCCTTCTTGTACACCAAGGTATGAGGTATACTGCTTCCCTGGTGGCTCAGCTGGTAAAGAAATCTGCCTGCAATGCAGGAGATCCAAGTTTGATCCCTGGCTTGGGAAGATTCCCTGGAAAAGGGAATGGCTACCCACTCCAGTATTCCTGCCTGGAGAATTCTATGGACAGAGGAGCCTGGCAGGCTACCATCCATGGGGTCATGAAGAGTCAGGCCTGACTGAAGCAACTAAGCACATGAAGTATACTAAGTGTCTAGTATGATTAGGTTTTAGATGTATTCATACTCATACCAAGGTTCCTAATTCATGGTCTTGAAGAGTAAGAACATTACTGAAAGCTCCCTTTGTACAGCTTAAGTTACCACTTATTCCAGATTGGTGGTACAGAACATCGACTTCATCACACTATATCTATCTATATATGTATCTGAAGCAAGAATGGGTGTACTGTTGAGAAAAAAATAAAGACAAACTCAAAATAAATCACAAACACACCCACCCACACCTACCTACTTAGGCAGCCTGTTCAATAGTTATTTGTACTTATTTTATGCTTTTTTCTATGACTGTCCTTCATTCCCTTCATAGATAGTTTGAAATTTGTGATGAATATTCTGACTGTTGCTATGGTTTCCCTGCCTCTAGAATTATTATGATTATTGTGTGGGCCAGGGTTTTTTAACCTGAGTGTTATTTCCATTTGGGTTGGATCATTCTTTGTGGGGGAGGGAAGGAGGGCTAATCTGTGCATTGTAGGATGTTGGGCAGCATCCCTGGCCCTCACCCTGGAGGCCAGGGCCACCACAAAAACGAGACAAACAAAATGCAAAAAACAAACAAGCAGAATCAAGAGCTGCTATTTTCTTAGAGCTTACTATGTGCCTAATACTGTGCATAGATTATTCCTAATCCTCCAAACAACAGTATAAGAAAGTGCAGTTTTTCCAATTACACAGGTAAGGAAACTCTGAGAGGTTAAGTAGCTTATTTAGATTATTCTAATGGTGGAGTAGTTCACATCTCAGCCTGTCAGATCCCAAAGCCCATGCAGATCCCTCCACAGGGCTGCTTCAATAGCATTTGACAAATGCAAAGACATTTTTGCCTCCCGGTTAGTAAATGGGAAGGAAAGTCTACTAATATACCAGGACCAGACCTGCAGATCTGTTAGAGTGGGGATCATTTTTGTAGCAGGCAGGTTTAAACAATCTATTCAATTAAAATATGTCCACCAAATGGAAGCTTACTGAAAAATATGGGGTCCCAAAAGCTTCTCTGACAATATATTCAGGTTGCCAAAAAGATCTTGCAAGGCTTGGAAGTGACTCTTGGCCCTGGCTGGTCCCACATGGCTCCTGGATTTCAAGAAGGGCCCAGTCACTTGGAAGTACAGCTTGCATTTCCTTTGTTTCAAATTCGCCTTTGACGTTCAGATATATGAACTCAGATGCGAATATCTGTGACACACATCTCTTAATTAACTCCTACCAGAATTAATAAATGAATCTGAAAATACAAATTTAATAATGCTCTTATCAAATGATTCTGTTTTAGACGAAAGACATATGAGGATTTAAGAGAGTCAGAGGTCAACCTTTAGGCACAAAGTCTATGTCACAATCTGAGATTAAAGTAAAAGAAAAACAATTTTCTCACTCTCCTTTTTCTTAGAATGATTGTATTTTATGTAGTTATAATAGGTTATCAATAAATATCTGTAACTATTTGACATGTTCAAATAAAGGGAGCCAGGAAGACATAAACAAACTTCTGTTAGACTAAAGGTCCACTAGTCTTTGCATCAGGCTAGAACAAAAGCAAATTTATGAATTTACAGTGTTTAGTTCAAATCAGTTATTCATGTAAGCATTTCTGCTTTGGCTATAAGATTGTATTTATTATATAGTAAATACCATGCAAGATTTGTGTTTCCTAAATACTACGTTTGGATTTTGTAAAGCTTGAATTAATACCAGGGAACCAGCCTCATCATATTTCTCCAGATGAAAAATGAAAGCCTCATTGATAATTCTATTGCTACTTGACCATACAGTGGTACCTACAAGCTCAATTATGTAATATAATTCTCTTCTTTTAGTGATAAGTTTATGTTTGTCTTTAAGCAATAAAATAATTCTTTTTTGTACCAGCCAGTTGCTGGTTCTTTGTGAATTCAGTACGTTTAATTATATGCTAAAATATGTTCCTGTTTCTCACATTTAAAAAGGTATTTGAACTTACCACATGAAATTGTAATCCAAAGATTCAATATATTCTTAAACTGCCTACATTTAGAAATTATAGAAATTATTGTATTGTATTTCTGTCCTTAAGTAAATCAAGCAAGCTAAATATTGTCACATTTTATGTTAAGCACAATACAGGGAAATACGAGTGCTCAACAAATACCTGTTAAAACTAACGCTGTGTTAAACTAGCAGCTTCATATTCTCATAAAATATTTTAAGTTTTTCTTAGTGATAGCTTTTGTGAAATAAGATTGTCTGAAATAGTAAGGGATTTTTTTTTTCTTGCTAAGTTTAAATTCTAGACTATTTTAATAGAGAAGCTTAGTATGTATATGCTGCTGCTGCTGCTAAGTCGCTTCAGTCATGTCTGACTCTGTGCGACCCCATAGATGGCAGCCCACCAGGCTCCCCCGTCCCTGGGATTCTCCAGGCAAGAACACTGGAGGGGGTTGCCATTTCCTTCTCCAATGCATGAAAGTGAAAAGAAAGTGAAGTGGCTCAGTCGTGTCTGACTCGTCGCAAATCCACGGAATGCATGCAGCCTACCGGGCTCCTCTGTCCATGGGATTTTTCAGGCAAGAGTACTGGAGTGGGGTGCCATTGCCTTCTCCTAGGTGGGTATATATCATATAATATCCAAAAGTCTAAGTGAGTTCTATAACATTAGTGAGAAACCACAATTTTGTATCAATAAAAATAAGCTATCTGTACAAGAAAATATTATTTTTCAAGGATTGATGTCAAATCAAACATTGTTTCCTCAGGGACCCCCCCTTATTGAAGGCCCCCAGTTATGTTTCCCTACAATGTCTTCTGGGCTTCCCTGATGGCTCAGCAGTAAAGAAGCGGCCTACAGCCTGCAACGCAGGAGACGTGGTTTCAAGCCCTGGGTCAGGAAGATCTGGAGAAGGAAATGGCAACGCACACCAGTGTTCTTGCCTGGGAAATCCCATGGAGAGAGGAGCTTGGCGAGCTACAATCCACTGGGTCTCAAGAGCTGGACACGACTGAGCGACTAAACCACTACCATCACCACAGTGTCTTCTGTGCTCCCCAGCTTCACACTCCATTTACTTTCATGAGTCTGCTTATGTGATGACTTTCCCTCCATGAGGGTGGGAGTCATGTCTGTATCCCCAGGGCCTACCATGGGACCTGCTGGGTCAAATGTGCTCCATAAATATTGTTGAATATGAATATAAAGAAAGCTATTTCACATAGGATTTTTTCAGTGAGATTATTTCATCATTGTCATTGACTTTTTTTCTGATATTAAAAATATCTTTGGAATTTAGATGAATCAGTCTCTCTCTTTTTGGTTAATTTAAAGCACAAGTCCTTTTCTTGACATGGTTGTTTATTACACTACTTGCAGTAGTCCTCATTCCTGATTAAAGATGCTAACCTGAAGATCTTTCTTGACCTTGGGGACTTGAGAGCTATGTAATAATTGAATCAAATAAGTACGATAATAATTAAAGGCTCAAGTATTGTTAGAAGTTATCCTAGGATACTAAACCTCAGTCTTCTTTTCTCATTACTCATTCTTTTTTTTTTAAACAGAGAACAACTTTTTAGAGTCACTGTGTTAGATCACAACTCACAGTACCATGGAGAATATTTTTCAGTTTATGAGAGAAAGACAGTATGATGATGTAAGGCTACTTCTGTCAAGGGCAGGGGCAGGCTTTCCTATAAAAGTGATGAAAACCACAGTGGTTTTTTAGGACAAAAAATATTAAGATAGTTTTTCAAAGAGTAAAAAGGAGAGAGAGCATATTATGTTGTCCAGGCTATTTGACTGAAGTCAGAAAAGTCCTTCCCACCAGTTAACCATTTGGTCTAACTCGAGTGGAACAGGCTGTTAGAATGCCTTTTAGTTACAGGTTCTGTTTTACCAAAGGAGGAAATAAACACAGTCTATTAACTACCTCAGAGAAAGCAAGCTGGAAGCCACAAAAATCACGACACAAATATGACAATTTTAAAATACACAATTAAGTGGAAGTATGTAGAGGAGACAGGATAGCGGGATGAAGGGAGAAAGATTCTGACACTGCTGCTAACTAGCTGTGTGATACCAAGCAATTCATCACCCTTATTGGCCTATTTTCTTATCTTAGGTTGGAATATTTGATTTCTAAGTTTCTTCTAGTTTAAGAATCTCATTCTTCTAAGATTTTTGTGATTAGAGAAGGCTTAGAGGGTGGTTAGGTAATTTCTTGATTTGTGTGCTATAAAAGGGAAGTCTTAGGATAAATTCAAGAGAAACCAAATGATATGTTTATTCACAAGAAAAGGCCTAGATTAAAGATGAATTCGTTATGATGGCTCTCCAGTCAACAAGTGAAGTACCCTTAGGTAAAGTACCTTTTTAGGCAGCACACTTAAGCTCCCAAGATTCTAAAAACCAGAATGTTTCAGACTGCACTTGTTTATACTTGTTTTTAGAATGTTCTAACAAAAAAGTGGCAATATTCAAAGATACTAGATTAAGGATGTATTTTCATGGTGATCTTTATGTATATGTGTGAATATATATGTATGCATGTGTATAGACACATGCGCGCACACACACACACGTTTCTGTATATATATGAATGCCCAAGAAAGAAAAACCTTCAGACACAAAAGGTTCAGAGGGACCCTAGAACCTGAGAGGCAGCAGGAACCTACACTGCAGTGGTCTTAAGAGTTCAGTATAACAGTTAAGGGGCCAGGGGCCTAGAGCATTAGAGATAAGGCTTGTGGTTTGGCGCGACAGGATTGGAGCTGATAACCTGTAGCAGTGGGCCCTTTGGAGGGTGACAATCTCAATGGAAGAGGGTTCTAATAAAGGACCTCTATCCCCTTCTTGCAAGCACAAGGAAGTCTACCCTTCCTGTAGCTCTGTAGAAAATCAAAGTTTGTTCTAAGAATTTGAAACCTTCAGTCTAAGAAATTGAATTTATAATCACATGGTTTGGAAATCCATTAGCTGAAAAATTTAGATAAAAAACTGGTTCCAGGGGGTGCTGTCTCAGAGCAATCTTTTGCTAGGTCATTCATTTACCCAATGATCAAGTAAATATTTGATAACATGAATTTTGAGCCAAGTGCTATGATGGAATCTTCCTTCCATTGGCTCCTCTCTTCTTCTTAGGTCCCCTTAGTATTTGCCTTGTTTATACTGTATTTCATCAGTAATTTTATGATCCATTAAGAAAGAATGCTGCCAATTAAATTATGACACATCACTGATTTTAAGATATAGTTGTATTTCAAAGATGACAAAAATGAGAAAAACATGCATTGTTGATGAAAAATAGCATCAGGTTTCCCTAGGTCTCTTTGAGACCCAAAGTTAATACTGCTGATGGATATTTTGACCTGGATGGCACTTCACACTTCCCTCTCCATACCTGAATTCATTATGGTTCCCTAATCATCCACTACTTTCTTCTGAATTCTGTATCTCAGTAAGGGGCACCATCTCCAGGTAGTTCTTAGTCCACATTATAAGAAACAGTATTTTTCAAGTAGAGTCTCTATAATTGTTGCTGGTGTTGCAATTCTTACAGCTACCATAGGGTTTGTTATTTCACTGTCCATGTTTTCTTCCAGGTAATTAATAGCTAAGAACATCAACCAGCCTCACAGAGCATCCTCAAAAATCACTCTATACTTTCATCCTTAGAGAAATGCCTGTTTGATACTACTCCATGTTCCCTATCTTAAAACTGGCTCCTTATTAAGGACAAAATATTCCCAGCTTGTGCTTCACTAAGTAAATATTCATTAAATTTTCTACCAAAGCATCATTACTATCCTTAACTTTTAGGAAGGAAATCTGTCCTGGGTGTGACAAAAGGGTTGCAGTGAGGAAAACGAGCCAGATGGTAATCACTTATTTTCAGTCACAATATGATCTTGAAATTTTTAATGCTGGAAAAGAACCCCACACATTTGTGTACTCTAAAATAGGTGCAATCAAGACTCAGTGGCACCAACTGAATAAATATGGACTGTGTTAAAACTTACTCTGTGTGCTCTGAGAGCATTGTCTTGTATTTTTGTCATTTATTTAGGATAAGCCCATTAATATACTATACTCACCTTTAAAGCATCATTTCTCCCCAGAAAAATCAAAGTGAAAGTGAAAGTCGCTCGGTCGTGTCCAATTCTTTGTGACCCCAAGGAGCCCATGGAATTCTCTAGGCCAGAATACTGGAGTGGGTAGCCTTTCCCTTCTCCAGGGGATCTTTGCAACCCAGGGATCAAACCCAGGTCTCCCGCATCGCAGGCGAATTCTTACCAGCTGAGCCACCAGGGAAGCCCAAGAATACTAGAGTGGGTAGCCTTCTTTCTCCAGCGGATCTTCCTGACCCAGGAATTAAACCAAGGTCTCCTGCATTGCAGGCAGATTCTTTACCAACTGAGCTATCAGGAAAGCCCAGAAAAATGACCCATTTAAAATCTGCAAATGGTTTAATCTGGTGTCTCAGAGTTGAGACTCAAAAGGAGACTAAGAACAAAAATGTTGATAACACTTTCTACAAAAATGCTTTATTTAAAAATACCATCTTTTTTTAAAAAGAGACAACTTTTATATACAGTTCCTTAGTTTAGAAACAGTTAAAAACACAATAAAATAAACCCAGATTTAGAAGTTATGATTTGTAAAATACATAATACTGGTCCTGAACAAGACAGTTCAAATGTATGATTAATTCTTTGTCCCATCACATTTCAGTAATTCACATTTGTTAAAACCAGTGGTTGGGACTACAGAAAAGCTCCTGATTGAATTTTTTTCCTCTTCAGGAAATGGCAGCCACCCTTCCCAGCAGATCAAGAAGTAGAAATGGCAGCAGCAAGGCAGTGTATTATTTGAGTGCTGTGTCCAAAATACATCTCTACAGCTTTTATTCTCTTTTTAAATTTTATTTGAAATTTATATGTGGCTATACCACCTGGTCATCTATACCAGGTCTTTTTAAATTTTAATGTTTAAAAATGGAAGTTCGAAGGGCACGGAGTATAAATTGCTCTTGATAGCACAGGACTCAGGGCTAATGAGTCCTAGGATATCAACACTCAACAAGATTCTGGTCTCCAAGTCAGCAGTCTGAGCAGCTATGAGCCAATCTTTTATCACGTGGCACTGAAATATTTCACACTACATTCAAATATCTGATATAGATTTGTAAAAAAAAGAAAGGAGAAATGGCTTGTCAAACTAAAGTGCTATTAGCTACTATATTTAAGAAGCTATCTTGATTTCACAATCTGAAGTTAAAAAAAAATCTTTTTTAAACCAATCACAGTCCTTGCTTCTCAAATTAGGAACCCATCTTCCCAGAGTGTCAATTTTACCCAAAGATTTGGAAAGAAGTTTAACATTTTTCTAATCTTAAAAAGTTCTATTGAATATATTCATAAGCAAAATCAGATTAGTTTTCAAGATAAAACATATAGCTTCAAAGAAATTACAGGCTGACATTTTGAACTATGTTCTCACACCCAATCTCCTATGAGGAGTATTTCAATAGTAACTTCTGTGAACAGTGACCTAGGAGACCCTGATTTCTGAAAGTGTAGCCAGGTCCTTACTGGACAGTAAATACAAATACAATTCAAAGTCTTGATTCATTCTCTTGAGTTCCATTTTCAAAAATAATGTGATTCTCTGATTATATATAGTCCTGTCTATACCGATCAAGAAGAAAGCCAAGGAAAGAACTCTGGACTGATTTTTATTTTACACTGTTTAACAATTAGAGAAATGCTGCAGTCAGAGAAGATTGCTGGCTTACAACTAAGCAGACACAACATAAGTTATAAAAAAATAATGGAACTCCTGAATCCAAAAGATTAGAACTGACCCATGGGAAATAATGGGAACAGTAATTGTGGGTGGTTTCTATCCTTCTTTTCAGATTCACATTAAATCATATCATCCCTGTTCTTTCCTTTCTGTTGAAGAGGTAATCCATTAGGGATTCCTCCTCAGCTCCTAAAAGATCCTTTTAGTACATCATGGGGGTAAACCCAAACCGCCTGCCAGCAATAACCACCTGTCAAATGTAAAGTCAATGGTCATTCTCTGTATAAATAACATCTATAAAGAACAAAATGAAGTTGCTAATGAAATTATATGAGACAAATTTACAAAGTTTTTTTTTAAAACAATGGTTCAACTTCACAAGACCATGTAAGAAAATCATAACCTGTAAATCAAGTTGTCATCCAACACCTTTAATAATTAAATATAGTTAAATATGATATTGGATCAAAAATGATCCTAGTTTAAGGATTAATCCCATTAATCCCACAATTTAATGAGACCATCCCAACCACAAGTTATGACTTTAGATGTTTCATGAGGATGCCACACTGCACCTATACACACTTTATCGTGAGCTTTAAATCTACTGTAGAGTTTTGTGGTCTTCCAGTCCCAGATGTTTAACTTTCCATTTCCATCTCCTGAAATCACATAGCTGTAATGAGAAGAAAAATAAATTCAAATAATTTAAGCACCTTAAAATGGTAAACAAGATGAGGAACAGAGAAACAGTTTATATTTCTTACTTTAACATAAAAAAAAATCAATGTGACTGTATAATATTTGAATAATAAGGTAGTGTATAAAGCATCCTATAATTTAATCTTCTATCAAAAAACCTCCCCATTGAGTGACCAGTCTAAGACAGAAAAATTACTTTCAACTTGGAAAAGTGGGAGACCCATGGGCCACAGTGAATGCAGGATCACAATCACTCTCTAAGACAGTCAGAAACAGTGTAAGGGGGTCAATTTCACACACATGTAGACCGTGCACACACATGTAGACCACGCACACACATGTAGACCAAGCACACACATGTAGACCATGCAAACACATGTAGGCTCATTCAACTATCATCTTTGTAATTATTTTTGGCTCCAAAAGCTTCTGAATATGTCCAATACTCATTCAAAGGTAGGAGTCTAAGTGCCAATTACCAGGCTAAACATACAAGGTTACAGGAATTTATGAATTAGTGACACCCATATATTTTAGCTAACAACAGTGGAATGAATACAGAGTTTCACTCTTAGAAAGGCTCTAGGCTTCAAAAATCTAGTGTGACTGAGAAACATTCAGAGGCTGGATTTGAGGTTTTAGCACAGAAAAGCTGTAGTGAAGTTGTTAACTTCAACCCCATAATACAGGATTAATTCCTCTGGGGCTCATTGAATCATAGCAATACAGTGATTATAGTCCTCTCAGCCTTGCTTAGAAAAGTAGAAAGAAAGAAAGATATTGCCTATATGGACAGGGACTCATTATGTGCTTAAAGGGCACAGAACTAACAATGTAGAGAAATATACTGAAGAACTTAAAAAAAAAAGCGCCAAATATAACTGTCTTAATTTGTTCTTGTCTTTTATCTGGCATTTAGACAATCTGAACAATTCTCATACAATTACATATATAAAAGTGATTTGTACAGTCAGTGTTGCTATTTGTATAGTAGTAGTTTATATCATCATATATGAATACGGGAATAAATGAGAAAGTTTAAACTTACCTCATGTCTGGTGAAAAGTCTACTTGACAAGCATAGCCTGCTACCATATGGCCCTTAAAAATTTTCTTCTTATTCAATCTAAATCTGTTCTGTGCTCCAAAAATTAAGATTTGGTTGTCCATTGATTGGCACGCTAGCCATTTCCCTGTAAATTCAATAAATGAGACATTTTAGAGGAAGACTGAAAAATTTAAAAAGACTTTTATTTAAGTAGGTTCAGTCATTAATATTATTTTGTTTCCAACCACTATATAATAATAGGAAAATAAATTTACCATACTGCCTGTGAAGTGTTACAGATTTGTTGAAAGTGAGTAATAGAGTAAGGGATTTTGCTCATAAAATCTTGTATCATTTAGCATTTTTCCTATAAAAGCTTTCTTCTGTTTAAATAAGGATATACAAAAACTTCCTGAGTTTAGCATTAATAAAACAAAATTAAATTTTAAGAAATGAATTTGTAATAAATATAAATAATAGAACTATGGAGAGAGAAAGACTATTTGTGTTAACTACAGAAAGAGGAAAGATGAACTCCAGGTGAGAAAACCTAGGATTATTAAATAAAACTGTACAAAGATATGATAAAAAAAATCTTTAGTAACTTCAGTAAAAAAAAAATTTAGTAAAACAATTTTAGTAATACTGTAGTAACACAATGCTTTTTTAAAAAGTTTTATTGAAGTAATAGTTGATTTACAATGTAGCATTTAATTTCTGCTATATAGCAAAGTGACTGATATACATATATTCTTTTCCATTATGGTTTATCAAAGATATTGAATATAGTTCCCTGTGCTATATGGAGGACCTTATTGTTTATCCATTCTATTATATAATAGTTTGTATCTGCTAATACCAGACTCCCACACCCTCCCCCCATGTCCCTTGGCAACCACAAGTATGTTCCCTATACCTGAAAATATGTTTTTGTTTTATATATATATATTCATTTGTGTTCTATTTTAGATTTCACATATGTGTGATATCATATAGTGTTAGTTTCTCTCTTTCTGACCTACTCCACTTAGTATGATAATCTCTGTTGTTATTTAGTCACTAAGTCATGTCCAGCTCTTTTTGAGACCCCATGAACTGTAGCCCACTAGGCTACTCTGTCCATGGGATTTCCCAGGCAAGAAATACTGGAGTGGGTTGCCACTTCCTTCTCCAGGGGTTCTTTCTGACAGAGTCTGAACTTGCACTGAGCCACCAAGGAAGCCCATGATAATCTGCAGGTCCATCCATTCTGTGCAATAGCATTATTTCATTCCTTTTTATGGCTGAGTAGTATTCCATTGTATATATGTACCACATCTTTATCCATTCATCTGTCAATGGACATTAAGGCTGTTTCCATGCCTTGGGAATTGTGCAGCCATGAACACAAGGGTGCATGAATCTTTTCAAAATACAGTTTTGTCTGGGTATATGACCAGGAGTGGGACTGCTGAATCATGTGGCAACTCTATTTTTAGTTTTTTGAGGCAACTTCATACTGTTTTCTATAGTGGCTGTACCAATTTACATTCCCACTAATAGTGTAAGAGTCACCTTTCCCTCCATACCCTCTCTAGCATTATTTATAGACTTTTTAATGACATCCATTCTGATTGGTGTGAGGTAGTACCCCACTGTAGTTTTTGATTTGCACTGCTCAAATAGTTAGTGATGAAGAGCATCTTCTAATGTGCCTATTGGTCATCTGTATGTCTTGTTTGGAAAAATGTCAATTTAGGTCTTCTGCCCATTTTTTTTGATTTAGGCCACATTGCTTTCATCTACCTAGGATTCACCAAAACCACTAGAGTCTAAACTGAAGTATCTTTGTATCCTATATGTTATAGACATTATAAAGGATGACCCTAACAATGTTCATAGTCAGACTAAGTAAGTGGCCTTGTTCAAGATGGGCACAGTATTGATGACAGATGGTTTAAAAATACACTGTATGAAATGTAGGTGCACAAATGTGACTGTATACAATATGGTGATTATCAGAACAGCACCCTGTGAGGTTGCTCTTCTCATAAAAATCACAGGACACTTGACAATTGTCCACCGATTTGCCTATGGTAGATGCTTCGACTGGAAGAGCAAACTCTTGCTCCCTCTTCCTTGCTCTATTCTCACAGCAGCTACATGAGCTAACAGTGGCTTTGATGACCATGCTGCCCAAACATCAGGTCCTCCACTTTAATATCCTCATATAAAATTATATCAGTATATCTGGAGTACTCGTACTTAAAAGGCCATGAGTTACTGAATAGAAAACAGTATTAAGCAGACTTATCTTTTTAATTTTTGTCTGAGAAAATCTTTTATGGTGAATTGCTAAGGTGTTCTCATATAAGGAACCAGAACAAAATTACCTATTCCCCAAAAGAAAAAAAGCTCACAGTAAATCACTAAATGAGTTGCTGAACATGATTCTGTTGGAAGAATTATTAAAAAAAAACAAACCCAAAACCCTGATTCTCAGATGGAAATCCTTAGATGCTTGGGCAATGTTGCAAATCATTGTTTCTTTTATTTTTACCTTTTTAAAAAAAAACAAGAGAATGGGTGAGGTGACTCATACATGAAAATCAGTGATTATTTCTAATATACAAGTATGGCACTGTGACAGACCTCCCCCAGGAGGGAATGGCCAAGGCTCTTTTGAAAACAAAAATCACACAGTGTCTTAGAAGCTCATTTAAAAACACTGTAACTACTAACTCACCATTTGGAGACAAAGTCACTGCAGGCATTGAGTGCATACTGGGTTCTGCTATATACTTGAAATCCACAGGGATATCCCTAAAAATTAAAAATAACATATCAGAATAGTAACTTTTAAAAGTACTTTTAGAAGAATAATCTCTGAAACAAAAGAGATGCTCTTGAAATTATATATTTAAACTTTCATGAAACTTCCTGGAGGAAGGAAAACCACGAAACGACATTCTATTATTATAAAGCTTTTACTTATACAAATGACTTTCCATGATAATTACAAGTGTCAGTGATTTAGTTTTCTACTGCTATTTGATTTTAACTTTTCCCTTTATGTTAAAAAATAATCTGTTATTATAAGTTCTCTAATAATGAACTCATCTAAAAATGTACCATGGTAGACAGAATCAAGACGTCTGAGGCAAGCCTGCACGGAAGTATTCTTTTACCCGCCAATCAACCATAACTCGGCACTCTGCAAGCAGGTTCAAGTGCTAAAGAGCCTTCAGCAGTGCAAGTAGATGGTAGGCAAAGCCGCACAGGGATCTGCAAGCAGGCCGAGCCCATCCAGAAATCTCATAATTTCTGGCAGATTAAGCACCTGGACATCTTCTATTTTCAGCTTACATGTAAAGTATTCCAAATGTGTACAGTGTAGGAGAAAAAACATTAAACATTTTTTATGAGAATAAAAGATTACAAAATAAAAAAGAATAAAATGAAAACAACAAAAATTCAAAACTAGTCAAATTCAAAACCTAAATCTAAAACCATCCAAAGTTCTAAGTGTCTTTTCATTTTTAATACTCTCCATGATTAAAAAAAAAAAAAAATTCAGTAGTTCTGAAGGATTTTGATCTTGCTGCTTTTCATGAGACATCAGAAATGTTTTTTTTAATAATGCGTGGGGAATGTAATCTGATGACTAATACGGAATATAAAGCACCAATTTCAATTTCAAACTATGGTTCAAGTTCAAAGACTGATTAATTAGAAAACAACAAAGACAATAATAATAATATGCCTTTTAAGTAAGGATCTTCTGTATCCATCTATCACCCCAGAAGAAGTAAACAACTAGAAAAAACTTCTGTCACAGTCTTTGTTGGAGGAAAATATTTTCTGGTATAACCTGAGGAACAGTAAGATTTATCAAATCTCAAACCCTTTATATCTCTAAATAACAGTGAGAAGTGACTTCAAAATGATCCAAATATATTGAGACGAGCTTAATCTTAAAAAGGTTCAACTGCTTTTCCCTTCTCATATTTATTATTAGTAGCTGATAATTTTATAACATGATTTTAAAAAATAAGAGCATTTTGTAAATTAAATTAACAATACTTCAGGTTCATTATCAATCCATGTTTTACTAAAAGTAAACAAAAAAATTTAAACAGATCCTTTATTTCAAGGACTCCTGATACAATGAGCTCTACAACAAGAGATTCTCTATATAAACAATCTGAACACCTATGAACTTCATAATTACTAGTAAAAATGCTAGGTGTAGTTCTATTTAATAATACTGTATTCTAATTAGAAATTATAAATCAGTATAATAAGCTTGTTGGACTGTGAAGAAAGCTGAGCACCGAAGAATTGATGCTTTTGAACTGTGGTGTTGGAGAAGACTCCTGAGAGTTCCTTGGACTGCAAGGAGATCCAACTAGTCCATTCTAAAGGAGATCAGTCCTGGGTGTTCTTTGGAAGGAATGATGCTAAAGCTGAAACTCCAGTACTTTGGCCACCTCATGGGAAGAGTTGACTCATTGGAAAAGACTCATGCTGGGAGGGATTGGGGGCAGGAGGAGAAGGGGATGACAGAGGATGAGATGGCTGGATGGCATCACTGACTCAATAGACATGAGTCTGAGTGAACTCCAGGAGTTGGTGATGGACAGGGAGGCCTGGCGTGCCTGCGATTCATGGGGTCGCAAAGAGTCGGACACGACTGAGCGACTAAACTGAACTGAACTGAATATGCCACAAACAGGGCTTCCCTGGTAGCTCTGCTGGTAAAGAATCCGCCTGCAATGTGGGAGACCTGGGTTCAATCCCTGGGTTGGGAAGATGCCCTCAAGGAGGGCATGGTAACCCACTCCAGTATTCTCGCCTGGAGAATCCCCATGGTCAAAGGAGCCTGGCGGCTTCCAGTCCATGGGGTTGCAAAGAGTCGGACACGACTGAGTGACCAAGCACAGCACAGCATGTTACAAATAATCTTCAGCTTGGAAATGAAATCATCAAAAAAAAAAAAAAACCTAACAAAAATGTATGACATTTTTAAAGATAAAAGAGTAGTGCCAACCTCTGAAATTTTCTTTTAACAAAAACAAATGCCTTTGGGAGAAAACATGCCTATGATAGCTCATGATATAGGATACCACAGGATGCTCAATATCTAATTACATCTCCTGTTCTCCTTTAAAACTGTGTAACAGGCTTAGTTTGTATGATATTGTTTAAGAAAACCAACTTTCCTTTGGATAAACCAGGAGGATGGATATTATGCTAAGTGAAATAAGTCAGACAGAGACAGACAAATACTACATGGTATCACTTATTTGTGCAATCTTTAAAAAAAATAAAATCAAACTCACAGAAATAGAGAGTAGATGGTGGCTGCCAGGGGATGGGTGGAGGGGTGAGTAGGGAATTAGGCAAAGCTAGCAAAAGGGTGCAAACTCTTAGCTGTAAGATGAATAAGGTCTGATGTTCTAGTGTATACCATGGTGGCTATTGTTGATAATACTGTACTGCATAACTGAAATTTGCTAGGAGAGTACAAACTAAGTGTTCTCACCAAACAAAAAGTAAATATGTGAGGTGATGGATATGTTAATTAACTCAGTGTGAAAGAGTTAATTAATTCTTTCACACTGTATATCGAATCATTATGTTGTACACTTTAAATACATTATAATTTTATTTATACCTCAATAAAACTGGGGAGAAAAACAGAAAAGAAAATCTCTAGAACTAGATTGATCTGAGTTTTAAATTCTGGCTCTTTCAAGTTTCTTGGGAACTTGGGCAGATTACTTAATAATATATCTCAGTTTTCTTATCTAAAAAACAGGAAAAGCAAATATACCTGTCTCATAAGATTACTTGCCCATTAAATGAAATAGTTCAGGCAAAATGCTTAGTGTGCCTGGGACACAGAAAGAGCTCAATAAATACAACATCATTAATAATTATGACAATAACGATTTTCTTATATATCTAGTCTGTGCCAGGCACTGTGCTGGTGTTGGAGGCAGATGGCGAGTTGAGGCAGTTCTTTCTCTCATGGTTAAGAACTTGTCAGGATACAACACTGTAAATAAACTATACTTAAAAAATACATATATACCCTACGCCCCATTAAAAAAAAGAGGAATAAATAAGCAAGAGGAATAAATAAGCAAGCACTATTAATAAAAAGCTGTGGGAAGCAAAGGGTTGTTTGTGTGGGATGATAGCGAAGAGGCACCTAATCTCATGTGAGGATTGGTTAGGAAGGCTCTAACGGCAAGTGAGAATTGAACTGAAATCTATAGGATGTCATCATTCATAATGAATCAGTGTTTTGACTCTTAGGAGTATTTCTTAATATCTGAGAAGGGAAAAAAGTCTGTTAACATTTAATTTAATCAAAATATTTTGCTCACCAATGCTCTAATTTAGGAAACACTCACAAGTGTTCTAAAAGCCCTGTAACTGGTGTGTATCATTTAAACAGTTAACGATTTCTTTTATACTACTTCACATTTTCAAATGGAGCTGAAAATACCATCCAAAGATACAAACACCTGAAAGTCACCTGAAAGTTTAAATATAATCAAACTGTTAGAGTACATAAAAACAAAACAGTTATATGTATGCTAAACTAACTACTTTGTTGTACAAATGGTCTAAGGTGGCCCATATGAAATGATGTCTTAATCGGGTCCTCAGCATGTAACATCATTTCTGAAGTAGGAGAGATCTTAGTTAAAAGATAGTCTCAAATCATGGACCTTAAGAATAATGCTAAGACTTTAAGAATAATGCTAAGACTATGTATATAGTAGTCAACTCTCCATTAATTGGAGGTAATGTGGAGGGAGTGTGGGAGAAACTGAAGTTAAATTACATTAAGTCTTCAATTACCCAAACTGTCCTGATGTGTTTACAGATGTGCTCAGGTCCTTCTCTGGTGGCTCAGATGGTGAAGAATCTGTCTGCAATGCAGGAGACCCAGGTTTGATCCCTGGATCAGGAAGATCACCTGGAGAAGGAAATGGCAACCCACTCCAGTATTCTTGCCTGGAGAATCCCCAAGGACAGAGGAACCTGATGGGCTACAGTCCATGGGATCACAAAGAGGTGGACACGACTGAGAGACTAATTTTTACTTTTCACAGGTCCCCAAACAGACTCAGTTTCCGGAGGAAACTGATGCCTGTAGTTGAAGACATCTCACTTCCTACAGCAGAACAACTTCTGGGGGTAGAAAGACACTTTCTAGTCCTTGAAGGCTGTAGCCACAGTTCGGCTATGTCTTATAAGTAACTATAAAAACAAGCTGGGTTCCAACCAAACATTCACTCTGACAAAAAGATTATTATGTACTACTTTGAAAATCGATTATAAAACATGATCTATGATAGATACTTAGTGACATTATTATTTCTTGACTTTAGAAAACTGTTTTTTTTTTTCCCTCTAGGAAAGCATAATTAACCAATATATTCTGATTATACTCTACAAGTAAAACATTTGTATTCTACCATTATAGGCTATGAACAGCAGGACATAAGGATGATGACCTAGGGCAAGTTTTTGAGTAATCAAAATGCAGATGTTTAGAAAATCAAGAGATTTTAAAATAGTTTCTTATTTTCTAAGGATAGGATCTTATACGCAATCCCTAGCATAAGCAATACAGTCTATATGTGTATCATCCCTACTTTTTGCAAAGATGAACAAAATACCTAATAAAGAATGTAAGACAGCACTATATAAGCTTTTAATTAGTATTAGAAAAATGACTCAAAATACATATTCTTTAGATAGGTTAAAGACTATGAAAAGTAGTGTGCTTAAACTTTAATTTTCATATTCTGGAGACTTGAATAGTTAAAACAATTTGATCGACAGGCCAGTGACCACAGTTGTGAAAATATTCAGATTGTTGTGTATTATCAGGCTTTCTCTTTGGCTACAAAATTTCAAGTTGTTTGCTTTATATAAATCAGATTTTTACTGATAAAAACTCACCATTCCCAAACTCTTAGGCTCTTATCATCAGATGTGCTTACAAATCTCCTATTCTCATCGACAAAAACAATGGTGTTGACAGCTCCCAAATGCCGATCATATTCCTGCACAATTTCTCCACTTCGAATGTCCCACTGTATATCAAATAAAGGAAAGGGCAAAGACAGAAGTAGAGCAGACTTATGAAAGCAAAGGTCATAATCATGATAAATGGAGAAGGAAAAGAAATCTCAATATCATCTTTTTTTTTAATTTAATTTTTTAACTTTACAATATTGTATTGGTTTTGCCATATATCAACATGAATCCTCCATAGGTATACACATGTTCCCCATCATGAACCCTCCTCCTTCCTCCCTCCCTGTACCATCCCTCTGGGTCATCCCAGTGCACCAGCCCCAAGCTTCCAGTATTGTGCATTGAACCTGGAGTGGGGACTCATTTCATATATGATATTATACGTTTCAATGCCATTCTCCCAAATATCATCTTTTTATACATTTACTGCTTTCTGCTAAGACTAGAGCATCAGCAGACCCTAAAAAGTAGCAAACATTAAACAAGTTAATATTCCTTACCAGTCCCTGATACAATGTAAAGCTCAGGAATCTTAATAAAAATATTATGAAAAGACTTACTTGCACAATCTTCTTATCAGACATCCCAGCCACAAACAGATTTTGCTTATCTTCATCAGGATTAAATTTGACACAATAGGGTACTTTTCGGTTTGTAAATCTTGATATACACTGTCCTAAAACCAAAGACCCAAGTTAAAGTAGGTAAAATAAATTTGACCATTTAAAGACAACCTTGGAATTAAGATCTAGAGATCACTTGCTAATAAACTGGAGAAATGGCAGCCTCTTTGTTCTTTACTGCAAACTACATTGTTCCTTTTCATGAATTTTTAATGATTAAAAATAATATTTTCAAAAGTAAATCTGTATCATCAGTTGCAGAGCAGACAAAACTCTCCAGGTAATTAAAACATGCAGTAAAGAGTTGAGGACCACTGCCGAAGAGGTTAAGAGTATGGGGTTTAGCATTAGAAAGATGTTGGTTTAAATCCAATTTGACCATTACTAGCTGTGTAACCCTGGAAAAGTTACCTCTTAAGCCTCAGTTTCCTCATCTATAACAATATTTAAATTCATAGTGAGTGATATTGTTAGGGCTGAACAAGATACTGCATATAAGTGCTTAGTATAATGCTTGGTAAACAGTGTTTAGTAACTATTAGCTATTTTCTTTATCCTTAAAACTCAGTAGGATGAAAGATGGTTCTCTGATTATATAAAATCACACTAGCCACAATGTGCTAATGTAATCAGTACATCTGTGAATATATAAAACCAATCTGCCCATGGAAGTTTAGACCTACATTTTAACTAATTGGGACAATTAAATTTAATTCTGTTCATCATGTATTTATTGTGCTTCTATTATTGTACAATGCAGCATGGTAGCTTATGTAGGGGATAACCTAAAGATCAAATACATAGTCTATGGAAAATTTCAAATTTCCTTATATATCAATATATTTGCTTTATAAACTGTATTTCATGGAAAGGAAGTTTCATACTCAAAGAGCTACTTTTACAGCTCAGTTTCAACTTTATATACATTTTGTGGTATTAGCTGACGGCCAATGATATGAGAATCAGCAGTTAGAGAAGGTACCATTTTGGCACAGAAGACCACTCACATTGTTCCATTTAAAAGAACTAATTTCTAAGGTAAATATGTGTTAGTATAAGTGAGCTCTTACCTGTCTCAGTGTCCCAGAGCTTAAGATACCTGTCATAAGCTGCGCTGAGGAACTGTGTTCCTGCAGTATTAAAGCAGATGTCCCTAACAGCTTTACTGTGACCTAAAGGCAGAGACAATAGAAATGGAGGTGAGGTGAAGAGTCTTCATTTAAAACATAAGCATCATAAGACAAACAGCATTAAATAGCGTCTTCCAAGCCACGCTGTGAGTCAAAATCACTGGAACTCTACCTCCTGATTTACTGACTCAGAATATGTTATGTGTAGGCTACAGAATGTAGGTGTTTTCCCTCCCTTTGAAAAGCTCCTTAGGTGATTCTGATGCATAACATTTAAGTAAGAATCAAGAGAAAAGATCTAACTTTGTTTTAAAAGGTCTCTCATGGCACTCTCTTAATAATGTAATACATAAAGCTGATGACTGGTCAAGAATCTAAGAAAACGTAACAGTCCAATTATTGCCAATGAAAGAGAAATGACTGGTGACATTTTTAAGGTTCACTCTGAAATTACTAGCCAAGCTGGAAGTGAAAACAAAGTGACCTAAAGCTGATGTTCATGAAAATTGTGGCCTCTGTTCAATAATTGTGTATTTCTGGGATTATATTACTGAATTTCATAGAAGTGGATTCAGCATCTCATAGACTAAACGTTTTTAAAAACAAATATTAACTACATTTAGTTTTAAAATGGCATTTGACAATAAATTTATTTCAAGGTGCTTTGCTTAGAAATCAATCTTACTGGACCAATCAACTCTTTTGAAAGTTATAGGGGTAAATAAAATGTGACTAAATGAAAGCAGAAACTTTCCTATTTTTTACTATCCCACTATGACCAAGACAATTGTACAAAATGTGCATGGCACAAATGGTCAACAGGAGCCCTAAATCACCACCACCACTGCTGACCTCTCGTCATGGCAAGCAGGCATTCTTTCCTACAGCAGGAGTCCTGGTCAGAGCTGTTATCATCTTTCTAAGTAGGAATTTTCAGTTTTCCAGTGAAAAGCAGCAAGAGCAGGGGGACAGACGAGGACCAAATCCCCTACATCACAGGAGACATTCCTGTATGCTGCCGAGAGCCTTCCCAAAAGTCTTCTGGGCTGCCCTGGCATCTCGGACAGTATTTATTTGTGCAATGAGGCCCTAAAATCGTAACAAAGCACTACAGAATGGACTCCCACTTAAATCTAAAAACAGAGCCAATATAATTCAAATACCGTTTCATTTCGGTATAGTTAAATTTGGAAATGTAACCAGTCTTCATGCAAAATCTGACAAAGACAATCTACCAAAAGGCTAGTCTGCCACAAAGCTGTCCTCTTTTTGGTCTACTTTCCTTCAAGGAGTTCTCTCAACCTTTTCTTTTTACCTGTGTTTGCTGCCAATTCCTGGCCTCTCTTGAAAGCTCAACATCTGGCTATCTAATTGCTTACAAGACATTTTCATCTCAATATCTCAAAAGCAGCTCAATTTCCCTGAGTCTGAAACCTTATAATCTTCCTAAGATGAATGGCACCACCATTCATCCAGCCACCTGGATTTCCACCTCACTCTTTTTACACTCACTTCTATGCAGATGCTACCACGCTTATGGCAGAAAGTGAAGAGGAACTAAAAAGCCTCTTGATGAAAATGAAAGAGGAGAGTGAAAAAGTTGGCTTAAAGCTCAACATTCAGAAAACGAAGATCATGGCATCTGGTCCCATCACTTCATGGCAAATAGATGGGGAAACAGTGGAAACAGTGTCAGACTTTATTTTTTGGGGCTCCAAAATCACTGCAGATGGTGATTGCAGCCATGAAATTAAAAGACGCTTACTCCTTGGAAGGAAAAGTTATGACCAACGTAGATAGCATATTCAAAAGCAGAGACATTACTTTGCCAGGCTATGGTTTTTCCAGTAGTCATGTATGGATGTGAGAGTTGGACTGTGAAGAAAGCTGAGTGCCAAAGAATTGATGCTTTGAACTGTGGTGTTGGAGAAGACTCTTGAGAGTCCCTTGGACTGCAAGGAGATCCAGCCAGTCCATTCTAAAGGAGATCAGTCCTGGGTGTTCTTTGGAAGGAATGATGCTAAAGCTGAAACTCCAGTACTTTGGCCACCTCATGCGAAGAGTTGACTCATTGGAAAAGACTCTGATGCTGGGAGGGATTGGGGGCAGGAGGAGAAGGGGATGACAGAGGATGAGATGGCTGGATGGCATCACCGACTCGATGGACATGGGTTTGGGTGAACTCCAGGAGTTGGTGATGGACAGGCAGGCCTGGCATGCTGCAACTCATGGGGTCGCAAAGAGTCGGACACGACTGAGTGACTGAACTGAACTGAACTAGTTACTAAGAGCCACTGCTTTTATTTAACTCTTCATTGTTCCTTTCCTCTCTTTCTGCTGCTTTAGTTCTGGCTCTCATCATCTGTAATCCAGACTAATGAAATAACTTTGTAAATCATTTTTTTGTCTCCAGGTCTGCCCCACCAAAGTATCCTCTATACTGCCATTGTGATCTTTGTAAACTTCAAATCTGATCATGATGCTTTCCTGCAAGAGCTGTTCAGTTGTTGGCTTCCAAAGACCCCCAAGACAGACCAAAGGTCTTTCACACTCTGCCCATCTCCACTGCTTTTCTCCCCGCTCACTGTATTCCTCATGCTATGCAGTTCTCATATCACTTCTGCTTCAGCTTCTGTTGCTCTCTCTTCCTAGTTCTTTGCTTACATGGGAGACTTACCCCTCTTTCAAGACTCACTCAAGTCTGCTAAGGCTTTCCTTCACATCAGCAGCAAAATCAGTAGTAGTAAAATTACTGTTGATGATGTTACTGTAGTTTAAAAAGTCTTTCCGAACAGATTTATAGCCAGAGAGAAAAGAAATATTACCAATAAATGTTCGCAGACAGCGCCTGTCTCCATAAACCTCCCATAGCTAGAGGGGAAAAAAAAAAAACAACACATAGAAACGTTAAATTTAATACAAGGCTTTGATAAAATGACAACTTTCAACCACTAACAACAGTCATATGCCAGCTATGTGTGTGTACAGGGAACTTAACCAAGGCATTACATATCATTAAACACATTGTTTGGTGCTGTTGCCTCAGAAGGTAAAGAATCACCTGCAATGCAGGACACCTGGATTTGATCCCTGGGTAGGGACGATCCCCTGAAGAAGGGAACAGCAACCCTTTCCAATAGTCTTGCCTGGAGAATTCCATGGAGAGAGGAGCCTGGCAGGTTATAGTCCATGGGGGCCAGAGTCGAACACGACTGAGTGACGAACACTGTCACTTTTTGTTTTTTTCACTTTTGGTGCTATTAGTCTGTGTTACACTATCTGGATTACACACATACTCGTGCACATGGATGTATAAACACTTCAAACTCTGAAATTAAGAGAACTTAACTTACATGGAACTTATACAGGTGCTTTTCATTTTCTTCTTCTTTTCTCTATTTGACATTTTCTGTGATGAAAAGTTTCTACTTATGTAATATTATAAACTAGCTTTATAACACGCACATATGGACACCTTATCTTTGACAAAGGAGGCAAGAATATACAATGGATTAAAGACAATCTCTTTCACAAGTGGTGCTGGGAAATCTGGTCAACCACTTGTAAAAGAATGAAACTAGAACACTTTCTAACACCATATACAAAAATAAACTCAAAATGGATTAAAGATCTCAACGTAAGACCAGAAACTATAAAACTCCTAGAGGAGAACATAGGCAAAACACTCTCTGACATACATCACAGCAGGATCCTCTATGACCCACCTCCCAGAATATTGGAAATAAAAGCAAAAAAAAAAATAAATAAATAAATAAACTAGCTTTAAAAGAATTAAATGTTATTAAAACTGCCATGTTATAACATTTTGGTAGTGAAAAGTTTTTTTTTTTAAACTCTTCTGAAGTATTAACTATTATAAAAGCTGTTATGACTGCTTGCTTTCGCAGCACATATACTAAAAGCTGTTATGAAAATGAAAATCTAGACTAAAATGTAACAAGCTCATAGATCTCATTACATCTACAGCGAATTAATACAACCGCTTTGAAACTACCTTTATTCTTGCCTGCCTCAAATCCAGTCCTACACAGTGCTGCTAGTGATCTGAAACAGAAAGCACTTCCTGGCTACCCAGTGCCTGCAGGGTAAAGCCTCAGTTCCCGCAGCACACCAGGAAAACACGCCTGGACCTGGTTCCCTGTTATGACTGTAGTCACTCTATGCCTCTCAGAACCTGCAGTTTTCAGCACACACAATACCGATGCATTCTATTTACTCCTCTCAGACATACTCTACTCCCTGTGTCCACTCCCCCCAACCCATCCCTTACTTACACTTCCTGTTGGAGTATGCCTCCTCTCTGAAATCAGAACACCTCCTCTACAAGGATCATTTACAACATAATGAAATGATCACCATAACAGCAGGGACAGTGCCAAAGTAATTTTTTATCCTCAGTCCCTTGTAAATAATAGGTACCTAATAAATGTACAAAAAGTGTACCTAGACATGAACTCAACTGAATTCTATGCTGGTCTAACTAGGCAAATAGAAGGCTTTAATCTCAATTAACATAGTCTGTATAATTTGAAAGTTAAAGGAAATGAGTCTTGCTACTCCAAGCTGCTGGTTTGTCATTTTAAACCACTAAGTCAAGACAAATGCCTAAATTGTTGCTCTCATAAAAAAATGCTCCCTTTATATTAATATATTGTTACTACCCATGAATTATTTACAAAGGATAAAATTTTCATGAATCAACTTTCCAAGACCACTATAGGGTTGATATTTATTGACCAGTATAATGATCTGGACACAGAAGACATATAAAAGATAAAAACCATTCGACCAGATTTAAGTTTTTAAAAGGCTTTTCCCATATCAAATTGACATGTATTGGCAACTGAGTTTTTTTTCTACCTCACACTATTGCTGAACATCAACTAAGGTAGACCTTCCCAAGACTATATAAAGTGGGAGAAGAGGCTGGGAGCAATTCTGCTACCAGCATTTGGAAGAACAAAAAAGTGAATTATATTATTTACTCTCTAAAAATGGGATTTCTATCAGATATCCTCTCTACCTCTAAGGTACTGAGGAACAAATGAACTCCGTTACATATCCAACACCTCTATAAAAATGCATTATTGGTGATTAAATATTCATGTGCCTAAAGCTAACGTGAGTGATTATGTTCTAATCAGCTATCTAAGCTTACAAAGAGCCTAGCCAATTGGACTACAAAGCCATATCTGAATCAACATGTTTCATAAACATGCTGCATAAACTGCTGCATTCACAGGGCTTAAGAGAAAATAATTAGCCTCTAATTGCCTAACAAACTCAGATCTATTTATAATTAACCAAATAGATTTAACCAAAGCACTAGCTTTGTAGCACTTCTACTCTATTACTGAAAACTCACCTTAATTTTACAGTCCATGGAACAAGACAGCAACAAATGGCCAGAGAGAGGAAACAATCTGACTGCACTGACGCCCTGTAAAAAGGTATTGCAGTTATCAATCAGAAGCATTCCAAAGCTCAGCTAAAATTAAACAAAAGGGAAAGACAGTGTATTTTTAAACCACATAATTTACTACTTTTTTTTTCATTTTAAAATTCATACCCTGGAATAACCTTCAGAAGTATTCTAAGAGCAGCCCTTATTGACACTAAGCTTTTCAAGCCTTTTTGAACCTTCATCAGTGGCTCCCTCACCCAGGGGAATTCTGAGTCAATCATGTTGCTCATGCCCTCGCTCCTCTTCCTTCTTTTACTTAGTTCCTTTCTTCTTTGCTAAGAGCTGGAAATTATCAGTTGGAATAGTGAATATGACAAAGAATAGTAACATCAAAGTTTTCAAGTGCCTTGTCTCTGCATTACTTTAAGTATTATCATAGTGTATACACCAGGGAGCATCTAATCTTTGAAGTGTGATAACCCTAAGAGCTAAGGCAAAATTACTGCGACTTTGGTGCTAGTATCAGCCCACTACTCACTGAATTGGTGCCCAACAGGAAGCAGATAATGGCAGGAACTTGGAAGCGAAGGCCTGGGCTAACATAAGGGGGTAAGACACCAAATCATGAATGCTTATGTCATGACCCAATCAGATGACCCTGAAGACTGAGTACTCACTTGTGACTCACATGTGTTAGTACCTCCAAAGTGACTCCAGTTTATCTTTAATGACTTCCTTGCTCTATCTCCCTTCTCTACATCTTCACTAGAAATACTGAATGTCCCACATCAACAGCTGAAGATTTATGTTGGCTTCACTGTTATATTAATGCATTACAACAAATAAAAACAACTAATTCATTTACCTTTGTGTGTCCAGACCACACATGAATTTGTTTTTTGGGAAGATAACATTTCTCAGGTGGCACAGTTGACCGCAGATTAACACCAACATCCTGAGGTATGTGAAGATAGGACCTGCCTTGATAGTCATACATTTCTTTAACTGAAACAAGAAGGCAAAAGAAAGCAGTGAAAAAATAAAAGCTGTAGTTATGAAATCTATATTCTTAAAATAATAAACACTTGGTTCACAAGGATATCACTGCATATTAAAATTTAGGTAATACTATTTTGATGATGTTAAGACCAAGAGACAGCTAAAATTTAACTGCCTGAAATCACGGCTATTATTTCAAACAGAGGTAGTATTTTGGAATCCCTAAATTTCCAGAGAATATCAAACCTTTAAATAAGCTCTTACTTCCTTTATCCAGTTTTAGTAGCGTGTACAAAAGACTCTACTGCAGTATAATTATTGAGAGAAGAAAAGATAACACTTGGGCATTATGAGTCACTGGCAAAGAATCAGAAGCAAAATAGGATTAAAAGGAAGTTAAAACAAAAGTATATAAACTATCCTTTTCCCTGTTTTCCTCCCTTATGCCCTTCCAGGTTCCTTTTCCAATCTCTTTTCTACTTTCAACTAGATTTACAATGAAGTCACATCTGAGAATTAAATGACATAGTATAATATGTATCAAAGCATTTAGTAGCATGCTCCACAGAATAAGTACTCAATAAATGTTGGCTGTTATTGTTATTATGGCTGTAAGCACACAGTACTAAACAGACTCCTTAGAGATAAAACGAGAGCTTGAGAAACTAAAACTAAATATGACCTCATTAAATATATATTTGATAAGTGGTATAACATTAGAGTAATCAATACTATCTGAACTGGATTATTCTTTATAGTCTGGTAACCACTACATAATTTCCCCAATATAACTAGTTAGTAATAAACCAGGTAGTCTAGAATATTTATAATTTATTTTGGTGAATATGTATTTCCTTCTGCAAATCAAAATAAGTATGAGCATGTAAATCTCTAATCTACTTACCTGAAAACAAAGTTTATTCTTTAAAAGTGTTCTTTAGTAACATACCTGTGATCATACCTGGAGAAAATTTGGCTTGGTTAAAAAGAAAAGGTTAAAATGACTGGGGTACTAATTATATGCCAAAAAGAGTCAACTTTATCTTAGGGAAGCACAGATTGTGAACCATAATCTCCTTTATCTACCTTTAAAAAAAATTCATTAGTAATTCAAAAAAATAATCTGTGGCCATCTCTAATTATAACACAGAGGAGTTTGCTATAATTTCTTTGGGATGCAAATTGTCCAATATAATTCTTAATATAATGATTCCCAGTAGCTGATTAGTAAAGGCAATTAATATATGAACAGAGAACAGAGTAAATATCTGAAAGTTTATCACAAAAAAGAAGAGGCATAAAAAATATATTACCATGTAAGATCGTCTTTTCCTCTCCAGGTTTCTCTTCTTCCTGTTTGCCTTTCTTCTGCCTCTTTGCTGTAATTTCATCCAATTCTTTTTGTTCTTCCTAAGGAAATTAAGGAGTGAATTTTTAAAATGGATGTTCCAGAACCCCATCCTGGCCACTGCTGATCATAAATGCTTTACAAGGAGGTGCACTTTTTTGGTGAAGCAATAGCTGCAAGTATATCTCCCAGGATAACAATCTCAACTCTTAGGCAGATTACAAAATGGCATTAAACACACAGTGTTTTTGAACTTTTAAACTCATTTAATACAAAACCTCTCCTTCTAGAACAGCTAGGAGTAATTTAATGTATTACGATAATTATGTAAGTGAAAAAAATGAGGTAATTAGAAAACCTAGTATATACCAGAAATACAGTGAATTTGAGTAAACAATGTTCTTCATAAACAGATTTTAATAGTCATAAGGATATAAGTAATGACTACAGATTTGTGACACAACTTTTACGGGAAGAGCAGTAAAAGGAAGTGGGTGGTGGTGGATAGTCGCTAAGTCATGTCCAACTTTTGTGATCCCACGAACTGTAGCCCACCAGGCTCCTCTGTCCATGGGTTTCCCAGGCAAGAATATTGGAGTGGGTTGCTATTTCCTTCTCTAGGGCATCTCCTCGACCCAGGGATCAAACCTGGGTCTCTTGCATTGCAGGCAGATATATATATATTTTTTTTTACCAGATTCTGCCATGAAGGAAGCCCAAAAGGAAGATAAAGTGAGTGAAATCGTTGTGTCTGACTCTTTGCGACCCCATGGACTGTAGCCTAACCAGGTTCCTCCGTCCATGGGATTTTCCAGGTAAGAATACTGGAGTGGGTTGCCATTTCCTTCTCCAGGAGATCTATCCGACCCAGGTATTGAACCCAGGTCTCCCGCATTGTAGGCAGACACTTTACGATCTGAGCCACCAGGGAAGATCCAAAAGGAAGATAGGGTAGTAATAAATCCTTATAGTAACTGAGAAGTCAAAATAAATAAAGAGCAGCATATGTGTATTACTGAGATAATTGGATATGAGATAGAGATAGAAAGTAAGCATCCTGAGGACAGGATTTTCTCTTAATCTTGTTCATTGCTGTATCCCTAAGACCTAGAATAGGGACTGGCTCATAGAGACAGTAGGATTAGGAGGTGGAGAGGGCAAGGTAGGGTTTTATAGTTTTACTTTATACATTTCATAGTATTATGAAGAACACATATATAGATATACTACTGGAAAAAGCAAGAGAGTTCCAGAAAAACATCTTTTTCTGCTTTATTGACTATGCCAAAGCCTTTGACTCTGTGGATCACAATAAACTGTGGAAAATTCTGAAAGAGATGGGAATACCAGACCATCTGATCTGCCTCTTGAGAAATTTGTATGTAGGTCAGGAAGCAACAGTTAGAACTGGACATGGAACAACAGACTGGCTCCAAATAGGAAAAGGAGTACATCAAGGCTGTATATTGTCACCCTGCTTATTTAACTTCTATGCAGAGTACATCATGAGAAATGCTGGACTGGAAGAAACACAAGCTGGAATCAAGATTGCCAGGAGAAATATCAATAACCTCAGATATGCAGATGACACCACCCTTATGGCAGAAAGTGAAGAGGAACTAAAAAGCCTCTTGATGAAAGTGAAAGTGGAGAGTGAAAAAGTTGGCTTAAAGCTCAACATTCAGAAAACGAAGATCATGGCATCCAGTCCCATCACTTCATGGGAAATAGAGGGGGAAACAGTGGAAACAGTGTCAGACTTTATTTTTCTGGGCTCCAAAATCACTGCAGATGGTGACTGCAGCCATGAAATTAAAAGACGCTTACTCCTTGGAAGGAAAGTTATGACCAACCTAGATAGCATATTCAAAAGCAGAGACATTACTTTGCCAACAAAGGTTCGTCTAGTCAAGGCTATGGTTTTTCCTGTGGTCATGTATGGATGTGAGAGTTGGACTGTGAAGAAGGCTGAGCGCCGAAGAATTGATGCTTTTGAACTGTGGTGTTGGAGAAGACTCTTGAGAGTCCCTTGGACTGCAAGGAGATCCAACCAGTCCATTCTGAAGGAGATCAGCCCTGGGATTTCTTTGGAAGGAATGATGCTAAAGCTGAAACTCCAGTACTTTGGCCACCTCATGCAAACAGTTGACTCATTGGAAAAGACTCTGATGCTGGGAGGGATTGGGGGCAAGAGGAGAAGGGGATGACAGAGGATGAGATGGCTGGATGGCATCACTGACTTGATGGACGTGAGTCTCAGTGAACTCCGGGAGTTGGTGATGGACAGGGAGGCCTGGCGTGCTGCACTTCATGGGGTCGCAAAGAGTCGGACACGACTGAGGGACTGATCTGATCTGATACTACTTTGTTAAAATTTTAAAAAAATTAAATAAACCCATCATCAATTCTAAAATCATAGAAAGGCTGATTTTGTAATTACTATCTGAACATTGGTATCAGAAAAGCAACCTCCATGGCACCTTAATAGTATTATCAGGGTGATTTTTATTACCAATTGTTCAATACTGTATTTTAGCTAAAAATTATGGAAGAAAATAAATCAGAAAAATATAAACAAAAATTATTCCAAAGAAAAACAAAGGAATCTTATAGTATTTTCTCAGTTAACTAAGGCAGAGAAATTCTGATGAGTCATTTAGTTCTCTAAGGAAACCTCATTTATTAACACAGATATCCTTCATTGAGACATAGCATACAGTTGAACTGGCAGTGAAAAATGTCAAAGCTTACTTCTGAAGGTTTGGCTACATCTTTTTCGTCCACATATTTTGCCCAAGGTCCCAAGAAACCATCAATATTAGATGCATCATTTTCTTTAAATTTTTTCCTCTTTTCTATTTTCTTCTGACCAGTTTCAAACACAGTTAAACCTACATTAAAAAGAAATCACAAATATGGGTATTTCCTAAAGATATACACACACACATATATTTTCATAGATTTATTTAAAACACAAAATAAAAGCTATATGAATCCAGACATATGGACTCATGCTATATATAGAGAGACTCAATCTTCTGGGCAAAGCAGATTTCTACTGCTGCAACTGCAATATTTTACAAATTCTAATATATGTGAAAAAAAGACTCAGCTATGTAATCCTGCCATGGTACACAATCTTTTTAATTAATTACAGACCTTTATCAGTAGATTTTACCACTTTCTGAAAGAAACAGCAATTTAATAATGTTAAGTAATGGAAAATTTACCTCTGAAAGCAAGAATAAACAAATTTCTAATTTAAAGCCAAATTAGATAAAATTTCATTAATAAGTGTTCCTTGCTTCACTTGCTTCACTATATTATAATACAACAATATAAAGAAGGTTTCACAAGAATCTGTATTTCTTCCAAGTGAACTCAATCTAAACTGGACCTCTAATATCATAAATCTTAACAGGAAGAAAGAGGATGTTTCTAGTTGGGATTCTCATTTGATCAATAGAAAGTGGCATGCTGTGTGTAGTCATTAAATTGGAAAAAGAAAGGTTTACCAGAGCCATAGTCAAAATTTCACTGTTAACTGAGAATTTAGCTACATAAAGATGTAACTTGTAGAGGTCTAACAAAGAGAAAAACTTACCTATATTAATTCAAATCAGTTTCCTTTAGGCTGTGTTATAACAAAAGGTTGTTAACATCCTATTTTTACAACAATCTAGCTCATAAACCAAAGGCAGCTTGATCATATAGGCTATAGAGTTACTAAGTGCCCTCATACAAATAGCATATTCTTTTTCTATCCAACATTGTATGTATAAGATTCCAAGGGGCTGATGAGCTTTGTGGCAAGTTAACATTTAGAGTATGATGCTTTGTCTTATAGTAAGTACAAAATGAACACAGGCACAAACATATGTTTTAAAACACATATTCAAACTCGGCTTCAAAGCAACCCTTAAAGGCAATTTCCACAGATATGCACAATGATATTTTTTTCTGCTCTGTTAAAATGGAGCTTTACATTAGTGTTGAGAAATAAATTGCTAAAATTAGTTACACATTCATTTTCATTTCTTAAATGATTTCTACAATGTTGGCACTGTGCCAAGAACTCACCCTCCCTGCCATAGGTATGACTATCTTCCCTACAAGGCTGCACACCTAGTAAGGAGCAAAAGCAAGCTCTACACTAACTATATAAATACATTGCTCTAAACTATATCACTCTACTGTCTCAAGTTTAAAAAAATCAGGAGTTAAATTAAATACTAGTTCTTTCCCTACTTTCCAAAGTCAACTTACAAACAATAAGTATAGTTATGTATATTTGATATTAAATATTTCAAATAAGTTACCTTGATTTTTTTCAGCTTCTTCTACAGAACCAATATACTTAGTAGACACTTGATGATTATCTAATGAAGGGTCCAATGCATAACCTGAAAGGAAAAAAGTACAAATTACTGATTCCATTTTTTTCCCATTTACAATTCATTTTAATTCTATGCACATTTACTCATTTTACATTTTCCTTCCCAAGATGTTGAAAACAGCTTCTTTTGTTTGTCTTCTTGTGACTTTATTTCTTCCTTATTTTCTGAAAGTGTCACAGCTTCTTTTATCATCAAGATGTACATAACAATAATTCTATCAAAAGCAAACCAAATTTTCAATTGTAAAGTTGCCTGTGACGGGCAGCTCAAGATAATTTTAAAGGCCTTCATTGTGTTGGATCTCTCTGAGCTTATCTCCAAAAGAGTTATCACTTTATCACATTCAACTGTCCACTCATACTCTGAGGACCAATTCTTCGTGGGCCATGTTTCTATTCAGAATCATTAACCTGAAGGAACAGGCTAGGAAGCCAAGAAGAAAAGGAAGAATAGGACAAAAGAATTCACACAAACCACTGAGAGACTAAGAACTCAGATAAACACCAAAAATGGGAGCTAAAAACAAAACAGTAGCATAAGTGAGTGGGACGATACAATAAATGAGACTATCTTCTCAGATAAGGAGTAAAGGTGGCTGTGATAAACTAGATAAAATAATACACTTAGATTACAACACTGCTACAACCGTTTAAAAATGGGAAGAAATGTAGGGTTAATGTTTGTTCTGTATCACAGCAGAGTTACAGAGTGATAAGTATGAGACTTGGGTAATGCTGAATTCCTGTGCCATCTCCTTCATGTCTCATGTAACACTAGTACAAGGTCTCAGGAAGGTTTGCTCCCTGGTACTAAGCACATTGGAGAAGGTAACAGAAAGGTCTGTAGCTTTACATTCCATATATAAGAGTGAGAAGAAACAAGTAGATAGGATCTGGAGCTAGACAAGAATTTTTCATGAAAAAATGATAAAACTTTTAAATTAACACAAAGTTATACTTGCTTATTACCTGGAGGGGAAAAAAAAAAAGGCTGCTAAACCTGAGGTTGGTTAACTTGTTTACTAGTTTAAGTTCAAATAAATGGTGCTCAGTTCTAAGATTTCCATAAGACCATACATTTCTTAGTTTGCAAGAGGCTACTTTTTTACTCCAGGCTGCCTAACATAGTATATCCCACATTCACTTTTTATGTCTTTAACCCACTAAATAGTTCATTCTGTGTCCTAGCCCACTCTCTCTTGATGGAAGAGGCAAAAAAAAAAAAAAAAATCAGCTATTTTTTTCCCCCCAAATAAGCTATTTCTGAATCTAGGCCTAAAGCCAACTGAATAGCTCTAAATGCTTACTCTTGCTATAGGATAGCTTAAGAAAAGTAGGTATCTGTATGAACTTTGTAGGTATCTGCACTGACTTTTACTTGTTTAAAGATTTAAACTATCTAAGCTATTGCTTAAGGCCCTTCTTTCTAAAGTCTAAAAAAAATATGCAAAATCTTTATGTTTGTTTCATTATAGGCTAGGATATAATAAATTCATGATGTAACAGGGTTGATTTTTATGTACTGCACATATATTTTAGGTTTACATGGAATCTCTTATATGTAAGCAATGGGTACAATGCATTTATTTTGTTGGACTGGAAGTGTTATTGAACTCTTTTTGGAGATTTTAGAGGTATAGAGTCTTTCGCTATGAATTTTGTCACCTGGCTTGGTGAAATATAATTTAATATATGACGATCTTTTTTACAACCAGTTTCCAATATATTGTGGATAAACAACTAAGACTATATGTACTAAACCTCTAAACTAATTCAGTGAATCAGTTTACATCACTCTTTAAAAACTAGAAAAAAAAAGAAACCCTTTCCAATATTAGAATAATTACGTAAATTGAGATAAAACCAATCAGAGGGTATTACATAGCTCTTAAAAATAATAAGCTTTGAGATTATAAAGTAACACTGAAAAATGCTTATGACAGAATACTGATTTTAAAAAAGCTGCAAAATTTTCAGTTTAGAAGGATTATAGCTCTATAATACAAAATATGTATAATAAAAAAGACTTGGAGGAATAAATTTCACTAAAAGTAGGCATATCAGTATGGTAGGGTTATAGGTAACCTTTTTTCCCTCTTTCCTAAATGTTTAAAATTTATGTCATTTTTTAGTGAAAACAACTATTATTAAAAAGCATCACTGCATACATATTTCACATGATACTGCTTTCTTAACTTTTGTGGGGCCCTCCCTTAAAATAATGGAAGTTAATGGCAGATAGGACAGAAAAAGATTACAACTACAACAGGCATAAAAACATTCTCAGTTACTTTGCTTAATCACTCTACCAAAAAGTTCTTCAAAGCAGAAGGTGATCAATGTATCTCTCAACCTACACATGTAGATTATATGAAGAGAAAGAAAATGCACCACCAAATATGAACAAATCTGATATAAGTGACCAGACTTCTGTTCTGTAGAACCAACAACAAGGACAATATTATAAAGACCATCTTCTTTCAGAGGGGATTCCCAGCTTTGTATACACGTTAACTTGTAGCCATTCCATTTCTTGATATCCCTCAGTAATCAACAGAAAACTTTTCAGAGAGAAGATTTGAGAAAGAGAGTGAAGTCAACCAGTACATAAAAAAATTAAAATATAACTCTTAAGACTCTCTCCCTCTTTAGTCGCTAAGTCCTGTCCAACTCTTGCGACCCTATGGACTGCAGCCTGCCAGGCTCCTCTGTCCATGGGATTCTCCAGGCAAGAATACTCTTCAGTCTATCCTGTTATTAACCAATTTCAATAGCAATCTGCATATAACAGTCATTCAGTAAGAAGTGCTATCAAAAAGTAGAACAGAAAACATTCTGTTTTTAAGACTGCAGAATATTTCTAGTATTCAGAAATCAGAGCAGGTTTAGAATGACAGCTAAAAACACTAGTGCGCCTTCCCATCTGTATATTTACAGATATGTATAAGAAAACACATTACCCTTTTAAGGCATCCAGATTAATAAATTTAAAAAGCCAGAAGATAAAATTGATTATTACACACACACACACACACACACACACACACATCATTTCTAATAAGGTTTAACTTGAACTCTCTTATCACCTTACCATAAGTGGCAAAAGTTCTTCTTTGCTGTTCAAACATAAAATCATTGATATGGGCTGGTTCAGCATATCCAGAAAGCATATTTCTAGGGGCAGCCATTTGCTGGGTTCTGAAGGGATTTTCTGGTCCAAACTGCAATGTTATGAGGAAAAAAACAATAAAAAAATTCTCAATAGAATGAGTAGAATTATTGCACAGTGTATTTTCAACTCTAAATTATCAGGGGCCGATTAACCTATTTGCAGACTTGCTCCCCTCACACGATTCAGGACAACCAGTCAGTGGCTTGTTAGCACTGTTTGTCAGCCACTAGCACAGGAGAGCAATTAGCTCACTCTATATGCAGCTATTTAAGTTTAAATTAATTAAAATATTCAGTTCTACAGTCATTCTAGCCATATTCAAGAGCCCAACAGCCACATACAATTATTGATTGCTACATTTTCACCACTGCAGGAAGTTCTATTTGATAGTGTTGCTCCAGATAATTGAAACTCACTATAGTTTTGTCTAAACCATGATTTGGGGATTTTTGGAGTGGTGATATAATTACAAAAACATATGTTTCTCTGCTACTTGATTATGAGTTTCTCAAAGGTGCAGACTTAGAACCCTCATACTTTCCATACTGTCTGGCATATAGAAAACACTAATGAAGGAAAGATTAATCAAAGCCTGACTGGGGGAAGAAGACAGGAAATAGACAATAAAAGTAAACTGCTTGAAAAAGTCCTAGGAAAAGACATTACAAATGTAAACACAACTTTTCCACTCTGAAAAGTCACACTATGAATGTCTGAAAGTTACACAAAATAGTGCCATTATTACCTATTTGTTTACAATGTTTTGAGTTCCAGAATGGCTTTCCAAATGTTATTTAATTTGATGTATACACAAATTCCGGAGAAGGCAATGGCACCCCACTCCAGTACTCTTGCCTGGAAAATCCCATGGATGGAGGAGCCTGGTGGGCTGCAGTCCATGGGGTTGCTAAGAGTCGGACACGACTGAGCGACTTCACTTTCACTTCTCACTTTCATGCATTGGAGAAGGAAATGGCAACCCACTCCAGTGTTCTTGCCTGGAGAATCCCAGGGACGGGGGAGCCTGGTGGGCTACTGTCTATGGGGTTGCACAGAGTCGGACACGACTGAAGCGACTCAGCAGCAGCAGCAGCATACACAAATTCTGGAAAGTTAGAGAGGTATTCTCTTTCTCATGTTAGAAATGAAAAAAAAGTCAAGATGACATATCTTACCTGCCCAGAGTCAATAATTTGCTTAATGCTATTAAAAAAGGTATTAGGAAAATTCAGTTCTTTTCAGTTTTAAAATAAAGAATAAAATGAACTTCCCACTTTGGAAACCATAGAACTATACAGGTCAACTGTTATGATGTTAGAACTGTCATGATGTTAGAAAGATTCTGATGTTAGAACATCTTAGGTCACTACCATGAGAAACCACCTTTTCCATTATATACTTCCAGAGCCATAAATATAAACTACTGACCTTTTCTTAACCAGAATGCTGTGTTCTCTATATATCAACATTATACTATGCACAGAAGTCTGAATTTAAAAGTTAGATTTGCCGTATAATTTTTTCTGCTTTAGAAGAAAATAAATTACTATAATATTCCTTTCTATTGACAGCTTCCATTTCTAGGTTTAAAATGATTCAATCTTAAGATATCTAATTTATAGATAAAGATTTTATTACTATTTATTCTAATTAAAATGTAGGACAGGTCAAGACTTCACAGCCCATATTACTTCTTCCTGTGCTGATAGGTGGAAATGCAGGGGAAAAAAAATTAAGATTGCTGAATGCTGGAAGTTACAGTTAACTTCATTTAGTTATTAAATTTATTACAAAAATAAGAACATTCATTAAATTAAAGATAATGAAACAACTTAAGTTTTCCAGATGATCTAATTGCTATAGCCAGTTAACATCTGCAAAGCGGCATGTGATATTTCTGGGGATAAAAAAATTCTAAAACAATAAAAATCTCCATTGCCCATATCATTACTCCTATCATGTATAATTAATTACCAATCATTACGCTTATAACTTCTGATTTGAAAAAGGAAAGTACATTTCCATAGTCTAATTTTATTAAGATTTTACAAAAAGAGAATAATTCTTCTACAGGTCATACATGTCAAACTGTCCATCTTTTACAAAAAAATTCTCAGTGTTATGAACTATGATTTCCATAAGAATATAGATCCATATATTCCAGTAAAGTATATCTTGTGGTACTATTCTTTTTTTTTTAATCAAACCATTTTATTGAGGGGCTTCAAGGGAGGGTTGAAAAGCTGAAAGGACAATTAGATCTGACGTCCTACTCCTGGCTGGGATATGCCCAGCTTCATAGCCACTGAAAGCTGTGGTGCTATTCTTAACACAGTCTGAAAATTTATATGTGCTTGGACTTAACTTATATGCAGAGTACATCATGAGAAACGCTGGGCTGGAAGAAGCACAAGCTGGAATCAAGATTGCCAGGAGAAATATCAATAACCTCAGATACGCAGATGACACCACCCTTATGGCAGAAAGTGAAGAGGAACTCAAAAGCCTCTTGATAAAAGTGAAAGAGGAGAGTGAAAAAGTTGGCTTAAAGCTCAACATTCAGAAAATTAAGATCACGGCATCTGATCCCATCACTTCATGGGAAATAGAGGGGGAAACAGTGGAAACAGTGTCAGACTTTATTTTTTGGGGCTCCAAAATCACTGCAGATGGTGATTGCAGCCATGAAATTAAAAGACGCTTACTCCTTGGAAGGAAAGTTATGACCAACCTAGATAGCATATTAAAAAAGCAGAAACATTACTTTGCCAACAAAGGTCCGTCTAGTCAAGGCTATGGTTTTTCCGGTAGTCATGCATGGATGTGAGAGTTGGACTATGAAGAAGGCTGAGCGCCGAAGAATTGATGCTTTTGAACTGTGGTGTTGGAGAAAACTCTTGAGAGTCCCTTGGACTGCAAGGAGATCCAACCAGCCCATTCTAAAGGAGATCAGTCCTGGGTGTTCACTGGAAGGACTGTGATGCTAAAGCTGAAACTCCAATACTTTGGCCACCTCATGCAAAGAGTTGACTCATTGGAAAAGACTCTGATGCTGGGAGGGATTGCAGGCAGGAGGAGAAGGGGACAACAGAAGATGAGATGCTTGGATGGCATGACGGACTCGATGGATATGAGTTTGGGTAAACTCCGGAAGTTGGTGATACACAGGGAGGCCTGGCGTGCTGCGATTCATGGGGTTGCAAACAGTCGGACACGATTGAGCAACTGAACTAAACTGAACTGAATTGAAGCTGTGACAACAACAACGACAAAATCTTCCACTGAGACAGGCAGCTGTCTGGGGTAGGATTCATCAACATCTAGCTCTCCTTAACTTTCTGGTTACTGGCAGCCATCAGAGCTTACTTCAAAGATATTGTATGTCAACAGAGGAAGCCAGAGAATGTTATTCAGCAGGGCTCAGCTCTTAAAAATTATTCTCCCAGATGTTCCTGTTCTGTGTGAATATGCAACTCTTAATTCTAGGTTAGCCATTAAAAAATAAAACAATGCCTATTTAAAAATATACAAAGCTGATTTGTAAATGCTTCTTTTCAATTTTTGGTAGTTAACCCAGTTTAAGTGTAAATATATATTCAAATGATTTTTAAAAATAGATATTCAAGTTAATTAGGTATGAGTATTCAATAGTTTTTAGCTCAGATAATACTGAAGTACACTGTTCAGTTCAGTTGCTCAGTTGTGTCCGACTCTCTGCGACCCCATGGACTATATAGCACACGGGCTTCCCGGTCCTTCATTATCTCCCAGAGTTTGCTCAGACTCATGTCCATTGAATCAGTGATGCCATCCAACCATCTCATCCTGTTGCTCCCTTCTCCTCCTGGCCTCAATCTTTCCCAGCCCAGTACAGAAGTACACTGTAGTCAACTGCAATTGTAAATCTCCCATATAAAATATACGTATTTAAGTATTAATTCAGCCATTGTACCAAAAAAGAAAATGTTTCTGATGTAAGCAAGCTTTCATTTGAGTGAAGCAGTGCTTTATTTATAAACTTAGGAGAAAAGCATTTTTAATTTAAGGCATTAGCTGATAAATCTAAGAGACCATGTATTATAAGGCAATGGTTCTCACGTTTTTAGCAGGCAGAGTACTTGAGGGTTGATGCCTTAGTAGTATGGGGCTTCCCCGGTGGTGTTAGAGGTAAAGAACCCACGTGCCAGTGCAGGAGACTAAGAGACATGGATTCGATCCCTGGGTCGGGAAGATGCCCTGGGGGAGGGCATGGCAACCCACTCCAGTATTCTTGCCTGGAGAATCTCACGGACAGAGAAGCCTGGAGGGTTATGGCTCACAGGGTCACAAAGAGTTGGACATGACTAAAGTGACTTAGCATGCATGCCTTAGTAGTATATTATAACACCACAGGAATTAAGAAATTTCATTAAGTAAAAATTGACTATATGAAATAAAACTGTAAGTTCACAGATAGGAAAAAAACCCCTAAGTTATTGAACAAGTAATTATTCTTAGATTGTTGCTAAGTTTTTCATGAATATTTATTGCAGTAATCAATGTATAAAATATTTATAAACAATTTTAAGGTGAGAAGAGTATATTATTATTTTCTACAATTTTGGAAAAGATCACCGCAATTCAATTTTATTGGCAGAATACCTCAATCTTGTAAGACATAAGCACAGTTTAAATATTACAATAGCATATTTTATTAGTGATCTATGACCTTGAACCTCAGTTTCCTCATCTGTAAAATAAAAGTTCTCATCTATCTGACTTCTGAAGCCCATTCTAACATTAATATTTACAGCAGCCCTTCTGGTCAGATCTTAAACAGTAACTGGCATTTCCCCCCTCTAAACTTTTATATTTCTTCTATTCTTAAAAGTAGTGTTATTTTAAGGAGTCTGAAATTTTCTCTGAGGCTTATGGGCTTCTAGAGAAGCTAACAAATATACTTTTCTCTAAGTGGATCCAAAATAAAATAGCAATTTGTTAATTTATAATAGTCAAAACTGCAAACTACACTGTGGCCTTCTAAATGGTCTCATAGTTATGGAGTGATTAAGAATGATCAAATCCCCAAATATGGCACCTGCAGGCAGTATAATCTCAGTTAAATTCCTCACTCTAAAATAGGGATACAAGTACTTCATAGGGTCGTAGAGAGGGCTAAAGGAGATAAGGCATACAAATCCTTCAGGGTGGTACCTGCCATAGAGTTATAAGTGGTTGTTTTATTTCATTAGTCTCCATCCCTGTTCTTTTCCATCATGCAAATCTTTAAAATAAATCTTCCTAAAAACTCATCTATTAAATCAAGACCAAACTCGCTACCTTGGCCCCCACAGCTTGTGCAATACCTTCTGTACAAAGTGCTGTTCTAGTCTTAGCCTGTTCCCCTCTACTAATAATGACTAAAGCACTACTGTTCTTTATATTTTGTGATTTGGCTTATGCTGTTCCCTTCTGCCTAGAACCTTTCCTCTAAAGGCCTACCTAGCCATCAATGTCAATAATATTAACATAAATAATAATAAAGGCTATAATTTATTAAATGCTTATTATTCTGTACCAGAGAGTTTCCTAAGCACAACATATCTTATCTCATTTATTTTTATAATTTAGTAAACAGAAATAATCTTCATTTTACCTATGAAAAAAAATAAGATAATTTAAGATCACAAAAGAACTAATAAGTGGTCTGTGTAGCCCCACATCTCATGTTGTTAACCTGGACTGTATTGGTTGGTCATTCAAAAAAAAAATTGCTAGTTACACACACTATAGAAAATAGTCTGGTCTCTCTCTTTTTTTTTTTTCTTAAAAACAAAACAAAACAAAAAAACATGTGGCATATCCTCTCTGGTAAACACTAGCATGAGGAAAGGGATTAAATCTTGTTTCTAATGATGGATTTTCAAATCATGAGAACTTGAATTTCATCTAGGAAAGCTCTGGTAACACTTTCCAGACTTTGGCAAGTTATGCAGATTCTAGTCAAAAAGTTCAAAGTCGGTAATTTATGTCACAGACAATTTCTTTATAAAACTAATTTTTCTTCATTTTTCAGTCTCATCACTATTTTCTTAAATTGTTGACAATAAGCATTGAAATGTTCCTAACATAAACCAACTGATACATCTAATGTGAGGTTCCCTAACATAGGGTGGGGGGAGAACAAAAAATTAAAGGACTGATAACCCCCAAAACAAGAATGATAAACGTACTGTCTTGTCAATAGCATCCCAAATTTTTTGACCTTTTGAATTTTTCTTGAAAGTTTTGAAAAATAATCACATAGCAGTATGTTAGTTATGCACAGGATCTAAAATTTTAAGAAAAACAGGCTTTATAGGAAATACACTAACAGAAGAATGTCACACATCATGTCACTTTCAAATTTTCTCATTTTCTGAATTCAGTGGCTAAACTGAAGTACTTTACATTAAAAAAATATATATATACATAATAAAAACATATATATAATATACTACCTCTCTTTAAAGCACCAGCTAAAATGGTGCCAAGAGCTAGGAAACAGCCTATAATTCAACAGGTATAAGGATTTAAGAAATAATGGAATAAAATAAAATTGTACCACTCTCGAGAGCATGAGAATGAGATTTTCGCTTATTGCACACTTAAGAGAATACCCAGAGCACTAGCACTGACACCCTTGGAGGCACTACACGGTGCCACTGCCGAATTTTAAGTGACCGTGGAAACCTAAGCAGGCAAAGATTACATGAAATAGCCTATCAAAAAAAAAAAAAAGGCAATGACTATATGCCAAAAAATGAATAAACATTAAAAAGTACTTTTTTCTCTACCAGGATCAATAAGATACAGCTCCTCATCTCTATCTTTAAAATGCTCTGAAAGATCCTGCTACTGAACTGGTATTATTACTACTTTTTATAATGATCTTTTTCTGACATCTGTATTTTATCAATCAAGCATTCTTTTCTCCTTTTTAAAGGCTAAATATCTAGAAATCTAATCTTTTCTACAAAGGCTTTCCGACAATTTTCATTACTTGTTTTTTTTTTTCTGCAGCTTTTTTAGTGCTTCCATCACCATTTATCATCAAGAAAAAGAATTCATAAGATGTCTGACTCAGAGCAAGCAATAAACAGTGTGACTATTTTGAGCCATGACCACGTCAGCATGGCATCTCTTTTTATTGTTTAACACAGCAGCATTTGTCACTAGATGTTTCATAATATACTATGCATTAATGATGCTAATCAACCACAATTTTTTCCCTCAGTTAACTTGTAACACTCCCTTATCAACACTGAGAGGAAGATGTTAGCTAAGTCTGCCTCTAAGAGTTAGATATATCCTTACAAAAGTGTACTATTTAACTTTTGGAGAATAGAAGGATGTATTTTCCCTTCTTTTTTAAATTGAGATATAAGTAACATATAACAGGAGATATTTTCTGACAGTTTAAACGGTGTACTTTCATGAGAAAACTGAAAAATTCACCAACTGTTTATGTACCTAAGTATGGGCTTCCCAGGGGGCTCAGTGGTAAAGAATCCACCTGCTAAGCAGGAGATGTGGGTTCGATCCCTAGGTCAGGGATCCCCTAGATAAAGAAATGGCAACCCACTCTAGTATTACTGCCTGGGAAATCCAATGGACAGAGGAGCCTAGTGGGCTACAGTCCATGGGGTCACAAAAAAATTGGCTTAGCAACTAAAACAACAATTTAAATACTTCAGCAAAGTACACTCTTAATCTAATACATTTTCTTACCTCAGGAGCAAACATGGTCTCATACGTAGGATTATACTGAACCTCTTTGACAGCAGGGTCAAGGTGAACTCCAGTCTCCAAATCTTCCTATAAGAAAAGCAAATGAACACTAAAGATATGACAAGTAATTATGATATTTTAGAAATTACATTAAGGTCACACTAGCCATCTTAACACCAATTTTATGAAGATTACACTAGTACTTTATGATTAATCATTCTAATAATCAAAGGCTAATAAAAGTACATAATGTAAACAGTTACAGGGGTTAGAATGCATAACAAAATGTTTTTCCTTCCAAAGCACGGACTATCTTATCTGAACAAATTAAAATTTCTAATTAAGTCAACACCACCCAAAGCCTTAATGTAAGAGAGTCCAAAAGAGAGTCCTTTTTTATTAACTCAAAACGTCTGATCTTCTGGTTCCAAATTCAAGAGAAGCACGCCTTCTTTATTCAGCACACCTTTATTAGATATGTACTGAGATGGACTTGGTCAGGGACTGCAGAGGAAACAGAAGGGGGTGTCAGGGCCCAAAACTTCTAAATCTATGTGTTATTATCTACGTCAACTCTTATATTCATCCTCCAACTTAATGAACATAAAAATCTCATCTCCACCAGAGAATCACTGGTAGTCTATCTTATGTAACCCCACCACATGAACAATTATAAATTACAATTTTCTAGCCTGGATCTCTTCCCTGAACTCTAGGGATTTATATATCTGAGCTTTCAACTCAACATCTTTTCTCCCAGGATGTCTAATAGGTATTTCAAACTTAATATATTCAAAAAGGGAACCTCTGGTTTCTCCTTCCTCAGTGACTCCTGCTCCTACTGCTGCTGCTAAGTCACTTCAGTTGTGTCCGACTCTTTGTGACCCCATGGACTGTAGCCCACCAGGCTCCTCTGTCCATGGGATTCTCTAGGCAAGAATACTGGAGTGGGTTGCCATTTTCTTCTCTAGTGACTCCTTCTAGCCTTCTCTAAGTGAACCATAATTCTACCCTTACATCTGTTCAGGTGAAAATCCCCAGAGTTATTCTTGACTCCTTTCTTTCACATTGTACATCCAACCCATCAGTTCTGGACACCCAGAGTTCACCCACTTTTCAAAGTCCTCTTTCACTATCACCTCAGTCCAACTTATCTTCTTGCACCTGGATTATTGTAATACCCTCTGAACTAGTCCCCGCTTCTGCCCTTGTCCACCCACACCTCACTCCATAAAGAGGCCAGTGTGAGTCTTTTAAAATATTAGTCAGATTATGTTACTCTTTCACTCTTAAACCCTCTGGTAGCTTCTCTGCTTAGGGTAAGAGCTGAATGAAGGCCTGCAGGGCTCATTACCAAGCTGTTCTCAGAAAGTATGGCTCCCAAAAGTAGTTTTTATAGGGCACTGCTGTCTTCCTGGATTGTCCCGCCTCAAGCATTTACTATTAAAAACGTGCTATCGCTACATGCTTTATTTACATATCAAACATGTTATAAATAAATTTAATTTAATTAGGGTATTCAAGTTATATTTTTAAATTTTTAAGGAAGTTATATATCATATATGATTTGCATTTCAGTAAAGCTGAAATGACAAAATTGCCATCATAAAATGAAAAAGTTTGAATCTAACTGGTTGAGAATTTACCCTCCATAATCTGTCCTTTATCCTTACCAACTCTGTCTTCACCTAGCTCTGTGCCTGTGCTCACTTTACTCCAGATTCTCTGGCTCATTTGTTATTCCTGGAATTCACCAAAAGGCAATCCTATTTCAGGCTCTCTGCACTTAACTCTTCCCTCTCCTTGCAATTTTCTTTCTCTGGATAGCCACACAACTGTTCTCTCTCCTTTCAGGTCTCTGTATGGTTTTTCTATTTTCCCTTTACCCTGCTTTATTTTTCTCCATTTTATTTATCACCACTTGACATATTTATTGTCTACTTCCCTCTATTAAAGTATAAGCTACAGAAGTTGGACTTTGTATACACAAATGTGTCCTTGGCCCCTAGAACTATCCCTAACATACCACCATCTTTATCCTGCTGGCCTCTTGCTGATGTTAGGATACATCTGTCAACATAATGCAAAGATAATACAAAGCAATATGGCAAATTTTGCAGGACAGGTAGGATATCAGGAAGTTGACAGTGATGCTGGAGAAGCAGTGTCACAGACAAACGAAGATCTGGTAGGGTCAGACCAGTTAACGACCAAAGGTAGAAACCTGATGGGAAAAATAATACTATAGGCAGTTATGGTTCCAGAATTTTGTCACTACTAAAACACCCTTCACCAAAGCAGGCAACTTACTCGACTTCACAAAAATACAGTCCGATCTGACTCCCTTAAACATCCTTCCTCTCTGTTTCAAAATCGTCTACATCTTTATCTTAGCCTTTCTCTTGACTTCAACCTCCACCCCCAATTTTTATGTGCAGTCTTGACCACGCCTGGCCTCTGCATCCACATACTTAACAGCCTATTGAAATTCATTATATGGATATTTCACAGCATCAAACACTTTGCTGTGTCCAAAACAGAAGATATTCTTCCCTCAACTCTGCTGTCACACACTAACAAAGCAGGCACTGAGTCTTACTGATTCTACCCCTGAAACATTTCTAAAGCAACCCTATTCCCCATCTCCGTTCTCTACCTCCTAATGCACACTTCATATCTTGCCTGGTCTATTACAATACATCCTTATCTGCTTTAATGTGTCCCGTTTTTGGCTTATTAAACTAATTGCTGATTTTTAAAAATACCAAGCACTTTCATGTTTTCTGTGCTGTTGGCAATATTACTTTGGTCCTTGTGCATTTCCCTTCATTATCTGATAATATGTCATCTTCTTTTCCCTGATACTTTTTTCCTCTTGGCCCAGGAAAAATGTTTTTCATCCACAGTTCCAAAAGATGTTGTTCATAACTCCTAATAGACCTTGTAATATATTATTTATTGCACATGACTTTTACTTATATTTCATATCCTTACTGTCTAGTAGAATGCAGGGCATTAAGTCCATGTTCAATAAATATTAGTTAAATGGAAAGAAATGACAGATCCATAGACAAATTAGAAGATGAAGGCTGACCAAAGATCACTGAATTCTGCATTTATGTCACAAAAAATCTTGGCCAGAGCAGTTTTGGTAATGGGGTAAAGTATGGAGAGCCTGTTGCAAGGGGCCGAGGTATAACGGAAGATTTAGGAAAAAAAGACAGTAAAATTTTTTGCTCTTTCAAGACATCTGGCAGTAAATAAGAGATGAGGAGCCAGATTGAAGGATTTTAATGGTAAAATTCTGTTTCTTTCCTTTTTAAAGAAAAGGCTAAGCCAAAGATTCAGTCAGTCATAAGCTACAGGAAAGGCGCAAGTAGGGAGAAACATATGATAAGAATGAGGGAATAATCAAAAAGCTGTGGTCATTCTGGAAGAGGGGTGGGAAAGGAGTGAATCTGGGAAAGAGCCAATTAGCCTCTGAAAAGAGGAGGAGATGAAATAGAGACTACAGTAACAAGAATGAATAATGGGTGATAGATGTTTGGAGTTGGTGGGAGATTTTGGGAGTCACAGATGATCTTTTAATTTTCTTTATGTAGTTAGGAACACAGACATCTTCAAAAAATAAGGGTAATATCTGGATTCACTTATTCATTCAGTAAATACTGCCTGAGTGCCTACTATGTGTCAAACACTGTTCTAGGCCCTGTAGAAACAGACAAAGCTCCCTGTCCTTATAAAGCTTATATCCTAATGAGGAAGACAGACAATAACCGATATAATAAAGAAGTGAATTTGCTAGAAGAGGGTAAGTGCTATAAAAAGGAGCATTTAACAAGAACAGTGCCAAGATCAGGGTAGACATAGTATGTCACATAATCCTTGCAACACTTTTGTGAAGTAGTAGCAAGCTTAAGTCACCGACCCCAAGGTACCAACAGAGTAAGTAAGAAAAGGAAAAAGTTAAAGTAGCCACAGTGAACAATGTTAAAGATACCTAATTAGTGGCAAACAAACAAACAAACAAAAATCACTGAGTATGGGTCAGGGTTTTTAGTTACAAGTAAGTGAAACGTTGCCTGGAAAATCCCATGGACGCCTGGTAGGCTGCAGTCCATGGGTTCGCTAAGAGTCGGACACGAATGAGCGACTTCCCTTTCACTTTTCACTTTCACACACTGGAGAAGGAAATGGCAACCCACTCCAGTGTTCTTGCCTGAAGAATCCCAGGGACGGGGGAGCCTGGTGGGCTTCCGTCTATGGGGTCGCACAGAGTCGGACACGGCTGAAGCGACTTAGCAGCAGCAGCTGCAGCAAGTGAAACGTTCACAGGCTGATTAAACTATATTGAATCCTTTTGAGTTTCTCTTGGAATTCTCAAAGGTGGAGAATTAGCTTGGGGGAATAGGCGCCAAAACAGGGTTAAGTATATAGATGGAATCATAATTCAAAATCAATCATATCTCAAAACCAGTCCAGTGAGAACAAAAGGTCACTGTTACCAAACATGATTATTAAACACTGGATGCTGTGATCAAGACTGCTGGTTGAAGGAACTAGATTATGCTGGTCACCACTGGTTGCCATGTAAAATGTTCTTTCTTTGCTTCCTCGTGGATTAGCTTTAGATTAGAATTTAGGTGGGTGCATCTGTCTGTCCCAGCCCAAATCACAGCCCTAAGCCTTAGCCAACAGGGAGCTGGGAGAATGAGAATCTGGGTTTTCAGCTTCTGAGGCAGGGAAGGGTGTTAACACTACAAGGGAAGGGCGCTCCAAAGCTGGGCCACGTACTTACGTGATACATATACGTTACCCCAGAAAGCATACCAAATCTTCATTGACTATAGAGAGTACATAGGGCTTAGCATCAAAACACAATACCATAAAGTTAAGCTGCATAAAAATGAAATTAAATTATTTTCTTTCTTAACATTCAACTTATACTGATAAACTGCTTAAATGAACAAGAGGCTCAGCCACATTCATACCTCCCCAGTGGTTTTTTTTAGAAAACAGTTGCTAGAACCACTTTATAATATGATTTACCAGATCTTTCTGATTAAGGGTATTTTAAATATTCTAAATTTGAATTACTTTAAACAGAGTACCATGAGACATCAAGTTTTAAACACAAAATACAATTTAAAAAGAACTACTTTTAAGAAGCAACAGTGGCAACTAATAAAAAATATAAATAGGTCCCAGTTTCTGGTTCCTGCTAATAAAATTACAGAACAAACTGAACAACTCTTCAGAAACTGAAGAGTTATTAATTTTACATTTAATTAGAAAAACTTGGACAACATCACAACCTTGTTTTAATACCCACGAGGAGTTCAGTAACAATTAGGCATGCAATTGAAATTAGCAGAGAATTACAAAGGATTTCTATTCAGCTTCAATTAGCCATGAAAATTAAAGTGCAGTAAGTGAAGGGCACCCTATGGGTCAAATAAGTTTAAACAGGTTATCTTTTGTTGATTCAAAGTAATTTGAGAATAAAGTTAAATATTATGTACATTTTAGTCTTTTTCACATTTCTTAGCTGTTATACAAATAAGAAAAATGGATGCAAAAGCACTTTGTAAACTATAAAGCAGGACATAAATATTAACCATTGTTACAGACTATCAATGTTATAGGTTTTTGTCCCCAGAAAGTGAATATGACTAGACTTCTAAAATGGGAGCTTAAATGGCTGAGATAAAATAACAGAAATTCATATGAAGATACCTTTTGAGTTTTGCCCTTAAAAAAATACAGAGGAAAAAGACTATAATAAAAAATAAAATGTTTTCTATTTCTAAAAAATTTGGCCCAGGGTTACAAGTGCAATTTCATAATTTTCAAATCTGGGGGTTTTGTAGTTATCTTTTTGTGTCTGATTAGCTTAGATGCATTGTGGTCAGAGAATGTGATTATGATTTAAAATGTACTGAGATTTATTTTATGGCCTAGTACATGGGGCAGCAAACTACAATTATTGGGCCAAGTCTAGCCCACAGTCTGTTTCTGTATCAACAAGCTAAGTAAATGTAAGATACTTACATTTTAAAGGGTTGTTTTAAAAAAGAAAGATGGAAAGACAGTAAGATGTGACAAAGACTGTATGTGGCTAGCATGTTATATGCGAGTCATTCAGTTGTGTCCAACTCTTTGCGACCCCATGGACTACAGCCCACCAGGCTGGAATTTGCCAAGCCCACCTGGAATTCTCCAGGCAAGAATACTGGAGTGGGTAGCCATTCCCTTTTCCAGGGGATCTTCCTGACCCAAGGACTGAACCCAAGTCTCCTGAATCACAGACGAGTTCTTTAACATCTGAACCAACAGGGAAGCTCAGTGGCCAGCAAAGCCCAAAATATTTACTATCTGGCCCTTAACCAATCCTTGGCCTAGTATATGGTCAGTTTTTAAAAAATGTTTTATTAGTGCTTAAAACAATTTTCTACATTGAATGCTATGTCCTTTATACCCTTTAGATACAGTTTCCTAATTTTGTTGTTTGAATTTTCTATATCATTACTGATTTTGTTTTGCTTATCCTATCAATTATTGAAAGAGGTATATTAAAATCTTCTGCTATAATTGTAAACTTGTCAATTTCTCTCATAGTTATAAAAATTTTTGCTTTAATATTTTGAGCTTTCTACATTATTGTGTGCTAAATTGCTTCAGTCATGTTTGACTCTTTGAGACCCTATGGACTGTAGACTGCCAGGCCCCTCTGTCCATGGGATTCTCCAGGCAAAAATACTGGAGTGGGTTGCCATGCCCTCCTCCAGGGGATCTTCCCAACCCAGGAATCGAACACGTCTCTTATGTTTCCTGCATTGGTAGGCGGGTTCTTCACTAGTGCTACCATTAGATGCACATAAATTTAAAATTGTTATATACCCCTTTGTGAATTCAGCCTTGAATCATTATGAAGTGATCCTTTTTCCATTTAAGTCTATTTTATTGACCCTAATACAACCAATACCATTTTCTTTTGCTTGGAATTTGCCTGATATACCATTATGAAAGTAGTAAGTCAAAAAATTAAATAATGGAAAAAAAAAACCTCCACAATTTATTATTATACTAGCATAAAACTAAGATGCACCTAGAAATGTCTGTGGGGATTCCTAGGTGGTGCAGTGGTAAAGAATCCACCTGCCAATGCAAGAGATGCATGCAGTACAGGTTCAATCCCTGGGTCAGGAAGATCCCCTGGAGTAGGAAACAGCAACCCACTGTTCCACAGAGGAGCCTGATGGGCTACAGTCCACGGGGTCACCAAGAGTTGGACACCACTGAGTGACTGAGCACACACACAGAAATCTCTGCAACAAAACTGTTCAAGATATTGATGCAGGAAATTATACACTTTCAAAGAAATTAAAAATCTAAAGAAGACCTAAATGAATGAATAGATAGAACACTGTCTTCAAACTGATCTATCATTCAATTCAATCTCAAACAATATCCCACTTGGATGTTAGCAGAACTTACAAGTTAATTATAAATCATATGTAGAATTACAGGGGACAAGAAAAGCCAAGACATTCTTGAATAACAAAAAATGGATAGAGGTGAGGGGGTAGAACAACCTACAAAGATCAAAGCCATATTATTAAAAATATTCATACCATACACAAAACTTAATTCCGTGGATTTATGGCTTAAATGTAAAAGCAAAAATATAGTGCTTTCGAAAGACAAAATAGGAGCATATTTTTATGGCTTTGGTAAAAGAATTTATCCAACAAGGAAAATCTGTGGCTTATTATTTCTCCATAACAAGACACAAATTTGCAACATACATAATTAACACAGGATAATATCCAGAATATATAAAGATCTCCTACACATTAGAAGGAAAAGACAACCCAATAGTAACTTCAAAAATAAAAACACTAATAAGATATATGAACTCTCATTAGTGTTCAGTGATATGGATTAAAAAACATTGCATAAGTTCATACTTTGCCAAAATGTTTACTATTAGTCACAACTTGACAATTACAGATGAATGTATTTGTATGCGTCACATCTTTCCCCTGGATATTTTTCCACCATTAAATTTACTAGGTATAAGCTTTTCAAAATAAAGCTTATTAACAAACAAGTGATCATCAATATCCCTTACTCTCAGACACTAGAGCACTGGGGCGGTTTAGCCCCAGCCCTATCTCTGATGGACCTCTGATACTTTATTCAATCTTTTCTCCTGGATTATTTTACTTGTAACATGAAGTGATTGAACTGAGTTCTACAGATGTCCCCACACTCCCACCCGTTCGGTATACATTGAATCTCAATGTTCGTACTTTTTCAAGACTTTGTTTTCCACTTATTCTTTCATTCCTTTACTCACCTTCTCTCTCTCTCATAACTTTGTATATGAGGCATTGAAAACATGAAAACAAATATACACAACAACCTCAGGTCTCTAGGGTCTGGTCCAGAGGAAAAAAAAAATTAACAAATCACAGCAATGTGGCAAATGCTGTATATACAACTGAAGTGTGGGAAGGGGGTTGAGGTAGACGGAAGAGGAAACATGCGCTGAGACTGAACAACAGCAGAGTTTTGGGGGGTGGGAAAGAAGGGAGGCATGAGGCAAGGGATTTCCAGGCACAGAGGCTGCTGCTGCTGCTAAGTCGCTTCAGTTGTGTCCGACTCTGTGCGACCCCAGAGACGGCAGCCCACCAGGCTCCCGTCCCTGGGATTCTCCAGGCAAGGCACAGAAGCTAGTGTGAGCAAAATCTTGAGGGGGATAAAAGAAAATAGGTTTGAGGGCTTTGTGGAGAGGTCATCATGGGAGAATGGCAGGCCTCATATGTTATTAATACATAAGGAACTTAGAAATTACTGGGCAGGCAATAGAGTGTCTTTGGCAAGGAAGTGATATGATAACACTGGAATTTAGAAACTCATTCTGAGCGCATTGTGAAGTGAAACTCGGGATATGGAGCTGGGAGACAAGAAAGAAGGAAGTAGAAAGTCCAGTTAGAAAGTTATTATAATTGTCTTGAAGAAAAATTATAAAATTATAAGAATCTGAACAGTGGTAGCAGAAAAGGAAAAAGAGATGTGATAAATAACATAGGCACTATTGAGTAATGGTTCCTATTCATTACCAGGACCTATTACCCAATAGTAGGAATTCAGAGAGAAAGAAAAGTCAAGAATGACACTTGAGAGAAGTGAGGAAGATATAAAGTAGGCTGCATCAGTAAAAATAGAGAAGTAGAAATTGATTTGAGAGACATTAATGAAACAGACATGTTAGAACCATTTGATTGATGAGCTTCAGGGGCTGAGGAAGAAGGAAAAGGAAGACCTCTCTGTTCTAATATGTAGGTTATAGAATCATTAATTCAAATGGGAAAAACAGGTAAAGCAGATCCTGAGGCAAAGAAAATGCTTATATTTTAACACATTGGATTGGAGGTGACTGTGAGCCATCCTGGGAGAGAGGTTAATAGTTCTGAAGCTAGCAAGGAGTTTAGAATGGATAAAGATAGTGTGCCTGGCACATGACTTATGAGATAATTACTAATGTTATCTCCTACTTTACAGATGAGAAAAAAGTTAGACATGGAACACTTAAATAATTTATCCAAGGTCACAATTCGGGTAACTCATGGAGGTAAGATTTGAATTCTGGCAGTCTTGATACCAGAGTCTGTGCGAACCATTTCAGTATTCACCTGTGAGTCATCAGAAGTACTGCAGGTTGAAGGCCTGGAGAGTATGAGGGATGCAAAACGGACTAAGAGTCTCAGGAAACATCAATATTGAAAGGGAGGGCAAAAGAACAGGAAAGAGAAGGCTGAGAATAGACCCATGGAAGCCAGAGGGAGAGAAAGTTTCCAAGAACTATTTAATACTGTCACTTGATGCACATAATCAAGACAACAGAACTTGACAACTGGAAGCCCAGTGACATTACTCAGAGAGAGTAAGTTTCCCAAGAGGCTAGGGCAAGGCTGCATTGAGTTGAGGAGAAAGTGAGATAAAGTGGGAGAGCTCCAAAAAGCTGAGTTTCGAGAAGAATGAAGACTCAGGAGGCTGTTGGAGGACTCTAAGTTTGAGGTGTTTGTTTTGTTATAAAAATAGAAGGATTCTAAGTATTCTTTCATACTTGATGTCTCTTTAAAAAGTAAAATCCACAAATAGCTCACTAAAAACCTGTAAGAGACTTAAGTTATAGCACCTGACTTGGGAACATCATAATTAGAAAGAAGTTTTTGCACACTGCCTCCCCTCACCACATCCTGAGCTCCTCATCCACCCCCATTAGGCTCTACTGGACCAGTACTACCAACTGGTAGATACTCTACTCCAGCTCCAGACACAGACACGTTTCCTCAGTTCTTCAAAGACATTCATCTCGTTGTCATCTCAAGGTTTGCTACCTCCTTTTGCTGGGAAACACTTGCCTTATTGTGCACTTGGCTGCTGCTGCTGCTAAGTCACTTCAGTCGTGTCCGACTCTGCGTAACCCCATAGACAGCAGCCCACCAGGCTCCGCCATCCCTGGAATTCTCCAGGCAAGAACACTGGAGGGGGTTGCCATTTCCTTCTCCAATGCATGAAAGTGAAAAGTGAAAGTGAAGTAGCTCAATCCTGTCTGACCCTCAGGGACCCCATGGACTGCAGCCTTCCAGGCTCCTCCGTCCATGGGATTTTCCAGGCAAGAGTACGGGAGTGGGGTGCCATTGCCTTCTCTGCCAATTGGCTGGCTGTTTCCTATTCCTCAAAGCCACTTTTTCAAGAAGACTTCCCTAAACAATCTAGAGAAGTCAGGCTCCTACCTTATTCTCTATTACAGAACTCTATTTCATGGAGTTCTGTTTTTCTCCTTCACTCTGTAACCACTTCATTTGTTCACATTTTACTGGCTGCCTTTTCCACGAAAACTAACACATCAAGGTATCAAAGATGTCTGGCTTATTGGCCTCTGTGTCTTCAGCTCTTAGAACAGTTCCTGGGAAGTAACATGTGTTCAATAAACACTTGTTAAAGGAACTATATAACCCAATTTCTTCCTCTATCACCTTCCTCAGTTGGGAACATGCACACTATTTCTTAAATTCAAGGTCTTTTCTCACTGCCTTGCCTTATATATGCACTTTTATTAGACACCAAGCTTTATTTAGTCACAATAATCCTCTTATGTATGTAGGTGCTTTAAAAATTATACCTCCGTTGTACAGTCTCAGGTGAGGAGACTGAGGAGGCTGTCTAACTTGTCCAAGTTCAAACAAGTGGTGGAGCCGGGATCAGATTCTAGTTCTGACTTCAAAAACAAAACAAAGCCAGGCCGCTGCTCATTTAAAGCGAGGGCACACACGCTACTCTGGGAAGTTCTGATTTAGGTTTGTTTATGTTGTTACACCCGGAGAAGGCAATGGCACCCCACTCCAGTACTCTTGCCTGGAAAATCCCATGGACGGAGGAGCCTGGTGGGCTGCAGTCCATGGGGTCGCTAAGAGTCGGACACGACTGAGCGACTTCACTTTCACTTTTCACTTTCATGCATTGGAGAAGGAAATGGCAACCCACTCCAGTGTTCTTGCCTGGAGAATCCCAGGGACGGGGGAGCCTGGTGGGCTGCCGTCTCTGGAGTCGCACAGAGTCGGACACGACTGAAGCGACTTAGCAGCAGCAGCAGCAACATGTTGTTACACCTACTCTAACCAGGGCACATCCTAATCCAGAAATTCAAATTTCACCCCCTCTTCCCGACTACGGGAGCCAAGAGCAGGGAGTGGAGGACTGTTTCGAACTTCCAATTCCCAGCTTCTCCCGAGAAAGACCTACAGAGGGAGTGGAATCCAAGCGATAGCCAGCTGTCAGGACCGAGGAACAGGTAACCGGGGTTCTAACAAGTGACTGTCGGATTTTGGAGGAGAAACCGACAGTTCCCGCAGCGCACCAGTGGCCAAAGCGCTTACCTTAACTGCCACCTCCGGAGCGGAGTCCACTGCCACTGCCAGAGAGGGCTTATCCGAAGACGATTTAGTTAAGTGCATGAGGGAATCCGCGGCTGGCAAGGAACACCGCCCGCCCTCACTGTCCGAGTCCGATTCGGACCCTGAACCCGAACCATAAGAAGCAGCGAGAGCTGCAATCGCAGCCGACATGACGGCAACAGATAATCTGTGAAGACCAGGCCCTGGCGGAAGAAGGAGCAGCTTTAGGTCCTGACAGATTGCAGTAATAGACATTATTTAGTTCCTCTCCTAAGAAACCATTTATATTTTAAAACAATCAACACAGTCGATAAACTAGTATTAGAATAAGTGCAGTGGAACTCGAGATTTGGAAATATCTACCTAGGGAAACAGAGACTATTATAACAGCTTACAACTTTCGGGACCTATGTGACTAGATTAAAGACTACGAGTTCCGAAATACCTTGAGGCCGCCAAGTGCTACACTCCCGGCGTGCAGCGCGGCGGGAAGTGGAAGAAGCACCATGGGGATTGTAGTTTGGAGCGAGGGGCGGGGCGGGGCAGGCAGGCCCCTCTTTGACCCCGCCCCTGAATGGTTGGTTCATTCAATTGGCTATCATCTTCCCTCATTCCCCGGCCAAGCACTGTTCTCACCGTCCCCCTCCCCCAAACTGAGGATTGGGCAATACCATATAAGCCTCAGGAAAGGGGGGGGAAGAGCGATATTCATCCCCACTGATGGGTGAGTGGGTGGGGGCTGAGTTTCCCACCACAGCTGCACCTGGGCACTGAGAGCTGAAGAGGAAAGTGAGAATCTTAAGTGGGAAGACGTTGACTGACGGGGAATAGCTCCTGGTGGGAAAGATGGGGGATTAGGTGGCGAGAGTCCAGCGGTCCCCCCCCTGCTTCAGGCGCGGGTCTCCGCGTCCGGTTGTGGAGCGTCGCGAACGAGGAGGGGGCGGGTGGGGGGCGGCGGCGGCGGCGACTCACGGTGTTGTTCGCTCGCGCGTCGAGCACACGGTGGGTCCGGTGACTGGCGGACGTCGCAGGCGGCGTTCCCCGTGGCCCGGTTCCTCGACCACTGCCCACAGCGGGTTCCACCCGGGAGACTGACGCTCCTGGAGGCTCTAGGTGGAGTCCCGGGAGCTGAGGGGGACAGGCAGCCGCCGCCGAAGCATGAAGAAGGGGTAAGGCAAGAGCCCCTCAAGATTTCTCGGTGAGCGCGAGTCTCTGAGGAATTGTTTATCAGGGGGTCAGGGTACCGGGAGAGGAACTCTCCCCCACTGGCCAAGAACGGAGAGAGGTGCGCTTGGAGCGCTAGCCAGCCAAAGGTTGTGGGGATGGGCGCGCCTCCCCCGCGACGGCCCCCACCCCCATTCGCGGGTTTCCAGAGCTCCGGCCGCCCACCCGCCAGCGGAGCTGTGGACCTAGGGACCCGGCGGCCGGAGGGCGCGCCTGGTTCTCGGTTGCGGGGACCGCCTCGAGGCTGCTCTAGGCGGGGAGACTGCGGGTCTCACCTGAGGTGCCACCGCCTGAGCGCCCCTGCCCCCGCGACCCGCCTCTGTGCCTGCTCGCTCCGGGGGAGCCTGCGGCACCGGGTGCTGGAGAAGCCAGGCTCGAGCTACGTGCCCGAGGCTCCGTAAAGCCAGCTGGTGCGTTTGCGTGTTTGAGCCGCGAGTCTGTGTCTCTAAAGACACAACATAACGGTAAAGCGAGTGCGGGGATCCCTTTCTTCGCTGGAAGAGGATGCGAAGCGGGCTGTCGTCTCCGACGCCTCCTCTGGGGAGAGGGGGGCCTTGGGCAGAGTTAGGGAGCTGCTCACCCAGCTCCGACGTCGGCGGGACTCGCCCATTGTGCCACCCGGATAATTATTCAACTCTGCAGCATCCATTGCACCTTTTCCCATTTTTCTTTTCCCCTTGCTATAGCATGCCCCCTAGCTTCGGTACCCTGACGCCTTCTGTTGCACTTGCGGATGATGAACTGGAATAATGGCAAAAAGAAAGCACATCTGACCTGAGCATTCACAACCTATCTTATAGCCGATTTATTAAAGAATCCCCAACTAGACTAGATACTTGAACACGATTCAGTTTGATTCTCTCGTTTTCTATGCAAAGTGTGCCTAGGTTTATATTTTAATTTTTTTTTTTTTTTTTTGGTGTTATATCCACGTGTTAGCTAAGTCTTGTTTCTGTCCAGGAATTGATGTATTGGTTTATTGGTTATGCAACCCATCTAATGTTCTTTAATTTGTATAGGAGATAACTTTCATTTTCCTAATTGTTGATAGCACTATATCATAGTTACGGACACAGTTTGTCTTTCGAACTCTCAGGAACTGTTTTTTTCCCCCTTATGCTCTAAGTTTCTGTTAGGAAAAGTGTTTTTCTTTACTGTCCAATATTTGGTACCAAATTTCTCAAGTTTTGAATAAGGAAAGTTTTGTATATCTTTGTTTTTCAGTAATGGAATATTTGATTGCTAATCCTAGGCTTCGGTTGAATGAAAGGAAGCATTTAGTATTTAAGATGGGGTTTTAACTGAAATAACGATACATTTCCTAAATTTATCTAATTTTACTTTTTATTCTCCCTTTGCAATGTCATGTATTTAATTACTTGTCAGAGGATTTCTTCTCATTTTTTTTAACTTCTGTCTGCAAGGATGGGTAGGCTACAATTTTGCATGATCTACCTGAAAGATAAAATATTTTTTAGAAACGGAAGAAACAACTGTTGGTTATTTGATTATTATGCTAAAAACTGTTTACATCTCATTATTTAAAAATAAATGATTCGTTACCAAAAATAAGTGTTTTATTTTTCTTTTTTGTAATCCTCCCTTTCTAGCTTTTCTTATTTTAGATTGTTGGCATAACCCTCTTGGTAAAACGAATTTGCACATAGGCATTGCAGAGGCAGTTGTTTTAAGGTACAGTAATTGTTTTATGGCACTTGGAAGTGGCCCACGTATAACTTGATGATGTAGAATCAGTTGCTTGTTAGGAAATGACCATGCAGTTTATAAAATGGACACCTTGCCTTGGTTTCCTTATATGTAAATGGAAAAGTCCATTTATGCCACCAGCTGGTATGCATAAATTAAGTAAATATGTTTTCATGATGCTTTTAAATATTTTAAAATACTTATTCACATATTTTAGCTGGTGAATGGTGAAAATATTTCAGTGTAAAATACAGTGAAAAATGTCATTAGGATTTTCTGTGGCATGTTAGAATGGCTGATTTACATTGAATTTTGCTTTGAAACATGGCTCTAAATTGAATGTTTCTCATCCATCATATTTTTAATAATTGCAAATTTAAAAAGTAATAGTTAATACATATATGTAGTTTTCAGTATAGGTTTAGTTAATATTGATGAAAAGTTACATGATTTGGTAATAAAAAGTAGAGTATTGAATAAAGTTTGTGAAAAAGAAAATCTCCGGAAAACATTTAGACCTTTTTCATTGAAAAACTTGCAGAAGACACAATTCAAAATACGTTTTCAATTTGTAATACATTGATGTTTGTAGTGTAATGTAATACATTGACTTTGTAATACATTGAAAATACATTGATCATTTGTAAGGTATGATATGGAGCTACTTTATTCAGGTTTGTAAATAACCATATATATGTTCAGAGAGTGTATCAATATAATACCATATTTAATTACACATATCCCTTTATTGTCAGAATAAGGTATTGCCAAGTACTTGATTTTCATTATTACAATATCTAGTAGCTTTTGATTTCCTTTTTGGAGGGTTAATTCAATTAATTTTCATAGCAAAAACTGCTATTAAAGTATATTATTACTTTTACCAAAACAATACTTTTAATTACTTTGTGGTGAAATTTCATATAAATGATAAGACTATTCAAATATTTTTAAGGTTATTACTGTATAGTTTCCTTTTTAAGAATTAATTTTATGACGCTTTTAATGTTTCCTTAAATGACCAACTGAAATTCAGCTGTCATTATTACTTCATAAATACAGTTAACTCAAGATTTATCTAAGCTCAGGAGATGCCAACTCAGGAGATGCGGGCTGGATCCCTGGGTCGGGAAGATCCCCTGGAGAAGAAAATGGCAATCCACTGCAGTATTCTTGCCTGGGAAATCCCATGGACAGAGGAGCCTGGGGGCCTGCAGTCCATGGGGTCACAAAGAGTTGATTTGAACATGACTGAGTGACTAAACAACAACTGAAATTGCTAGCATAATCTTAGCAAATAGTATAGATTTAATTTTTGTTGGACTAATAAAATGAGAGAATGAAGAATATCCATTGATTTAGTGTACCATGTAGAAAAATTTTAAAAGATATATCAAATTTTCAATTCAGAAAGCATATAGCTTTATCTCAAGAGAAAAGAAAAAAAATGTATTGGGAAGTTCTTTGAACTTCACTTACCTATTCAGGTATAATTCCTTTACCTACACATTTTTTGAACTAGCATTAGAGATTGCATAATGTATACGTTGCCAACCTTTCATTTATGAGATGATAATTTCTTCTTACCTCTTATAGGTCACTTCATGAAAATGTACACTGAAGGTTTTTTTTTTTTTTAATTCCTAAATTATATGAGTATAGAAGTGTGTATGATTCTTTTTTACATACTTCATTTTTCCAGTAAAATATTAATAAAAAGATGTATATAGATTGTATCCTGTGGTAAATGTGCCCAAATACCTAATTTTAAGTGACCTTTAGTGTAGAGCTTTTGCTTCCCTGGTGGCTTAGAGGGTAAAGCATCTGCCTGCAGTGTGGGAGACCCAGATTCAATCCAAGACCTAGGTTCAATCCCTGGGTCGGGAACATCCCCTGGAGAAGGAAATACCCACTCCAGTATTCTTGCCTGAAAAACCCATGGACCGAGGAGCCTGGTAGGCTACAGTCCATGGGGTCACAAAGAGTTGGGACACGACTGAGCGGCTTCACTTCACTTGAAGAATTTTGTGTTTTTAGTCTGTCACACTTAGTTTATAATTTTGAATCTTTGTGTATTGGTAGTTTGTAACTTCCAATACAATTTATTATATTTTCAACTTGTAAAATGGTTTAGAACTTGGAACTTTCTCTGAAGCAAATTGCTTGGTGGTTAGATTTTCAGGCAACTCACCAAATTTAACCCATAATCAACTTGACTGATAGGAGTAGACTAATAATATTAGAGAGTTGTAAAGTTATGTTAATAATATTGAAAGTCCCTTTGATACTGTGTATAACAGTCTTTCTGTGGGAAAATCAGTATCTACCTTGAAATTCTAGGAATACATTTTTTTGTGTTAGATGTGACAGTTTTATTAGGAACTTGTCCTCTGACACTCATTGGACATGAAGAAGATCTTCCTCAGCGTTATATCATCTTGGGCAAGAGGTTAGAGTATGAGAAACTGGAAGGAGCTAGGATCGTCTTTGTAACGTTGAATAAGTAATTTTACCTCTTAAGGTCTTTGGTTTTCTCATTTATAAATTGAGAAGGTCGAGGTAGATGATCTCTGAGGTTCCTTTTGGTTACAAAGAAAATTCAAAGGTGTTTCGAAGCTAAGTGTAACCCTTTGTTCTGAGAGTTCATTTTCCCTTTCTAATGTCACTGCTTATATACTTTCTGTCAGAAAATTTATTCTTTCTGGATCTACTTCTGAAAAGATTATACTGTTAATCTTTTTCTCATATACCTATTCTTGGAAGCAAGACTTTTTAGATTTTTAAAGTTGTTAACGGCTGCTGTTTTGTTTGCGTTTGTTTTCATTTTTTTTTTAAACTCCCAGCACCACCAAGAAACAGAATTAAGGTGATTTTCTTTGCTTTCCTCTTTAGAGTTTTTTACTGACAGCCTATATGTGAGTCAAGGTATACTTTAATTATACTTTGGAGAAAGAGCATACCCAGTGTGTCTCCAGAGAAATTTTTTTAGAAGGCAAAATATTGAAATGAAGGTTGTGGAGTCGGTATATGAAGGTAAAGAGATGTCATACGGCTTGATAATAGAGTTGACAGATAATGTGTGGGGAGACGTGGGTTCAATCCTTGGATCAGGGCAATCCCCTGGAGAAGGAAATGGCAACCCACTCCAATATTCTTGTCTGGAGAATTCCATGGACAGAGGAGCTGGTTGGGCTACAGTCCACGGGGTTACAAAGGGTTAGACATGACTTAGTGATAAAACAACAACGACTCTGTATTTTTATTTGCTAAATGTGGCAGCCTTACCTTGGATGCTGTGATACTTTGGGCAGAACAAGAGTGTGGGTGTGGGGCTTCCCAGGTGGCACTGGTGGTAAAGAACTGCCTGTCAATGCAGGAAACCTAAGAGATGGGGGTTTGATCCCTAGGTTAGGAAGATCCCCAGGGGAGGGCTTGGCAGTCCACTCCAGTATTCTTGCCTGGAGAATCCCATGGACAGAGGAGCCTGGTGGGCTACAGTCCATAGGGTCACAAGGAGTTGGATGCGACTTAGCATGCATGCATGCGTGGTGTGTGGTTGGAGGCAGAGTGAGAAAATCGTCTTCCCTGAGGACAGAACAGTTTTGTTGTTGTTATTTTGGTTGGTTGCTTTGCTTTGCTCTGCTTCATTTCTGTGTTTCTAACACTTGTTCTTTAAGCTAAATGGATATTTGAGCTGATATAATTGGAACAGAAGAGCAGGTAACTAATTCTCTTAGGGAGGTGGTAAGATCAAGATGCTGTGAGAAAAGAGGTCATGAAACACAGCTCTGTTTTTCATATACACTGGAGTATTTTGTAGGTTTTTAATTAAGTTCTTATTTGGAGGTTAATAATATTTAAGAGTAACAGGTAATATGGTCTCCTGAGAGGAAAAGAAGTACCATTGCTTGCTTGCTCTATGTGCAAGCTACTGTATAGATAGTTAAATTTATTATCGTATTTATTTGATATCATAGTCTTATGAAGATTTTATGGAGGAAGAGGGTTAACTGAATTAAACAAGTTTATTCTGCTCAGTGGAAGCACAGGTTCTCTGGAAACCACTCTCTTCCCTTTCCCCAGTAAGTTACTACTGAAGCAGCCATTTTAGTAGCTTGATAGTAGTAATTCTGCTTGCCTACTACTACCTTCTACCCTGATTTCTGAGGGTAGTACGTAGTAGTAAATAAGGTATTGGTGATTGTCAAAATCACCACTAAATTTTGACAATTTAGTGGTGATTATCTCATGCTAAACCAGTTATTCATTTAACACGTAATTGTTGGGGGCCAACTAGGTGCTAGACACAGAGAATAAAGAGTAATACAGAGGTCTTGATTCTTTTGGAGTTAATAGTATGGTAAGAGTCAGAAAGTAAAAACATGCACATGTTTATTATTGGACTGGGATGAGTGCTATAAGGGACAAGAACAGGCAACCTAGTTACCTTGAGAATCAGGGACAACTTTGAGGAAAGATGGGTGGACATTAGCTATGTGAAAAAGGAAGAGAATGTAAAGAATACATGGAAAATGATTTTGAGATGGGAAAGAGCTTAGTAGGTTCAAGAAACCAAAAAAGGCCAGAGTTGTTAAAGCTGAGCAGGAGGGATTGTGGCTTGATAGGTGGTTGTGGAGGTAAACAGGAGCCTGATCATGCAAGGCTACAGAAGTTTTGGTTCAGTGAAAGTTATGGATTTTTATTGTAAGTGTATTGGGGAAGGCCATAAAGGATTTTAATAAGGGTAATCACTGAATCAAATCTGACTTTTAAAAAGATCACTGTGGCTTAGAGGGGGTCAAAGAGATCAGTCACAATTCTGCCCATTTTTGTACTTTATTGGTTTATTTCCAGACACTGCATTGAGCTGGGTATTCAGGTTTTCCTGGGTCCCAAGTGTCCAGAGAATGGAATAATTTGTTTTCTCTTCAGTGGCTGAAGCTGTAAGACACAGAACTGAGAAACTGTTACTGGCTTTGTTTCTTGCCAGGTGAAGTATTTAAGTAGGGGCATCTTGAAGAAAGAATAAGAAGCAAATACACAGAGTCCTGGCTGTGTTCAAGTGTCTTTGTCCATGGTCCTGAGATTGGGTTACAAAAGGCACCGTAATATCTCTGTAATAAGTCGTGCTTTTTACATAAACTGGTTGGAATGATATTTTTGGTACCTGGCAATCAACCAGTTGAATCCTCTCATGGATTTAGTAATTGGTACAAGGTCACAATGCTAGTAAAAATGGTAGAGGTGGAACTTGAACAGAGATTTCAAAGTCCCATTTTTTCCTATTGCCCTATGCTGTCAAGCCACCACTCCTTAAATTCGTGATTCTAAAGGGATTCTAAGGACGTGGGTGTTGAGTGTGATGACATCTGTTGGATGATGGCAGCAGTGCTTTATTTTGTTTGTTTGTCAATGGGACAGCTTCCTGACATTATTTTCTCTTAAGTAAGTTACTCAGGTCTACTCTAATAAGTTAATCTTTCTGTAACGATTAACTCATTAAAAAAAAAAAAAGGAAAAGCCTTGTGTGTCAGGAAGTGGATTAACTTATTTGATTCTTCTACTGAAAAACATGAAGTCTGTTATGTTTTCCTGTTAGACTACAAAAATAAGCTTTTTTGTTTTCCACTCCTTGATGAGACATATGTTGCATTGTATCTGGGTTTTTTGTTTGTTTTGATAAATTTTTGTAACATAAATGTGCTTTATCTCCAGATAAAGCTGGAGAATTTTAGAAAGGTTAAGCAAAATGGGAGGAATGGGAGAAGCATTTTATATTTTAGTTGAAGACTAGCACACATTTATTTTAAAAGCCAAAACAGAAGCTGTGTGTGATATATCATAATACATGGCTAGAAGACATTTTCAAAGAACACTCTTTTGGTTTCATTGGTTTTTCTCTGTTGATTTTCCTTTCTCAATTTCATTGATTTCTGCTCTGTGTGTTTTTTTTTTTTTTTAATTCTTCTGATTAATTTAGACTTATACTGCTTTTTCTAGTTTCCTAGAGTGGAAGCTGAGCTTATTGATTTTAGATCTTCTTTCCTAATATGTACATTCAGTGCTGTAAATTTCCCTTTAAACCTTGCTTGCGATAGATCCCACACATTTTGGCAAGTGATATTTTCATTTTCATTTACTTCAAAATACTCAAAAATTTATCTTAAGACTTCTTTGACCCATATGTTATTTAGAAGTGTGATGTTAAAATATTTGGGGATTTTCCAGCTGTCTTTATGGTATTACTTTCCAGTGTAATTCCATTGTGGTCTGAGTGTATGTGTTGTATGATTTTTGTTCTTTGAGGGAGAGGGAGGGTGTTTTACCGACCAGGATATGGTCTGTCTTGGTGAATGGTCTGTGTGAGCTTGAGAAGAATCTGTGTTCTGTGTTGTTGGGTGAAGTACTATGTAAATGTCAGTTACATCCAGTTGACTGATGAATCTGCTCAGTTCAACCCTATCCTTGTGAATTTTCTGCCTGTTGGATCTGTCAATTACTGATAGAGAGGTGTTCAAGTCTCTATAATAGTGAATTCATCTATTTCTCCTTGAAGTTCTATCAAATTTTGCCTCACATATTTTGGTACTCTGTTGTTAGATATATATTGATTGGCCAGAAAATTCCTTTGGTTTTTTAAGTAAAAATGGAAGACACGTTTTCCATTTTCACCAGTAACTTTATTGAACAACATTTTCACCATTTTGTTCCACTACCTTCTGCCATTTTCCAGGCAACTTCATAATTCCATCTTCCCAAAACTTTTTTATCTTTTTGAGCAAAGAACTGTTCCAGCTGCCTTTTACAGTCTTTCAGGCAATTGAAATTTTTTCTCTCAAGAGAATTTCGTAAAGACCAAAATGGACATCTGAAGGTGTGATGTCTGGTGAATATGGCAGAGGAATCAGAACTTCAGTCAAACTGTTAACAGTTTTTGCCTGGTCATCAAAGAAACATGCAGTCTTTCATTATCCTAATGGAATATAATGTATTTTCTGTTGAATAATTCTGGATGCTTTTCATCAGCTGCTGCTTTCAGTTGGTCTGACTAGGAGCATTACTTGTTGGAATTAATCATTTGGTTTTCAGAAAGAGCTCATAGTAGAGGACTCCTTTCCAATCCCACCATATACACAACAAAACAGCACCTTCTTTGGATGAAGACTAGCCTTTGGTGTGGTTGGTCATGGTTCATTTCGCTTGCTACACGATCTCTCCCATCACACATTATTGTCCAGTGTTCACTTTTCATCATCTGTCACAATTTGTTTTTTAAATCAAATTTTTTTTTTTTACATTTAAGTAGAAATGTGGAACTACTTGTCAGTATTTTTTTTCACTTATGTGGAACCCAAACATCAAATAATAACATAACCAAGCTGATGCTAATGATTTTTAGTGCTTGATCCAGATATTTTGAGTATGTTGGCTTTCTCCTTCATGGTATAATGTTGACTGTTTTCAGTTAATGTCTTGGTTTGATCGTTAACTTCAACTGGTCTACCTGACTGTGGAGCATCGTCCAGGGAGAGATCCTCAGCACCAACTTCGTAGATCACTTTTGACACATTTGATCAGTCACAGCACCTTCCCCATGCACTGTGAAAATATTTTTTCCATTTAAGTTTCATTTTACCTTTCTTGAAATAATAATCCTAAAGGAAATCAGTCCTGAATTTTCATTGGAAGGACTGATGCTGAAGCTCCAGTACTTTGGCCACCTGATGCGAAGAAGTGACTCATTTGAAAAGACCCTGATGCTGGGAAAGATTGAAGGCAGAAGGAGAAGGGGACGACAGAGGATGAGATGGTTGGATGGCATCATCAACTCAATGGACATGAGTTTGAGTAAACTCCGGGAGTTGGTGATGGACAAGGGAGTCCATGGGGTCACAAAGAGTCGGACACAACTGAGCGACTAAACTGAACTGACTGAAATAATAAAACATAACATGCTGAGAAGCTTGCTTTTTTCTTCCATATTCAATATTAAAATGGCTACACAAAAATTCACCTCTTTTGATAATTTTTTTTTAAATGCATGCTGATATGACAGCTAACTGTCAAATTATAAGCTAACAAATTATTTTGAATGAAGTTAAAGACAACTAACCAGCCACTAGGGCTGTCTTATAGGAAAAATTGAACGAAACTTTTGGCCAATCCAATACATTAAGGATTGTTATGTCTTCTTAGAGAATTTATACCCTTATCATTATATAATGCCCTTCTTTATCCTTGAGATACTCCCCTGCTTAGAAGTCTGCATTCTCTGAAATTCTGTGTCTTTATATTTAAAGTGAGTTTCTTGTAGACAACATTTGGTTGAGTCTTTTTTCTTGTTTATTATTCTTAGTGTATTCTGATATTCTCTTTTAATTGGTGTGTTTGAATCATTCGTGTTTAAAATATCTATTGATATAGTTGGATAACTACCATATCTGTAAATGTTTTGTATTCATTGTATTTGTTCTTTTAAAATATTTAGAATGTTGGAACTTTTGAAATATTTGACTAGTTTAAAAGAGCAGTGGAATAGATAAAAATTAGAATTGTTCTAAAATTTAAGACATAGATTGATTTAAAATAAAGATGTGTTATTAGCAGTCCCCTGAAGAAACAGAATGGTTACCCATGTGGCCAAATTGCTCTTGACTTAAAGGTGACACCAGTAATAACAGGGGCACCATTTTTTGAGCACCTGTTATGTGCTAGGCACTGTTCTAGGCATATGATGTAATTCTCACAACAACCCAGGGGAGAGATGTAATTCTCACTTATCAGATCAAAACTAAGGTTTGGGCATAGTCTGCAACAGTCTTTCACAATCGTAGCCACAATCTAACTGCCTGGTCTCTCATGCTTACTCCTGACTCAGGTATCCTCTAGATGTAGTGGAAAAATGGGATTATTTTGATTTAGTTGGTAGGTGGCAAAATTGGACATATGTGTTAGGGGTTGGTTCCAGAGTTCAAACCACTTGTGGAGTAAAAATCATGTACCAAATTATTGTACCATAAATACAAAGAGTTGAATGAAAATGGCTATGTCATATCCTTTTGATGAAAATCTAATTATTTTCCCAACAATTTGTACACAATTGAAAGTTTACTGAATTGTAGAGAAAAGAGTACTTTGCTTTAAGATGATCTCAAATGCTAAGTGATTTGGTGGTATTAGAAACAGAGAAGTCCAAAAAAAGGAGTAAATTTTCTTTGAGGAATGAGGAGTTAATAATGGTGAAATTGGTTTTGGATATATTGAAAATGAGTTAATAAGACATTGTGTTGCAGTCTGTCAGACAGATAGCATAGGTTTGAGTGTTTACAGGGATGTTAGGGTTGTTTATATCAGTAATTTAAAGGGATAGTTCAAAATCTGGACATAGATGGATTTATGAAGAAGAGAAAGTATAGAATGAACTAGGGCATAACAAAACTGTTGACTCATTATTTACAGAGTGGAAATTTAAAAGACAGCAGAGGATGCTGATGATGTGATCAGAGAAGATGTAATCATTATGAATATAATGGTATTCATATCAGAATATTATTCTGATATGACCCTTCAGTTGGGACCAGAGGATAAAGTAAGGCCTTGTGATCTGGGCAATTCTCTGTGGAACAGGGATCTGAAATGCTAGTGAGGTAGGAAGGGAAACAAAGCCAAAAGTATGTTGATGGTTTTGAAAATAGAGAAGAACTAAAGGATCACAGGGACTTGATAAGGACAAAGAAAGTTAATAGTGAGGAATTGGAGGGGTGAAATAGGATATTTCAGTCAGAAAGGAACATTTCACAGATGGAGATCTTAGAGGCAGAACTCTGAGAGTCTATATAGACACTGATGTGCTTAGTAGTAGAAGGGAAGGGGCCACTCCTCAGTCCTCAGGACTGGAAGCACTGATGTTTGAGCCCTCAAGAGAGAGAAGGTATATTTTAAGAAGCTTTGCTGTAAGTCTGTATGCCTCTAACCATTGCTCTGGGGTCAGCAGGCAGTGCATGCCACATCATTTGAGGTAGGAATCTTGGAGGGAGGAAAAGGATCATGCTTTACTTGTGAATGATCAATTATAAATATAGTTGTCTTCTTCTTTGCAAAAATAAGTGTTTTTTCTTTGTAATAGAAGCAGTCAACAATTGTTGGAGATCAGTGTTAATATAATTTTTATCATCAGTATAGTCATGGAAGTAAATGAAATAAAGATTGTCTCTTAATGGTTATGTATATAAAGGACTTAGTTTCATTGACATTAAAAAGAAGATTTAAGTTTCTATTTTGTAATTTTATGCTAAGTACAGAAAGATGACAGTAATGACCTGTCATCAGTTGAACATGAATTTTAATGTATATTTCTTGTAGTAGAGATGGATTTCTGAGTTCTCTAATTTGAAATTAATTAAATCTGCTCATTAAAAGTCTGCCTGTTATGTGAGAGGTCATATTAAGAGCAGAAACTGCTGGCTTAAATAATATTTACTCTAATATCCTTATGGAGTCTTTTTTAGGATAAAATGAGATAATTGTTATAAAAAAGTCTTCTGAAACAAGTCCAAATTAATGTAAGTTCTAACTGTTTTAGGCCCATATGGGACTAGGACCATGGATAAGGTCATAATTTACATTTTTAATGACATATTTAGTATGGTATTTAAATGTTTCTAATGTAATAAATGACTGGAATAAATAAAAAATATTTGTTTTGGTATTCATCAGTTTAGCTTTATTATTTTTAAGTAACTCCCTATACCAGTAATACTAGTAATGATTTACTGAAAATTAAGTAACTTCTTTTCAACTTTTTTTGTGTCTGTTTGAATCTGTTTTTCATCAGCACCTGCCTCCTCAAATGATAAAATTATCTATAATTGACCTTATTTGAGGATTATAGTGAGGCGGTCAAGTCCTTTAATTTAAGATATAGATGTATCTTACTTTAAGAACATTTAACATGAAACTGCTAATGGAGTGAATATAGATACAAATATGAAAAAAGGTCCGAGGACTGAGTCCTAGAGTACTCTTAAGATTTGGAAGTAGAGAAGTTGTGAAGGAGGCAGGAGGAAAGCCAGGAACTTGAGGTTTCCCGAAAGCCACAATAAGTAGTTTCAAGGAATGAACAACTATTAAGAGGTTTAGTGAAAAGAGACTTCAGAATTAACCGCTGGATACAGCAGATAATTGACCTTAGTCAGATGGTTTGCTACAATGCTGGAAATGAAAGCCCGAATAGGACAGATTTAAGTGAGAATTGCAGGAGAAAAATCAGAGAACTAATTCAAAGAATTTTGCCAAAAAGGAGAGCCAAGAAATCAGGAAGTGGGGGATTAAATGGCTAAAGGCAGAAATAGGACCGAGAGAAGTTTGTTTTTGTTGTTGCTGTTTTGTAAGATGGATGAAATTATAGCATGTCTCTATATTGATGACAGTGATCTAGTAGAGGGAAAACAGTGATGTAGAAGAAAGAGGGGATAATTAATCCCTACTGCTTAAATAAGATTTTGGAACTGGCCTGGAACTTTTGCCACCACGTGAAATGGTATCTGTGGAGAAATTTTTCACTTCAACATAGGCAGATTACAAATGACTAGTTACCCAATTCATCTGCTGTTTTATACTTGTAGATTACTTTTAGTGATGAGATGGAAATTGTTAAGGCTACATACTTAACAGTTTCCTATTGTGATAACTGCATTTATTTTCAAGTAAGGAATAGGATAGATAATAATATGCTAATAATAGCAGATCTCACTGATCTACTTGAGCTTGTCTGAATTTGCATTGTTTTAATCCATTAGTCTTAACGATTTTTTGCTTGCACATTTCCAGAAAGAAAATGTACTCTTTTACACATTGAAGTTGAGTAGTATAATGTTACTGTTGTAAGTTTAAATCATTTTCTTGTTAACAGGTAATAGCAAATAAGCATTTATAGCAGGATATGAGCATTAACTATATTGGAATAAATGGTTATTGCTATTTGACTAAATGAGTTTTTGAGAGCTATATCAGAATATAATTGATGTACAATTGGATAAGTTTTGACTTATGGATACGCTTTGAAATCATCATTACAATCAATATAATGACCCACACACACACAAACCAATTTTCTGTTCTTTGTTTGTAATTCCTGCATCCTGTCTTTCCTTACTCCTTCCATCAATCCCAATCCCTACCCTAAGCAAAACCACTAATCTGCTATCTGACATAATAGGTTGGTGTGTATTTTCTGAAACTTGATATGAATAGAATCATACAGTGTAGAGTCTTTTTTGTTTGGCTGCTTTCATTTAGTGTAATGACTTTAAAATTTATCTGTATTTTCATATCCATCATTAGTTCATTTTTTACTGAACACTATCCCATTTTATAAACATTGTTCCAGTGGATAACAGTTTGTTTTTTATTGGTCTGTTGGTGATCATTTGGGTTTCCAGGTTTTGATTATTACAAATACAGCTGCTGTGAGTTTTCAAAGAAAGTACCAAAGTGTCTTTCAAAGTGGTTATGTCATTTCATAGTATTTCTACAAGCAGAGTAGGAGTTTGGTTGCTCCACATTCTTGCCATTTTAGTTTTAGCCATTCTAATAGGTGTGTAGTGGTATCTCCTTGTGACTTTAATTTGTGTTTTGCTAAAGAGTAATGAGGGCTTCCCGGGTGGCTCAGCTGGTAAAGAATCTGCCTGCAATGTGGGAGACCTGGGTTTGATCCCTGGGTTGGGAAGCTCCCCTGGAGAATCGAAAGGCTACCCAACTGCAGTATTCTGTCCCGGAGAATTCCATGGAGTATATAGTCCATGGGGTTGCAGAGAGTCGGACATGACTGAGCGACTTTCACTTTTAAAGACTAATGATGTTGATCATCTTTTTAAATGTTATTTGTATATTTTCTTTTGTGAAGTATCTGTTCAAATATCTGGATATTTACCTTTGGGTTGTTTTCTAATTGAATTTTATTGTGTTTATTTGTGTTAGTTGCTCAGTCGTGTTGGATTTTTTGCGACCCCATGGACTGTAGCCCACTAGGCTTCTCTGTCCATAGGATTTTCCGGGTGGAATAGGTTGCCATTCCCTTCACCAGGGGCTCTTCCCGGATTGAACTCAGGTCTCTTGAATTGCAGGCAGATTCTGTACCATCTAAGCTACCAAGAAAGGTTTCTTCATTCTAGATACATCAAATATGTGATTTACAAATATTTTCTCACAACCTGTAAATTGTCTTTTCATTCCCTTAATGAGAAAGCAGAAGGTCTTAATTTCGATGAATTCTGGTTCAAAAATTTCTTTTTTTATGGATTGTGCTGTTGGTGTTACATCTAAAAAATCTATGCCTAAGTCAAAGCAGTAAAAATTTTCTTTTTTCTAGACGCCTTATAGTTTTACATTCTACATTTAGGTATGTGACTCATTTGTACATGGTAAGAGGTAAGGATCTAAGGTTTGTTTTTTTTTAATAGCGATATCCAATTGTTGTAGCACCATTTAAAAAAAAAAGAATGTCAACTTTGTATCTGTGGAAGGAATCAGCTGACCAAATAATTCATCAGTTGGGTTATTTCTGGACTCTTTTCTGTTCTATTGGATATTTGTCTCTCTTCATACCAGTACTACACTACCTAGAATAGTGTGGCTTTATAATAAGTATTGAAGTCGAGTAGTATAAATCCCTTAATACTGCTTTTCTTTTTCAAAGGACAATGTATTTCTTCTTTTGTGAGGTTCACTAAACCTTGTGTCTTTTCAGGATTTTTCCATTTCATGTAAGATGTGGAATTTATTAGTATAAGTTGTATGATATTTCCTAACGGTTCTTTTAATATCTGTAGAATCTGTAGTGATAGCACTCCTATCATTCCTCAGATACTGTCAGTTTATATATCTTTATATGCCACCCTTCCCCATCAGCCTGGCTAGTGGGTTATCGTTTTTTATTGACGTTCTCATTATTTTTCTGTTTCAATGACTTTTGCTTTCACCTTCACTATTTCCTCTTTTGCTTACTTCCAGTTTAATTTGCTTTATTTTTTCTAGTTTGTTGAGGTGAAAATAGTCGAGGCCATTCATTTAAGACCTTTCTTGTTTTCCAGTGTAGACATTTTAATGCTGTAATTTTCCCTTTATGTACTACTGCTTTAGCTGCTTCCCTCATACATTATGATACTTTTGTTTTCATTTTCATTCAGTTCAAAACAACTATTTTTTCCCTTTTTATTTCAATTGGAGTTATTTGGAAATATATTTCCTAGCCTTCAACTATTTGAGGATTTTCCATAGATCATTTTGTTGTGATTGCTAATGTAATTAGATTGTGGTCAGAAAACATACTTGTAGGATTTAAATCCTTTTACATTTATTCTTATTTTATGACTTAAAAGTGGTCTCTCTTGGTAAATGTTATTTGTATACTTGTAAGACTTAAAAATGTGTTTTGTATTGTTTTGGGATAGGATGTTCTATAAAGTTCAATTATCAAGTTGGTTAATGGTGTTCTTGCTTACTCACTGTCTGCTTGGTCTATTAGTGATTGAAAGATGTTGAAATTTTTAGCTATATCTATGGACTTTTCTGTATTATATTGTACTTCTGTTACTTTTTACTTTATTGAATCTATTTATTTGTAAAGTAAATAAACATTTTAGATTATGTATTCATGATGAATTGACAGCTTTGTTAGTATGAATATCTCTAGTAATATCCTTTCTCCAAAATCAACTTTGTCTGATATTAATGTAGTCACTCCAGCTTTTTTTTTTTTTTCTTTAGCATGGTATATCTTTTTCTGTCCTTTTACTTTTAACCTCTTTGTGTATTCATGTTTAAAATTGTTTCTTATAGGCAGCATGTGGATGGGTCTTGTTTTTTAATTCAGTCTTACAATTTCTACCTTTTAATTGGCATGTTCAGATCATTTATGGTTAATGTGATTATTGATGACAGAGTTTAAATCTACCATTTTGTTATTTTCCTTTTGTTGTAATGTTCATAAATGTCTTATTTCCCTTTTCATTTTCTTTTAGTGTGAGTAAATTTTAAAAATTTATGGCTATGCTGGGTCTTCATTGCTCTGTGGATTTTTATCTAATTGTGGTGAACTGGAGGTACTCTCCAGTTGTAGTGCACAGGCTTCTCATTGCAGAGCACATGCCTTATGGCACGTGGGCTTCAGTAGTTGCAGTGAGTGGGCTCAGTAGTTGTGGTTCCTGGGCTTTAGAGTACAGGCTGAATAGTTGTGGCTCACAGGCTTTGTTGCTCCATGACATGTGGGATCTTCCCAGACCAGGGATCAAACCCATGTCTCCTGCATTGGCAGGCAGATTCTTTACCACTGAGCCACCCGGGAAGCCTGAGTAATTTTTTTTTAATGATTCTGTTTTTTCTCCTTTGTTGGCTTAATAGCTGTAACTCCCTGTGATATTTTAGTATTTGTTTTAGAGTTTTAAGTATACATTATTAACTTATCATAGCTTACTTTTAGGTGGAATGGTGAATTTTTCACAAATCAGTTCGTTCAACTTTCAGATTATGTCACTGCTGCTGCTGCTGCTGCTAAGTCTCTTCAGTCATGTCCGACTCTGTGTGACCCCATAGACGGCAGCCCACCAGGCTCCCCCGTCCCTGGGATTCTCCAGGCAAAAACACTGGAGTGGGTTGCCATTTCCTTCTCCAATGCATGAAAGTGAAACGTGAAAGTGAAGTCACTCAGTCGTGTCTGACTCTTCATGACCCCATGGACTGCAGCCCACCAGGCTCTTCCGTCCATGGGATTTTCTAGGCAAGAGTACTGGAGTGGGTTGCCATTGCCTTCTCCAGGAGTCATATCTACCTGGATTCAAATCCCAGCCATGATACTTAGTGTAGAAGGTATACTTCCTATACCGTAGTCTTCTTATCTGTAAAATGGAGTTAAACTCTTTCATAGAATGGTACCTGACATACAGTAAGCACTATAATTTGTAGCTGCTTTTATTAAAAATTATGTTGATGAAAATCTCTTATGAATCCTAGCTACCTTGACATCATTCTTCTCCCATCACCCTAGTGAAAGTACCTATTCTTTAGATTAGTCATTTGTCTGCTACGCTTCTGCCTTTCCCAATTTGAATCAATCCTCTTGCCAAATTAATCTTTCTTCAATATAACACCAATCATGTAATATCATTTCTCAGTTCAAAAGTATTTCCACCTGACTGGTCACTTCCTCCAGAATTAAGAACAAACTCTTCATCCTGACAAGCAATATAGCCCATTGTATCTGTCTTCATCTTTCCTTTTCTTTCACTAATGTTTTACTTTTAGTCTATATAATTCAGTCAAACTGCAGTCTCTTTCTTCTCCAAATATAGTTTCCTGTCTCTGAATTTGTTGTTGCTGTTTTGTATGTCCCTATAAAATTTTGAGAGCAAGTATGTCTGAAAATTACTTTTTGGACCAGTGTTCACCTGTCATAATCCTTTACATCTTTGAAGGCTCCCATCAAATATTGGGTTGGCCAAAAAGTTTATTTGGGTTTTTGTAAGATGTTGTATAAAAACCCAAACAAGCTTTTTGGCCAGCCCAATACTATTTATTTCATTGAGCTTTTCCTGATACTTAACTGGTTGTGGTTTTTCCATTCATTATATTTCTATAATTCTCCTGTGCTTTTCTTGTATCACTAGCCTTGTACTACCTTTGTTTATACAGGTCCACAGTTCCCTCTCTGTAGTTCTAAAGTTCAAAAGACTCTGAAAACTAAAAGTTTCTTTTAAAAAAAAAAAAAAATCTAATTTAGTGGCTCTGGTGGGCAAAATGATAGACCCTGAAGAGGTCCATATCCTAATCCTGGAACCTGTAAACATTACATTACTTGGTAAAAGGGGCTTTGCAGAGATGATTAAATTAAAGATCTTGCAATGGGGAGATTAGCTTGGATTACCCAGATGGGCTCAGTGTAATTTGCAAGAGTCCGAGGGAGGCAAAAGAGTCAGAGAAGAAAATGTCATGGCAGAAGTAAAAATTAGAGTGATGGGACTGCTAATTATTAAGATGAAAGGCCAGGAGCCAAGGAAAGCAAACAGCATCCAGAAGTCAGGCAAGGCAAAGGACAGATTCTCCCGTGGATCCTCTAGAAAGAGACCAGCTTTGTAGACATCTGGGCTTTAGCACAAGGACAGTTGTGACTTCTGGATCTAAAAGATAATAAATTTGTACTGTGTCAGTCAGTCAGTTCAGTCGCTCAGTCGTGTCCGACTCTTTGCGACCCCATGAATCACAGCACGCCAGGCCTCCCTGTCCATCACCATCTCCCGGAGTTCACTCAAACTCATGTCCATCGAGTCTGCAGTGCCATCCAGCCAGCTCATCCTCTGTCATCCCCTTCTCCTCCTGCCCCCAATCCCTCCCAGCATCAGAGTCTTTTCCAATGAGTCAGCTCTTTGCATGAGGTGGCCAAAGTACTGGAGTTTCAGCTTTAGCATCATTCCTTCCAAAGAACACCCAGGGCTGATCTCCTTCAGAATGGACTGGTTGGATCTCCTTGTAGTCCAAGGGACTCTCAAGAGTCTTCTCCAACACCACAGTTCAAAAGCATCAATTCTTTGGCGCTCAGCTTTCTTCACAGTCCAACTCTCACATCCATACATGACCACTGGAAAGTCACTATATTTGCTACAGCAGCAGTTGAAAACTCACGTAGTATTAATATTTGACCTGAATGGATATGAGGCTATTTATAGTCTATATTTATACCAGTTAGTGAATATTCATACATTTCACTATGAATAAAAGTAATAATGTTGGATCATAGGGTGCCTACCTGGACCTTAGTGAATGATTTCTTAATATACAGTATATATACTATATTACCTTTCTAAAATCTGAGAAATTCTAAATTCTGAAACATATTTTCCCCCCAGTGGGTTTAAAAAAAAAGTTTGTGGACTAACGCTATTTATACTAATAATCTCTCTTTCCCTCTAAAAGATTATAAACTACATGAGGGCAGAAATTAAAACTTATTATTCATCTTTGTGTCTCCCAGTTCGATGACTTACAGGTAATATGTGTGAAAAAAATATTTTTGAATTAACCTTAAGTATTTGTAAACATCGTGGGGAATATAAAGTTGTGGGAGACCTGTCCCAAATCATCTCAGATCCTAGTGAGGAATATAAGTCATGTATTGGCTCATAATGAGACACTACAATGTAAGTAACATACAAATAGCATCAGAAAAGGACTGAAGTAATCTGTGAAAGTTCCACTAAAGAGGTGATTTTTTTAGCTGTTACAATGACTACCATTTGTATAAGATCTACTGTACTAGGTTCTTAATGTTCATGACTAAATCCCCACAAAAATCTTATGATAAAACAGATACTTAGGGATATTGCATAACTCAGTCCTAAAGGTGAGGACTTAAGACCAAATCTCCTATATTGAGATTTGGTTCATCCTTCAAGGAGAGAATGGCACGAACAGAAGTGTGAAAGTAGTTGGAGCATAAGTTCAGAAAACTAGATTATTTTAAAAAGAGTTTATTTACATAATACTGTAATTGATCTAAAATAGAGGTCTCTGTTAAATAAAGTGTTAAGTCTTAGTCTCTGGTTGCTGGAATTTGGGATAATTTTATTTTCATGTTTGTCAATATTTTTCAAATTTTCTTCAAGAAACATACCAATTATATAACTGGCAGCAATAAACATTATTTCACATGATTAAAAGATAAGTATATTTTTTCTGAATATAGTTGGAAAAACATTTGATCCTAGCTACTATTTGGTATAGTTTTTTAATTTAGTGAGCTATCTAAACTTACTTCACTTTAAAGTAACTTACCTTAGCAATTCCCTCTTTCAACTGCTTGCAGAGAACCATCATTTAAAAATGTGTTTCAGCATTAGTTACTGCTTTTATGCCAGAAACAGTGTAATTGTGTCTTTGGAAATACACTGTATTGTGTTTGAAATTAGTATATAAATTCCATCTCTGTGTATTTCAGCAACCTAGTATTTAATGTGAAAAATGTTCCTGTAGAGAAACAGAAGAGGTGAGGAAAGCCTATTGTGAAGAATCACACTAACAGCAATGTGGTTATTCCTGCGTTTGCAAGAGGTAAACTTCTAATCCTACCTAGATACTCTAGGCACATAGGAACTAGGTTTTATTTGTTATGTATGTATGTATGTGCTTAGTCATGTCCAACTCTTTGCAACCCAATGGACTGTAGCCCGCCAGGCTCCTCTGTCCATAATCATCTAAGATGATGGTAACAAGTACTTATTTTAGGCAATAAATTTTATTTTCACGTTGGGTGTTGACTCTGGAAACATTTTCATTTTCATTCACTCTAATAAATTTAGTTTTGTCCATCCCTCTTTTACTATCTGCAGTTATTGGCAAATAAACCAATATGGTGCCATGCAAAAATTAGATATTGATTATTTTAAAAATGTTCATTGAACACTTGCTGTGTAGCAAGAAGTATGCTAAATATTTGTACAGTAATGAATGAAACAGTACTCTTATGGAACTTACAGGCTGGTAGGAAGGATATAACCAGTAGATAAACAAGTAAATATGTATTTATAAATTTAAAACATGCTGTGAGGGAAACAAATAGGACACCATGATAGGATAAGAAGGGGACCTATGTAAGAGGAATTCGGAAGGGCCTTTTGAGCTACGAGAAATGAAAAGAGGCCAGTGATGCCAAGAGGGAACGGTGCATACAAAGGCCCTACAGTGGAAAAGAGCTTGGTGTGAAAGGAAAAGGTTGGTGTGACTGGAGCAACAAAAAGAAGGGTTGAAGGTGAGAATGGAAAGGTCTTAAAGGCTACAGTGAAGAGAGTACATTTAGAATAGGGAAGCTGTTGGAAGGGTTTTAAGCAGAAGAAATAATGTAATCAGACATATTTTAAGAGTATCTTGAGCTCCTCTAAGAAGACAGTAATGGATGCAGATAGATGAAATGAGTCTAAGTTATGGTCTGAACAAGAGACAGTAGTAGCTTGGTTCAGCATAGTGTTAGTGAATTAGTAGATATATATTTTGAAGGTAGAATCAACCCAGATGTAGGGGATGAATAGAGATAGGAGTCAAAAGGATTAATAGGCTTCTGACCACGATAATTAAATGCATATTTGTGAATATCTGTTCATACATACAGGTGATGCAATTTGTTGAACTTGGTATTCCGTTAGCTATTGCAGGGTTTAATGGTAAAAAGGACTATATTTTCATTAAAATGGTAGATCCCAGAAATTTCTCTGAAAATAAATGCTTTCCTTATCAAACTTATTTCTTCAAGAGAGGGATCTTAAAGTTTTTTAATATAGTTTATAAAAGCTGATTGTCTTGTTGTATCTTCAGTATATAGTACAGTGACCGACATAGACAACAGACATTCAGTAGTGATTCATTGAATAAATTCTTCATTTAGAAAGAAAAATAACGTTCCCAGAATCAAACTGAAAGAAACGGTGCCAGTGCCATGAAGCAGTTTTTCATTAAAGTTGACCACAGGTGATTTGTTAGGTTAGGTAGACTGTGACAAAGAAATCAAGCAGATATGATTTAAACTTACATCTCAAATCATAAAATACTTTGTTCTGTGACATTATTTAGAAGCTACTTTTGGAGGCGTTATAGGATCTCTAGGATCTTGGAATCAATTTCTGGACAACATAGGATGAATGGAAAAAACATTGAACTAGGTAGGACCTAGGAAGCCTGATTTCCAATTTTGACTCTGCTATGTATACTTCGGGCTAGTTACTAGCTCCCTATACTTCAGTTTCCCCACAAAAATAGGAATAGTCTATATCTCTCTTGAGGACCTTTTTGTAATGATTTACTGTAATGATTAAATACATAAACATTTACATCTACATATATATAGCATTTAAAAGACCTTTATGGTACCCAGTATATAGGTCTCTGGATAAATTGTGAAATGACCACACTAAGCAGCTCCTTGACTTTGTTTCTCCATCCTTTTAAGTGTGGCTTTGCCTGGTGATTGTGCTATGGCTAATAAACTCAGTGGAGGTTATGTTTGGTGAGTTCTGAGCCTGGGCATTAAGAGGTGTTGCATGTTTCCATATGTAGTCAAATCTAGGCTAGCCAGATAGATGATGAGAGATCCTTTGGAATAGAGACAACCATCCCAGCTGAGCCATCTTAGACCAGCCTGTCTACCTGGCAGCTGGCCACAGCATATGAATGAGCCTGGCCAAGATCAGCAGAACTGTTCAGCTGAGCATAGCCTAGATTGCTGACTCAGAATTGGTTGTTATTTTAAGCTACTAATTTTTGAGGTGGTTTTGTTATGTAACAAAAGCCAGTTGATGCAATCAGTGTCCTTAGTAAATCTTACTAAATTAATAGAAAAATAGAATTTATCGGGGTGCTGTTATTTACCAGACACTTAAAAATTTTTACATGTACTTCTCTTGTTTCTAATTCTTAAATCTGCTCTTAGTAATCTTTTGAGTAGTGTGATTGAATTTTAGTCTCCCTGACCCAAAGTCCATGGCCCTGTCCAATAAGCCATGCTACCTCTCAAATGAGATTATTTAGAAATGTTTTATAAACTTAACACTATAAAGTGTTACGGTAGATGAAATTATTATAGCATATATAGTGTCCTTTCAGATTGTAAAGAAAAATATTCAGATTTCCTTAGCCAATGGAAACCAATGGGAACTCCAGAGTAGGGTTGTAAAGAGGATGAGTAGACATACAGCCCCCTGGATCTTAGTGGTTACAGAATAAGGATTTATATTATATTGTTTGGGGTGTATTAGCAGCTTTAGTGACCAGTTTTTCAGTGTTTATGTTAACGTTCCTGTTACCTAATAAAGGATTTGAATTTGTCACTGCCTTCCATGGAGTTGTCCATTAGGGCAGAGTTTTGTGCCATGTCAGTTTATAGATGACAGGCCTTCCCTGTGTCTTGTCATGAGTGTCCCTGGTAGCTCAGCTGGTAAAGAATCTGCATGTAATGCAGGAGACCCAGGTTCGATTCCTGGGTCAGGAAGATCCCCTGGAGAAGGGAACTGCTACCCACTCCAGTATTCTGGCCTGGAGAATTCCATGGACTGTATAGTCCATGGTGTCACAAAGAGTCAGACACAACTGAACGACTTTCACATCACTTATGTCTTGTCATATGTGGCTACATGCTTGCTAAGTTGCTTCAGTCGTGTCCATCTCTTTGTGACCCTATGGACCTGTAGACTGCCAGGCTTATCTGACCATGGGATTCTCCAGGCAAGAATACAGGAGTTGGGTTGCCATGCCCTTCTCCAGGGGATCTTGCTGACCTGTTCCAGATCAAATACCAATCCAGTGGTTGTGATCATATTACCAGATTTAGTTTAATTGAAAGCAGAGTGGTACAACTCATTAGTTTTATTCTATGCAAAGCTAATTTTGTTTCTTTAGAAGTGGGGGAGGGGGTTGTGTGTATCTCTTACCTCTCACAGGATAATAAACTACTCCAAAACTTCATGGCTTAAAACAGCTATCTTATCTGTTTATGATTCTATAGGCCAGCAGTTTGGGCTAGGATCAGCTGAGCAGTTCATCTGCTGACCTTGTCCAGGCTACTTACATGACTGCAGTTATCTGGTGGCCCAGTTTGGGTTGGATAGTTTGAGGAGGTCATCTAGATTTTCTGCTGTGCTGCAGTACACGGGCTTGCAAAGAGTCGGACACGACTTGGTGACTGAAAAACGAACAACAGTCTGAGAAGACCTCATTCACATGACTGGCAGTTGGTTCTGGATATTGGCTGGGCCACGTGTCCCCAGAAGGCTATCTGAGCTTATCTGTGGAAGAGTTCAAAAAAAGCATTTATAGGAGATGTTAGGTCTCTTGCCTGGAGAATCCCAGGGACAGGGGAGCCTGGTGGGCTGCCCTCTATGGGGTTGCACAGAGTCGGACACGAATGAAGCAACTTAGCAGCAGCAGCAGCAGGTCTCTTGAGGCCTAGACTTGGAGATCACACAGTGTCACTTCCACCACATGATACTGTCAAAACAAGTCACAAAACCAGTCCAAATTTAAGGAGTATGAAAATAACGTAATGAAGAGTTACAAAGAATTTGCAGTCATTTCTAATTTACCATAGGTCCCGAGGCACTTAAGTTTGCATGAATTGGATAATACCTATGGGTAATAACACACAATTATTAAAAAATTACCACACAAATTTGACTTGTGTTATTTGGTAGAATAATGTAGAGAGTCATAGCCCTGGGGGAGTGTGGGAGGTGATAAGAAGATGGAGACTAGGTTTATACTTCCTTAAATGGCATAGAATAGCAAAGAGAAATGTTATTTGCAAGGAATGGATTCTTACAAAAACAAAAAATTTCACAGTTTTTATCTTTTTTAGAAGACAATTACATGAAGGTAGACTTTAAGTAATCTGAAAACTAGTATTTTTCTTTTTTAATCTTCATTTTTAATTGCAAAATTACTCCTTGCAATCTTGTGGTATAATAAGAAACATGTAGTTGGTCTTTGTCCCTGGTTCTTGGCACAAGCTCCTAAAACTTTTGAGTATCTTTTTGTATGCAAATAAGATGACTAGTTGGAGAAGGCAGTGGCACCCCACTCCAGTACTCTTGCCTGGAAAAAACCTCATGGATGGAGGAGCCTGGTAGGCTGCAGACCATGGGGTCGCGAAGAGTCAGACACGACTGAGCGACTTCACTTTCACTTTTCCCTTTCATGCATTGGAGAAGGAAATGGCAACCCACTCCAGTGTTCTTGCCTGGAGAGTCCCAGGGACGGGGGAGCCTGGTGGGCCACCGTCTATGGGGTCGCACAGAGTCGGACATGACTGAAGCGACTTAGCAGCAGCAAGATGACTAGTGGCAGGGGGCCCCTAGATACCCCTTAGATGGGGACCATAAAAACCAAGACTTGATTAAGAAACTTAGAACTTTCAACGTTACTCCCTAACCTCTAAGAAAGGAAGAGGGTCTAGAGATTGTTAACCATCAATGAACAATGATTTCATCAACCATGCTTATGTAACGAAACGTCCATAAAAACTCTTACTAAACTACAGGATTTGGAAAGCTTCCAGATTGATGAACACACTGAGATGCTGGGAGGGTGGTGTGCCCAGACAGGACATGGAAAGTCTGCATGAACTTCTCCAGACCATAAGATTCTCCAAAACCTTGCCCATATTTGTTGTTTAATCACTAAGTCATGTCCAACTCTTGCAACCACATGGCTGTTTTTGAGTTGTATCTTTTATATCAAACCAGTTAAAATAGTAAAGTGTTTTTCTGAGTCCCTTGAGTTGTTCTAGCAAGTTAGCAAACCTGAGGAGGGGGTCATGGAAACCCCTGATTATAGCTTGTTGGGGAGAAAAATGGAAGGCCTAAGACTTTTAACTGGCTTCTGAAGTTGGGGGCAGTCTTGTGGAAGTGAGCAGCCTGTGGGGTTGTGCTGTCTCCAAGTAGTTAATGTTGGAATTAAATTGACTTGTAGGACATACTGGGTGACTCAGAATTGATGCTTTTGAACTGTGGTGTTGGAGAAGACTCTTGAGAGTCTCTTGGACTGCAAGGAGATCAAACCAGTAAGTTCTAAAGGAGATCAGTCCTAGGTGTTCATTGGAAGGACTGGTGCTGAAGCTGAAACTCCCAATACTTTGGCCGCCTGATTGCAAAGAACTGACTCATTGGAAAAGACTCTGATGCTGGGAAAGATTGAAGGCGGGAGGAGAAGGGGACAATAGAGGATGAGATGTTTTGGATGGCATCACTGACTCTATGGACATGTGTTTGAGTAAGCTTCTGGAGTTGGTGATGGATAGGGAAGCTTGATGTGCTGCAGTCCGTGGGGTCGCAAAGAGTCCAACACAACTGAGTGACTGAACTGAACTGAGGTGACTCAGTGGATAAAGAATTCTGCCTGCAATGCAGGAGATGAAGGCAGACGTGAATTTGATCCCTGGGTCTGGAAGGTCTCCTGGAGGAAGGCATGGCGAACTACTCCCGTATTCTTGCCTGGAGAATCCCATGGACAGAGGGGCCTAGTGGGCTACAATCCACAGGATTGCAAAGAGTCAGACACAGCTGAAGCGACTGAGCACGCATGCACGTAGGACATACTGAATTGACTTGTAGAATGCTCAGTTGTTGTCCACAGAGAACTGGAGAACTGCTTGGTATGGAAAAATTACCCATTTATTGTCAGAAATGAGGTGTGGGTAAAAACAGCACAATACTTGTGTTCTGCTGCGTGTTTTAAAAAATGTAACATTCAGATTTGATTATTGATTATGTTAAAGACCAGAACAGTTTTTCTGAAGATTCAACAAAGCACACACATAGTGGATTCTGTGGTCATGCAAAATAATAGTTCACAAAAGGGAAAGTGGCAGAAATTCAGAAAACTGCTGTTCCCTTTCATCCAAATATTGTTCTTTAGAATGGAAAAAAGCTATTCTAATTATAAGATTGTGTAGCCCTTTATCCTTGGAAAATTCTTAAGAAATACAAAGTTTTTTCATGGAAATAATCATTAGCATCTTTGAGTTCTTATTTGCTATGTTTCGGGCCTTCTCCTAGTCATTTTAGTGGCTCAGACAGTAAAGAATCTGCCCGCAATGCAGGAGACCCGAGTTCAATCCCCGGATTGGGAAGAAACCCTGGAGAAGGAAATGGCAGCCCACTCCAGTTTTCTTGTCTGGAGAATCCCATGGACAGAGGAGCCTGGTGAGCTATAGTCCATAAGGTTGCAAAGAATCGGACATGACTGAGCAACTACACAGAATCTTTACAAACAACCCAGGTGGTGCTACTGCAGGAGATGTAAGAGATGTGGGTTTGATCCCCTGGTTGGGACAATGCCCTGGAGGAGGACAGTAATGGAATACCCATTCCAGTATTCTTGCCTGAAGGATTCCATGGACAGGGGAGCCTGGCAGGCTACATTCCATAGGGTTGCAATGAGTCAGACACAACTGAAGCGACTTAGCACACATTCACACCCGACCAACCAAGTGAAGTAGGTAGTATTAATCCCAGAGACACAGAGAGGTTAAAGTCCTTAGTACAGTTTGTAAGTGGCAGAACCATACTCAAACCCCATCTCCTTTGTTGTCAGGCTCTGTATCCCTAAACATTATATCAGATCAGATCAGATCAGTCGCTCAGTCGTGTCCGACTCTTTGCGACCCAATGAAGTGCAGCACGCCAGGCCTCCCTGTCCATCACCAACTCCCGGAGTTCACTCAGACTCACGTCCATAGAGTCAGTGATGCCATCCAGCCATCTCACCCTCTGTCGTCCCCTTCTCCTCTTGCCCCCAATCCCTCCCAGCATCAGAGTCTTTTCCAGTGAGTCAACTCTTTGCATGGGGTGGCCAAAGTACTGGAGTTTCAGCTTCAGCATCATTCCTTCCAAAGAAATCCCAGGGCTGATCTCCTTCAGAATGGACTGGTTGGATCTCCTCGCAGTCCAAGGGACTCTCAAGAGTCTTCTCCAACACCACAGTTCAAAAGCATCAATTCTTCGGCGCTCAGCCTTCTTCACAGTCCAACTCTCATATCCATACATGACCACAGGAAAAACCATAGCCTTGACTAGACGAACATTTGTTGGCAAAGTAATGTCTCTGCTTTTGAATATGCTATCTAGGTTGGTCATAACTTTCCTTCCAAGGAGTAAGCGTCTTTTAATTTCATGGCTGCAGTCACCATCTGCAGTGATTTTGGAGCCCCCAAAAATAAAGTCTGACACTGTTTCCACTGTTTCCCCATCTATTTCCCATGAAGAGATGGGACCGGATGCCATGATCTTCGTTTTCTGAATGTTGAGCTTTAACTTTTTCACTCTCCACTTTCACTTTCATCAAGAGGCTTTTGAGTTCCTCTTCACTTTCTGCCATAAGGGTGGTGTCATCTGCATATCTGAGGTGATTGATATTTCTCCCGGCAATCTTGATTCCAGCTTGTGTTTCTTCCAGTCCAGCGTTTCTCATGATGTGCTCTGCATATAAGTTAAATAAACAGTGTGACAATATACAGCCTTGACGTACTCCTTTTCCTATTTGGAACCAATCTGTTGTTCCATGTCCAGTTCTAACTGTTGCTTCCTGACCTGCATACAAATTTCTCAAGAGGCAGATCAGGTGGTCTGGTATTCCCATCTCTTTCAGAATTTTCCACAGTTTCTTGTGATCCACACAGTCAGAGGCTTTGGCATAGTCAATAAAGCAGAAATAGTTGTTTTTCTGGAACTCTCTTGCTTTTTCCATGATCCCGCGGATGTTGGCAATTTGATCTCTGGTTCCTCTGCCTTTTCTAAAACCAGCTTGAACATCAGGAAGTTCACGGTTCACATATTGCTGAAGCCTGGCTTGGAGAATTTTGAGCATTACTTTACTAGCATGTGAGATGAGTGCAATTGTGCGGTAGTTTGAGCATTCTTTGGTATTGCCTTTCTTTGGGATTGGAATGAAAACTGACCTTTTCCAGTCCTGTGGCCACTGCTGAGTTTTCCAAATTTGCTGGCATATTGAGTGCAGTATTATATAAATATTTGTGTGTGTATTTATTGATTGATTGTACCACACGACTTGTGGGATTTTAGTTCCCTAACCAGAGATTGAACCCAGGCCTTTGGCAGTGAAAGCATGGAGTCCTAACCACTGGACTTCCAGGGAATTCTCATTGTTTTGATTTGTAGTTCTCAAATGACATATGATGTTGAGCATCTTTTTATATGCTTCTTTACCATCTATATATCTCTTCTGGTGAAGTGTCTGTTTAGATCTTTAGCCCAGTTTTTAATCAGGTTATTCTTTTTAAAAAAAAAAAAAAAACTTAACAATTGCTTGTATACTCTGGACAACAGTTCTTTTTCAGTCCTTTGCAAATGTTTTTTCACAGTTTGTGACATGTCTTCTCATTCTCTTGATGTCTTTTGTAGAGCAGAAATTTTTAATTTTAATAAAGTCCAGCTCATCAGTTATTTTTTCATGGATCTGAAAAGTCACTGCCAAACACAAAGGCATCTAGATTTTCTCCTTTGTTATCTTCTAGAAGTTTTATAGATTTTCATTTCACATTTAGGTCTGTGATTCATTTTCAGTTAATTTTTGTGAAAGGTGTAAGGTCTGTGTTTATATTCACTTTTTTACATGTAGATGTCCAGTTTTCCAGCACCATTTGTTAAAGACTCTGCTCTCCATTGCACAGGCATATCTTGGATATGTTGTGGATTTGGTTCCAGACAACCCCAATAAAGTGTATACACATTTAAGCTAGTCACATGAATTTTTTTTCCTTCTTAGTGCATATAAAAGTTATGTTTATGTTATACTTTAGTCTATTATGTGTGGAATAGCACTATGTGTAAAAAATAATACATTAATTGAAAAATACTTTATTGCTAAAACTACTGTCATCTGATGACACAGGGTTGCCACAAACCTTAAATTTGTAAGAAATGCAGTATCTGTGAAGCACAATAAAATGAGGTGTGCCTATTATTATTTTACTTTTCTTGTCTAAAATCAGTTGGCGGTATTTATGTGGGCCTGTTTGTGGGCACTCTGTTCTGTTCCATTGATCTATTTGCCCGTGCTTTTGCCAGTATCGTACTGTCTCACTTACTGTAGCTTTATACTAAGGCTTGAAGTCAGGTAGCATCAGTCTTCCAACTAATTTTTGTTCCCTTCAATATTACATTGGCTGTTCTGGGTCTTTTGGCTTTCCATATAAACTTCAGAATCAGTTTGTCAGTAGCTACAAAATAAATTGCCAGGATTTTGATTTGGATTGCATTGAATCTTTAGATCAAGTTGTGAAGAACTTACATCATGACCATATTGAATCTTCCTATCTATGAATGTGAAATATTGCTTCATTTATTTAGTTCTTCTTTTTCTTTTTTTCAAATCAGAGCTTTATAGTTTCCCTCATATAAATCTCATATAAATTTATACCTAAGTAGTTTGGGGCTTGGGGTGCTAATGTAAATTATATGTTATTAATTTAAATTTACAGTTGTTATTGCTGGTATATTGAAAAACAGTTGAGTTTTATATATTAACCTTGTATCCTGTTGTCTTGTTATAATTTATTAGTTCCAGGAGTTTTTGTTGATTATTTTGGATTTTCAACATATATAGTCATGTTATCTGTGAATAAAGACAGTTTTATTTCTTCTAAATCTGTTTATTTTTTTCCTTTTCTTGTCATATTGCTCTGGCTAAGACTTTGAGTAGGATGTGATGATATGGGACATTTTTGCCTTGTTTCTAACCTTGGCAGGAAAGCTTCTAGTTTCTCACCATGAAGTATGATGTTAGCTGTAGGTAATAGCTTTAGCTGTTGGTGGTAGTGGTGGTTTAGTCACTAAGTCATGTCTGACTCTTGCAATCCCATGGACTGTAGCCTGCCAGGCTCCTCTGTCCATGGGATTCTCCAAGCAAGAATACAGGAGTGGGTTGCCATTTACTTCTCCAGCTTTAGCTATTAGATGCTGCTTATTAAGTTGAGGAAGTTACCATCTATTCCTGGTTTGCTAGACATTCTGAATTTATCATGAAAAAGTGTTAGGCTTGTCAAATGTTTTTTCTACATAATTAATATGATCATGTGACTTTTCTTCCATAGCAGGTTGATGGGATGGATTCAGTTTGATTGATTTTTGACTGTGGAACCAGTCTTCCATGACTCAAATGAATCCCATGTTGTTGTAGTGTGTAATTTTTGTATACCTTAATGATTTTGCTAAATTTTTGTGGGGGATTTTTGCATCTGTATTCATCAGAGGTGTTGATTTGTAGTTTTCTTTTCCTGATATTAGTATATCTTTATCTGGCTTTTGTATTAGTGTAATGCCAACTTCATTGACTTAGGAAGTATTCCTTCCTCCTTTATCTTTGTTTAATGACTTTTGAAGCAAGCCATGTGCTGTCTGCCTGATAAATCTTAATTTATATTTTGTCTGTTTTGAGAATACTGTATAATGAAAAAATGTGATTAGGTAAGAATAGACTCACAGAAGAGGAATCATGAAAAATAGGGTAGTTGGAATACAGAATGAAGCAGGGCAAAGACTAATAAGAGTTTTGCCAAGAAAATGCACTGGTCATAACAAACACCCTCTTCCAACAACACAAGAGAAGACTCTATACATGGACATCACCAGATGGTCAACACCTAAATCAGATTGATTATATTCTTTACAACCAAAGATGGAGAAGCTCTATACAGTCAGCAAAAACAAGACCGGGAGCTGACTGTGGCTCAGATCATGAACTCCTTATTGCCAAATTCAGACTTAAATTGAAGAAAGTAGGGAAAACCACTAGACCATTCAGGTATGACCTAAATCAAATCCCTTATGATTATACAGTGGAAGTGAGAAATAGATTTAAGGGCCTAGATCTGATAGATAGAGTGCCTGATGAACTATGGAATGAGATTCGTGACATTGTATAGGAGACAGGGATCAAGACCATCCCCATGGAAAAGAAATGCAAAAAAGCAAAATGGCTGTCTGGGGAGGCCTTACAAATAGCTGTGAAGAGAAGAGAAGCGAAAAGCAAAGGAGAAAAGGAAAGATATAAACATCCGAATGCAGAGTTCCAAAGAATAGCAAGAAGAGATAAGAAAGCCTTCTTCAGCAATCAGTGCAAAGAAATAGAGGAAAACAACAGAATGGGAAAGACTAGAGATCTCTTCAAGAAAATCAGAGATACCAAAGAAACATTTCATGCAAAGATGGGCTTGATAAAGGACAGAAATGGTATGGACCTAACAGAAGCAGAAATATTAAGAAGAGATGGCAAGAATACACAGAAGAACTGTACAAAAAAGATCTTCACAACCCAGATAATCATGATGGTGTGATCACTGACCTAGAGCCAGACATCCTGGAATGTGAAGTCAAATGGGCCTTGGAAAGCATCACTACGAACAAAGCTAGTGGAGGTGATGGAATTCCAGTTGAGCTATTCCAAATCCTGAAAGATGATGCTGTGAAAGTGCTGCACTCAATATGCCAGCAAATTTGGAAAACTCAGCAGTGGCCACAGGACTGGGAAAGGTCAGTTTTCATTCCAATCCCAAAGAAAGGCAATGCCAAAGAATGCTCCAACTACCGCACAATTGCACTCATCTCACATGCTAGTAAAGTAATGCTCAAAATTCTCCAAGCCAGGCTTCAGCAATATGTGAACCGTAAACTTCCAGATGTTCAAGCTGGTTTTAGAAAAGGCAGAGGAACCAGAGATCAAATTGCCAACATCCGTGGGATCATGGAAAAAGCAAGAGAGTTCCAGAAAAGCATCTATTTCTGCTTTATTGACTATGCCAAAGCCTCTGACTATGTGGATCACAAGAAACTGGAAAATTCTGAAAGAGATGGGAATACCAGACCACCTGATCTGCCTCTTGAGAAATTTGTATGCAGGTCAGGAAGCAACAGTTAGAACTGGACATGGAACAACAGACTGGTTCCAAATAGGAAAAGGAGTACGTCAAGGCTGTGTATTGTCACCCTGTTTATTTAACTTATATGCAGAGCACATCATGAGAAACGCTGGACTGGAAGAAACACAAGCTGGAATCAAGATTGCCGGGAGAAATATCAATCACCTCAGATATGCAGATGACACCACCCTTATGGCAGAAAGTGAAGAGGAACTCAAAAGCCTCTTGATGAAAGTGAAAGTGGAGAGTGAAAAAGTTGGCTTAAAGCTCAACATTCAGAAAACGAAGATCATGGCATCCGGTCCCATCTCTTCATGGGAAATAGATGGGGAAACAGTGGAAACAGTGTCAGACTTTATTTTTGGGGGCTCCAAAATCACTGCAGATGGTGACTGCAGCCATGAAATTAAAAGATGCTTACTCTTTGGAAGGAAAGTTATGACCAACCTAGATAGCATATTCAAAAGCAGAGACACTACTTTGCCAACAAAGGTCCATCTAGTCAAGGCTATGGTTTTTCCAGTAGTCATGTATGGATGTGAGAGTTGGACTGAGAAGAAGGCTGAGCGCTGAAGAATTGATGCTTTTGAACTGTGGTGTTGGAGAAGACTCTTGAGAGTCCCTTGGACTGCGAGGAGATCCAACCAGTCCATTCTGAAGGAGATCAGCCCTGGGATTTCTTTGGAAGGAATGATGCTGAAGCTGAAACTCCAGTACTTTGGCTACCTCATGCGAAGAGTTGACTCATTGGAAAAGACTCTGATGCTGGGAGGATTGGGGGCAAGAGGAGAAGGGGACGACAGAGGATGAGATGGCTGAATGGCATCACTGACTCAATGGACGTGAGTCTGAGTGAACTCCGGAAGTGATCCGGAATGATGGACAGGGAGGCCTGGCGTACTGCGCTTCATGGGGTCACAAAGAGTCGGACACGACTGAGCGACTGATCTGATCTGGAGCAGAATTCATCTCTATGTTCTAGGACCTGTCCCCCAAAAAAGAAAGTATTTTTCATAAATAATCATTCTTTTTTTTTTTTTTTTCTCACAAATCTTTTAATAACAGTAAATGAAGGAAACATTTAACAGTAAGTGCCATGGTGAGGGTTCCTTTTCATTCAGGGATCAACAACAGAAACACCTCAATCTAACATTCAGAGTGTGAAGTACACAAATTAATTAATAATCATTTATTTCCAAAGGTGACTGCAGAAACCATTTTGGTACAATCAAAAGGGTTTTACAAAACAGAGAAAACATTACAAAATGTCCCAAGAGGTGAGCAAACTGGCGGGGTCACAGAGCACCCAAGAAGCGGCCTAGCGAAAGTACTCATCTACTCATTGCAGCTGGTTAGGGGACTCACAAAAACTGGTTCTCCAAGGGAGTCACTGTGGGGGCAAGCGCCAGGGAGGGGGTCTGCCCAGGACACAGCAATCTCCCCTTGATAAATTCAAATTACTTTTAAATAATTCAAATTACTTTGTGTGCGTGTGTGTGTGTAGCAGAGGTTTATCTAAGTATGAAAAGGACAGAGAAAGCTTCTGACATAGACATCTGAAGGAGGACAAGAGTGGCTCCCTCACTAGTCTTAGCAAGGGAGCCATATTCTTTTTTAAATTGGTTATTACAATAAATCAAAAGAATGTCTCAAGGTGGTAAAGATCTTCCTAGACCCACTCCCACAATTTACATTTTAAGATGATAGGATTAGAGCTAACAACAGAAAGATCTTACCAGACCCACACCCATAGTATACATTTTAACATAACAGGATTCAATTCAGTTCAGTTCAGTAGTGTCTGACTCTTTGGGACCTCATGGACTAACGGGATTAGTCAGGTTTTCAAGAAGGAGAAACTGTCTTCAAGCAGGATACATTGTTGTTATATAGTCCTTATATAGAGAGTTTAAGCTGAGTTGTTTTGTTGTGTAATCATCATCAGCTCAGGGTTTTATGTGACTAAGACTAAGGAATGTAGAAAAATATGTTTGTCCTTTTCTCCTCCTTGAGAATTCCAGACCCCTATCTCTTCCTTCCGAGAAGGCAATGGCAAGCCACTCCAGTACTCTTGCCTAGAAAATCCCATGGATGGAGGAGCCTGGTAGGCTGCAGTCCATGGGGTCGCGAAGAGTTGGATGCGACTGAGCGACTTCACTTTCACTTTTCACTTTCACACAATGGAGAAGGCAATGGCAACCCACTCCAGTGTTCTTGCCTGGAGAATCCCAGGGACGGCAGAGCCTGGTGGGCTGCCATCTGTGGGGTCGCAAAGAGTCGGACACGACTGAAGCGACTTAGCAGCAGCAGCAGCATCTCTTCCTTGAGAGCCCCAGACCTCTTCTCCTCCTCAGGGACCCTGGACTTCATATCAGCCTACCTAGGAATTGACTCATTCCCCTCTTTTTTCTTTTAGAATATGTTGCCAAGGGAAAGGGGCATCATTTTAGTTCTATAACTACTTCCTGCTATTGAGGAGTGTCATCCCTAAATTGTTGAAGTACATATTCTCCTCACCCTCATACTGAGGGTCTTTGATCCAGGGGCCCCAAGTAACAGTTGGAGAAGGTTGTGACACTCATAGGAGCTTGAACCATCATTTGTAACCTAAAAGCTTTCAGATGGTTAGAAACAAACCCCATTTTACAGTTATAGATGTAAGCCAAAATAGTCATTAAACCAGTTAAAACATAACCGAAATTAAAAGTCACATTATGTCCATAGTTAAGGTACAATGTGTTATATCAGTCCATTTTAGGATTGTTAGATGTCATCAGATTAAAGAGAGGCATCACATGTAATTGTTGTTGGTGAAGATATTGACAGAGTTGAGGAAAGTCTTTTCCTTGAAGTAGAGAAACGCACCATGTGAAGCCTTCAGTTGATGAGGAGGGGAGTGTTCCGCACACCCAGCAATTAGATCAATTGTGTAATGTAGCATAGGAATGAGCCCAGAACAGGAAGGCATTGTCTTGAGGGTCAAACAGCGGACTCAGGACTTTTGGAGTCAGCAGAAGCAAGCCCGTATAGCTTGTCAAACTTATCTGGTAAGGACCTTCCCAGGGGAGCTCCAGGGATTGTCTTGCAGATCCCAGTGTCTTTATCAGAACCTTGGTTTCTGGTTCAAACAATGGCTTATTTGACTCAGAGGCTGGGTCAGGAGTCATATCCTTGTAAATAATTCAAATTACTTTTAAAAATGCTTCTGAATGTATTTTCTAAAATATATTCACAGAAATGCCCAATAATAACATGAATATATCAGTGAGACAGATAGAATTTGAATTTCACTACTTGCACTCTTTCAAATTGAACCCGGGTCTCCCACATTGCCGGTAGATGCTTTACCATCTGAGCCACCAGGGAATCCCAGCTAATAAACTTTAGCTTTATTAATGTCTGTTAATGGTGACAAGGTCCACCTATTATGTGTTTTGTTTTAGACCTCTTTACTTGCTTATGCATGTGAAACTTAACTGTTGAAGACTGCTCATACAGGCTCGGTTCTTGCCGAACTGTGGTCTTTCTGTAGAGGTCAGTTTAAGGCTGGGCCATGTTCTTGTTGTCAGGTAGCCTGTTCATAGAGGACAAAGCAACATTGTTCATAATAGTAAATGAGAAAACTGGAATGTAAGCATCTTTGTAATAATACATTGAAAATGCTTTAAGAATATCTATATGATACTGTATTTTATTAGGCATATAAGCAACAGAATAAAACCATTGAAAAGAAAGATACTTTGGGAAAAAAGTAAAATTTAGAAGAAACTTAAGTCGCTGCCTACTGACCCATCACCCTTGTTACCATTTAAACTGTAGAATCCTAGTTCCTCCACCATTTTTTCCAGGTACAAAAGAGGAGAGTTCACAGCTTCTCCTGAGAACTACTTCTGGAACTCAAAAGAATCCCTTTGCTTTTTTGCAGTAAAGGTACCACTAACTCTTTGCCTGCCACTTATCCTCTCCCTGCCCTGCCCTTAAAACAAACTTATGTGTGTTATTTATCCAAGAAAAACAAACATATGTTCACACACAGACTTGTACAAAAAGTTCATAGTCACTTTATTTGTAATAGCCCCTAACTGAAAGTAACCCAAATGTCCATCAACAAATGAATGGTGAATTATGGTAAATCCATACTATGAACAATAAAATTCAACAGTAATAATGAATGATTTATTGATACATGCAACAACATGGATGAATCTAAAAAAATCACTTAGGCTAATGGAAAGACAGGCAAAAAAGAGTAAATATGATTCCACACATATAGAATTCTACGACAGGCAAAAAAGAGTAAATATGATTCCACACATATAGAATTCTACAACAGCCAAACAAATCTGTAGTGACAGAAAGCAAGTGCCTGGTTGATTGCAGGCAAGAGTAGAGGGAGAGATTGCAAACGGGCACAAAGAAAATGTAAGCAGCGACTGTAGTGATTTCACAGTGTTAAACTGTTAAAACTGCTTTAAAACTAATTAAAATTGTACACTTATAAGTATGTACACTTAATTTTCTGTTGCTGCTTAACAAATTACCACAAATTTGGCAGATTAGAACAGTGTCTATTAATTATCTCACAGTTTTGTAGGTCACCAATTTGAGTGGGCTTGGTTAGTTTGCTGCTTAGCATCTTATAAGGCTAAAATCAAGGTGTTAACTGCACTACATTCATTTCCAGAGGCTTTGGATGGAAAAAAATCAGCTTCCAAACCCATTCAAATTGGCAGATTCAGTTCCTTGCAGTTGTAGAACTGTTTCTGTTTTTCAATATGCTATCTAGGTTGGTCATAACTTTCCTACCAAGGAGTAAGCGTCTTTTAATTTCATGGCTGCAGTCACCATCTGCAGTGATTTTGGAGCCCAGAAAAATAAAGTCTGACTCTGTTTCCACTGTTTCCCCATCTATTTCCCATGAAGTGGTGGGACCAGATGCCATGATCTTCGTTTTCTGAATTTGAACTTTAAGCCAACTTTTCACTCTCCACTTTCACTTTCATCAAGAGGCTTTTGAGTTCCTCTTCACTTTCTGCCATAAGGGTGGTGTCATCTGCATATTGTACTTTATTTATACCTCAATAAAGTTTGTGCTTTTTCCCCTAAAAATAAGACAAAGGACATAATGATAATAAATGTTTTCAAAGGGATGATTCTAAAACTCAGAAGAGATGTAATTTGATTATTCTCACTGATTCAGCGTAGCATTTGCAAAAAATTTCCATGTCCAAGTCAGGGAAGAGAATTAAAATGTTAATAATATGCCTAGCACCTTTTCAGTATTGGTATTTTTTCTTTTCACCTGTAATGAGAGGAAACTATAAAATGTCGAGGATGTAACTATGAATCATACATAATAGAAAAGATGATTTTGGAAGTTTTACAAGTTCTTGACTCAAAATTGCTGACTAATTAACATTGTAATTTAATTGTATGTCTACAAATATAAATTTAATAAAATTTCTATTCATTATTTAAACTTGTACAGTAGATGAATTAAATGTAGCTATGAATTTTGTTGTTTCTGTTATTATTAAGGCCAATCTTGGAATTCTTGAGTTTATAGAATTCTTATATTATAGAATGTAGGGAATACTGTTTCTGTATCATGGAAAAGGTTTTATTTACTCATCATTTACTTTCTAGAAAGGATTAAAGAATGATGTATTTAATATTTTATTATAATTATTTAATGGGCAAAAATTTTAGGAATTTAGAAATTTTTGAAGACGAGAAGGTTTACAGTAAGATGTGATTAGTCTTGGATCATCAACTTATTAGTATATAATACCAGAGTTAGCAAGGCTGTCAAACAACTGGAATGCTCATAAAGAACTGGTGGGGTGGAAATTGGTTCAAGCACTGTGGAAAATTACTTAGCATTATTTACTAAAGCTATACATATGTATGCATAGATCAAACTGCCAATATCCATTGGCAAGAGAAAAAGCAAGAGAATTCCAGAAAAACATCTACTTTTCCTTCATTGACTATGCTAAAAAAGCCTTTGACTATGTGGATCACAACAAACTTTGGAAAATTGTTAGAGATGAGAATACCAGACCACTGTACCTGCCTCCTGAGAATCTGTATGCAGGTCAAGAAGCAACAGTTAGAACTGGACATGAAACAACAGACTGGTTCCAGACTGGGAAAGGAGTACGTCAAGGCTGTATATTGTCACCCTGCTTATTTAACTTATATTCAGAGTACATCATGAGAAATGCGGGCTGGATTAAGCACAAGCTGGATCAAGATTGCCAGGAGAAATATCAATAACCTCAGATACGCAGATGACACCACCCTTATAACAGAAAGTGAAGAGGAACTAAAATAAAGAGCCTCTTGATTAAAGTGAAAGAGGAGAGTGAAAGTTTTAAGAGCTGGCTTAAAACTCAACATTTAGAACACTAAGATCATGGGATCCGGTCCCATCACTTCACGGCAAATAGATGGGGAAACAATGGAAACAGTGACTTTATTTTCTTGGGCTCCAAAATCACTGCAGATAGTGACTGCAGCCATGGAATTAAAAGATGCTTGCTCCTTGGAAAAAAAGCTATGACAGACTGGGACAGCATATTAAAAAGCAGAGACATTACCGACAAAGGTCCATCTAGTTACATTTATGGTTTTTCCAGTAGTCATGTATGGGTGTGAAAGTTGGGCCGTAAAAAAAGCTGAGCACCGAAGAATTGATACTTTTGTACTGGGTGTTGGAGAAGACTCGAGAGTCCCTTGGATATCTAGGAGATCAAATCAGTCAATCCTAAAGGAAATAAGTCCTGAATATTCACTGGAAGGACTGATTCTGAAGTTGAAGCTCCAACCCTTTGGCCACCTGATGCAAAGAACTGACTCATTGGAAAAGACCTCGGTGCTGGGAAAAATTGAAGGCAGGAAAAGGGGACGACAAAGGATGAGATGGTTGGATGGCATCATCGACTTGATGGACATGAGTTTGAGCATGCTCCGGGAGTTGATGATGAACAGAGAAGCCTGGCATGCTGCAGTCTATGGGATTGCAAAGAGTCGGACACGACTGAGCTACTGAACTGATACATATATATGTTTATATATATCCTATGAACCAGCATTTTACTGCCTCTAGTCATTTTACGTATTGTTATTCGTTCACTAAGTTGTGTCAGACTCTGCGATTCCAAGAACTGCAGCAACCCAGGTTCCTCTGTTTTTCACTGTTTCCTGGAGTTTGCTCAAATCATGTCCATTGAGTCAGTGATACTATCTACCTATTTTATTCTCTGCTGTTACCTTCTGCTTTTGCCTTCCATCTTTCCCAGCATCAGAATCTTCCAGTGAGTCAGCTCTTCCTATCAGGTGAGCAAAGTATTGGAGCTTCAGCTTCAGCAACCATCCTTTCAATGAATAGTCAGGATTGATCTCCTTTAGGATCAACTGGTTTGATCTCCTTGCAGTCCAAAGAACTTTCAAGAGTCTTCTCCAGCACCACAATTCAAAAGTCTCAATTCTTTGGCACTCAACCTTCTTTATGGTCCAGCTCTCACGTCCATATATGCAACTGAGAAAACCGTACCTTTAGCTATACAGTCCTTTGTTGACAAAGTGATGTCTCTGCTTTTTAATGTGCTGTCTAGGTTTATCAAGCTTTCCAAGAAGTCAAGCATCTTTTAATTTTGTGGCTGCAGTAACCATCTGCAGTGGTTTGGAGCCCAAGAAAATAAAATCTGTCACTGCTTTTACTTTTTTCCTGTTCTATTTGCCGTGAAGTGATGGGACCGGATGCCATGATCTTGGTTTTTTCAGTGTTGAGTTTCAAGCCAGCTTTTTCACTTGTCTCTTTCACCCTCATCAAGAGACTCTAGTTCATCTTCACTCTCTGCCATTAGAGTAGTTTCATCTGCATATCTGAGGTTGTTGATATTTCTGCCAGCAATCTTGATTCCAGCTTGTGATTTATCTGGCCCGGCATTTGCATGATGTACTCTGCATATAAATTAAATAAGTGAGGTGACAATATATAGCCTTGTACTCCTTTCCCAATTTTGAATCAGTTGATTGTTCCGCGCCTGCTTCTGACTGTAGATTCTTGACCCACATACAGGTTTCTGAGGAAGATAGGTAAGGTGGTCTGGTGCTCCCGTTTCACATATACTTCATAATAAAAGATAAGAGCTTTTTAAAATTCTTTAAAGTTGAATGTTTGTGATCATTTACTCCTTCAGAAGACTTGTGTGTTCTTTATTGAATTTCAAAGTTCAATTTTTTAATTTGATTGTATTTTATCTTTTAGTTCTACTTTTGTGTTCCTTTCAGGCATGTTTCCTTATTTTTCCTCTCTTATCCTTGACTTAAATATCCCATCTCCTTGACATTTTGTCCATCATAGACATAAGTGTTGTCTGATTCAACTTTCTACAGTTATGGTATAATGCTCTGTAATTGTGCTGTCCTGTAATTGAGTTGTCCTCTGTAATTGCACCCACAAGCCACATGTGGCTATTGAGTACTTGAAATGTGGCTTAGTGTGACTGAAAAACTGAACTTGAAATTATTTATTTTTAATTTAGCTACATGGTGCTAACAATTAATATACCATAGGTCTATATCAACATTGTCTTCCTTACCTCTTTAGCTTGTTTTGATTTCATTCTCTCTGCATAACTAATAATTTATCTTGTCCTACTTTTAGACTGTAGCCATATGTTAATTTTTATTGTTTTAAAATTTTTAGCATTTGTCTTTGTTTCCTTATTTACCTTGTAAGCTTCTGGGTCATGAAAGTATTTTATTTGTTGAAGAAACTCACTCAGGAATTGGGGAGCTTCAAAATACCATTGAAAATCTTCTAGAGTATTGTGAGATTTAAAGGCTGATTTGTCAAGAACATAAAATGGAATTTAAAAATACTAACAGATTAAGAGTATAACAGTGAAAATCTGGCAGTCTAAAGTTTAGTATTAACTCTGATGTTAATTTTGTGAACTTGGACAAGTTTTTTAATTTTCTGAGGTAAATTTGTTCATCTAAAAAATGAGAGGTGAAATAGCTGATTTTTAATATGTTGTCCAGCTTAAGAGTCTTGAAGGAGGTCTGCTATTTTGAATTGAAAACTATTAACAGTGGGGATTAATGTTGATACTGGTTTTATACTTTGAAAACATTCAAGAAGAGAAAGCACATGTTGAAATGCCAGTACATTCCTCTGTGAACTGAAATGCCAAGATGAAAAATTATGTGAAGATCTAATGGAACTATGAGTGAACAAATGAACTTCGTTGTAGTAAACTTTGAATACAACTAAGGAAAAATGGGAGAAGGAAATGGAATGGCAGCCCACTCCAGTGTTCTTGCCTGGAGAATCCCCGGGACTGGGGAGCCTGGTGGGCTGCCATCCATGGGGTCACACAGAGTCGGACACGACTGAAGCGACTTAGCAGCAACAGCAGCAAGGAAAACTGAAACTGTGTTTAAATGCTTATGTATTCCAAGTAATTAGTTAGAAGTCCAAGAATAAAATTTAGGAGTAAGTGTCAACTTGTTATAATGAAGGAAACACTGACTTGAAAGTCAGAACTGAGATTATTATCCTGTGGTGCCAATAATTAGCTGTGTGACATGTGGTAAAGTTTGAAGGGGTATTTTAATTCTGCATTCCATAGCATCATCTCTTGACATCTTCAGGATCATATCATAAACCAGAGTGTGCTCATACTCTTTCAAAAGACCTAGAAATAATTTCACTAAGCCTCATGACACTGTTTATCTATGTCAACTGGCAGACATACAAGCCTTGTTTCTGTTATCTTCAGAACTCACATCTTCTTATTTGAACAGTTCCTTATTTGACCTATTTCTCTGTCTTTCTCACATCTTTCCTTTATACTCCAGAGAGCTTCTGTCTCTGACCTGAAGACTTCTCTGTGCATAGTCATTTTCATCCTTTTCTCCAAACTTAAACCTTCTATCTCTTTGCCTTAACTGATAACTGTCCCTAAAATTAGTTTCGGCTTAATCTCTTTTGGGGGGGAGTGCTGTTTCCATGCATCCCATATAGAAAGTTTGGAAAGATTTGGTCAGCATCTTTTTTACTCTCTAACACTGCTTCCATATACTTTTTCCCCTTTAAAATGGGTCAGAGAGTACTAACTATCAAGTCTGTCTATCTTCTAACAATCAATGTTGTTGAGAAATTCAAATAAAGTAGTAGTCATTGTGTACTCACTATACGCCAGGGTCTCCCCCCTCCCCAGCTTCATTGAAATGTAATTGACATATAACATTGTATAAATTTAAGGTGTACAATAAGATATGATACAAATATGTACTGTGAAATGATTACCACAATGAGATTATTGCTTATTTCATCCGTCACTTCACATAGTTACCTCTTTTTGTTATTGTGAGACCAGTTGAGATCTACTCTCAGCAGCTTCTAAGTACATAATACAACATTGTCAATTACAGTCACTATGCTACACACTGGATCCCCAGGATTTATTATACCTGGAGATTTGTATTCTTTGACCATCATTTCCCCATGTCCCTCAGTCTCCAATCCCTGGCAACCACAATTCTACTTTCTGTTTCTGAGTTCAGTTTTTTTGGATTCTGCATATACATGATGTCATATATTGTTCATCTCTATCTGACTTATTTCAGTTAGCACAATGCCCTCAGGGTTGTCTCAGATGGCAGGATTTCCTTCATTTTTATGACTGAATATTATTTCATTGTATATACTGTTTATATCACATTTTCTTTATTTTTTCATCCATCAGTGGACTTTTAGGATGTTTCCATCTTGCGTATTTAATGCTGCAGTCAACATGGGGTTGCAAATATCTCTTCAAAAATAATGATTTCATTTCCTTCAGATGTATACCATAAAGGAGGATTGCTAGATCATGTGATAATTCTGTGTTTAATATTTTTGAGGAGACTCCATTCTATTTCCATAGTATCCATTGATACCATTTCCAAAGTATCAATTTACATTTCCATCAGCAGTTTATGGTGGTTCCCCTTTCTCCACATCCTTACCAGTATTTGTTATCTCTTGTCTTTTTGAGACTAGCCATACTACCAGTTGTGAGGTGTTATCTCATTGTGGTTTTAAATTGCATGATAACACCTATATGTGGAATCTAAAAAATATAACAAACTGGTGAATGCAAAAAAACAAAGAAGCAGACTCACAGATGTAGAGAGCAAACTTGTGGTTACCAGTGGGGAAAAACAATATAGGGGTGGGAAAGTGGGAGGTACAAACTATTGGATGTAAGACAGGTTCAAGGATGTATTGTACAACACAAGGAACATAGCCAGTACTTTGTAATAATTGTAACCTTTAAAATTGTGTAATAGTTTTTCTAAAAAAAAGGAGGAAAAAATGCATTTCCTTGATTAGTGATGTTGAGTATCTTTTCGTGTACTTGTTGATCATTTGTGTGTCTGTCTTTGGAAAAATGTCTGTTCACTCCTCTGCCCAAGTTTTAATTAGATTGGGATTTTTTTGCTGTTGAGTTGTATGGGTTCCTTATATATTTTGGATATTAACCCCTTATTAATTTAATGGTTTGCAAATATTTTCCCCCATTCCGGAGGCTGCCTCTTCATTTTGTTTACTTTGTTGTGCAGAAACTTTTTAGTTTGATGCAGTCCCTCTCACTTATTTTTGCTTTTGTTTCTTGTGCTTTTGGTCTTATATCCAAAAAAAAAAAAAAACACGTTGTTAAGACCAATGTCAAGGAGTTTTTTCCCCTTTATTTTCTGCTAGGAGTTTTACATTTCAGGTCTTACATATAAATCTTTAATTCATTTCAAGTTAATTTTTGTGAGTGGTGTCAGATAGGGGTCTAGTTTCATTCTTTTGCATGTGAATGTCTACTTTTTCCAATATCATTTATTGAAAAGACTATCTTTTCCACTTGGAGTATTCTTGTTTCCTTTGTCAAGTATTAGTTGACCATTTACACTTGCATTTATCTCTGGGTTCTTAATTCTCATGAGTCTGTATATCTTATTTTTCTGTCAGTACCATAATTTTTAATTTCTATACCCTTTTAGTATAAAATCAGGAAGTGTTTGCTTCTAGCTTTGTTCTTTCTCAAGATTGCTTTGGCAGTTTGGGGTTTTTGGTGTTTCCATGTGGATTTTTAGAGTTGCTCTTTTTATTTCTTTGAAAAATACCATTGGAATTTTAATATGAATTCAGTATATTCAAAATGCTTTTGTGCAAGGTAGGAGGACTTGCCCTATTGGATATCAAGACTTACTGTAGAGCTCTACTAAGATTAGCTTTAGGTGGACAGATAAGTGAAATACTGTAGAACCTCCAAATGGATTTAAAGGATACATAGAAACCTGGTTTATGAAAAAAGTGCCATAGTAGAGCAATGGGGAAAGAATAGTCATTTCAATGAATGGTGTTGAAATAATACATAAGAAACTTGACTGCTGCCTAAAACCATTCACAAAAAATTAATTCCATGTCAATTATAAATTAAAAGTACAAGGCAAAACAACAAAGCTAAGAGATAAAACAGAAGCTCATACTTGTGATCTTAGTGTATAAAATGATTTTTTTTTAAAACTGCTTTTATATTAAACTTAAAAGAAAAAGATTGTTAAATTCCATCACTTTCTCATAAAAGACATCAAGAGCGTGAGATAGCAAATGACACAAGAGAAGATATTTGCATCATATATAACCTTCAAATGGCTCATATCCAGTGTTCTTACAAATCAGCCCTAACACAACAAATAGTAAAAGGAAGATAGGCAAGAGCATTGGATAGACACTTCTCAAATGAGGAAAAACCAAAAGATAAACACATGAAAAGGTGCTTAAACTCTTAGTAATTGGGGAAAACATAAAACTGCAGAACGCTGTCACAACTTACGTACAAGAATTGCTAGATTTTTTTTTTTTAACTGACAGCATCAAGTGTTGTGAGGATGTGGAGCAGCAGCAACCTACTACACTGCTGAAAGGAATATACTTTGGTACAACTTCTCTTGAAACAGATTGACATCATCTCCTAAGGATCAAGCTGTGCATGTCCTTAACCTAGCTATTCTCCTGAAGTATACTTCCAACAGAAATGTGTGCACCAAGACACTTGTACATGAATGTTCATAGTATTGTTCATAATAACCTCAAACTAGAAACAACTCATGTATATAATATCAGCATTAGAATGGGTAAATAAATTGTGGTGTAATTATACAGTAGACTATCTTACAGCATTGAAAATGAACACCCTACAGTTACACAAAGTGACATAGATGAATGTTACAAGTATAATGTTGACTGTAAAAGGCAAGACACGAAGTAATAATACATAACATGGTTCTATTCACATAAACTTCAAAAAGCAATAAAAATAAAATGTTAATGTTTAGCGTTACCTGTTTAAGGTGTGAAAGTGTAAAGAAAAACAAGGAAATGTGTATTGTAAGAGAATAATGGTTACCTTTGGGGAGGAAAGAAGTAAGGGTGATTGGGGAGGAGACCAAAGTGGGACCGTTCTGGGATTTTTTTTTTCTTATTATGTTTTTTCTTATGTTTTGGCTCCTAAGTTAGCTTGCATGTTTGTTTAAATCATTGAAGCTGTACAATTTTGTATACTTTTTTAAAAGCGAACTTCATATTTTACAATTGTAAAAAGGTTTAAAAATGTAGAGAAAATGCTGGACAAACCAGTCAGAGGAGACAGATTTCATGTAAAAGTTTGTTTTTAAAGAATGTTCATCAGTAACACTTACATGCAATTAGATTTATCCAGAACTTTGCATTTGGTAGTGATTAAAGCTCAGTAAATAATAAATGCCTTCCTTCAGTAAGCATTGTTTACCAGTAAATAAGTACAGGCAGTCCTCATTTAGTATGGTAGTGTGGGACCAAAAAAAATGCCTGTATAAGATAATAAAACTGTACAAATTCATCTTATTAATCAGTGCGAAAAAATTACAGCTGCTAAGTCACATCAGTTGTGTCCGACTCTGTGTGACCCCAGAGACAGCAACCCACAGGCTCCCCCGTCCCTGGGATTCTCCAGGCAAGAACACTGGAGTGGGTTGCCATTTCCTTCTCCAATGCATTAAAGTGAAAAGTGAAAGTGAAGTCGCTCAGACGTGTCCGACTCTTCGAGACCCCATGGATTGTACCCTACCAGGCTCCTCCGTCCATGGGATTTTCCAGGCAAGAATACTGGAGTGGGTTGCCATTGCCTTCTCCAAGGAAAATAAAAAAATAGTAAGCTAATATAATTTAGTATAATGTTTATAAATGTATTAGAAAGAGAATTACAGTGCTGTATTTCTTGGTAAAAAACTTAACCAAGAGTAGTTTGAACAGTTCTTTGCCTTCTCCTTATATAGAAAAACAGAGCCAGTAGAGTAAACATCTTTTCTGTGCCTTGCAAATTGTCTTATTCTTTTCTACTAAATTTAGATCAGCTTCCAACATTTTATCCTTTTGCACATTGTGTCGTGAAATAGCCCTCAGTCAGTTCAGTTCAGTTGCTCAGTCATGTCCAACTCTTTGCAACCCCATGAACCGCAGCAGGCCAAGCCTCCCTGTCCATCACCAACTCCCAGAGTTCACCCAAACTCAAGTCCATTGAGTCGGTGATGCCATCCAACCATCTTATCCTCTGTTATCCCCTTCTCTCCTGCCCTCAATCTTTCCCACCACCAGGGTCTTTTCAAATGCGTAAACTCTTCGCATAGGGTGGCCGAAGTATTGGAGTTTCAGCTTCAGCATCAATCCTTCCAGTGAACACCCAGGACTGATCTCCTTTAGGATGGACTGGTTAGATCTCCTTGCAGTCCAAGGGACTCTCAAGAGTCTTCTCCAACACCACAGTTCTAAAGCATCAATTCTTCGGTGCTCAGCTTTCTTCATAGTCCAACACTCACATCCATACATAACCACTGGAAAAACCATAGCCTTGACTAGATGGACCTTTGTTGGCAAAGTAACGTCTCTGCTTTTTAATATGTTGTCTAGGTTGGTCATAACTTTGCTTCCAAGGCATAAGCATCTTTTAATTTCATGGCTGCAGTCACCATCTGCAGTGATTTTGGAGCCCCCAAAAATAAAGTCAGCCACTGTTTCGCCATCTGTTTGCCTTGAAGTGATGGGACCAGATGCCATGATCTTCATTTTCTGAATGTTGAGCTTTAAGCCAACTTTTTCACTCTCCACTTTCACTTTCATCAAGAGGCTTTTGAGTTCCTCTTCACTTTCTGCCATAAGGGTGGTGTCATCTGCATATCTGAGGTGATTGATATTTCTCCCAGCAATCTTGATTCCAGCTTGTGCTTCTTCCAGCCCAGCGTTTCTCACGATGTGCTCTGCATATAAGTTAAATAAACAGTGTGACAATATACAGCCTTGACGTACTCCTTTTCCTATTTGGAACCAGTCTGTTGTTCCATGTCCAGTTCTAACTGTTGCTTCCTGACCTGCATACAAATTTCTCAAGAGGCAGATCAGGTGGTTTGGTATTCCCATTTCTTTCAGAATTTTCCACAGTTTCTTGTGATCCACACAGTCAGAGGCTTTGGCATAGTCAATGAAGCAGAAATAGATGTTTTTCTGGAACTCTCTTGCTTTTTCCATGATCCAGCAGATGTTGGTAATTTGATCTCTGGTTCCTCTGCCTTTTCTAAAACCAGCTTGAACATCAGGAAGTTCACGGTTCTCATATTGCTGAAGCCTGGCTTGGAGAATTTTGAGCATTACTTTACTAGCATGTGAGATGAGTGCAATTGTGCGGTAGTTGGAGCATTCTTTGGCATTGCCTTTCTTTGGGATTGGAATGAAAACTGACCTTTTCCAGTCCTGTGGCCACTGCTGAGTTTTCGAAATTTGATGGCATATTGAATGGAGCACTTTCACAGCATCATCTTTTAGGATTTGAAATGGCTCAACTGGAATTCCGTCACCTCCACTAGCTTTGTTTGTAGTGATGCTTTCTAAGGCCCACTTGACTTTACATTCCAGGATGTCTGGCTCTAGGTCAGTGATCACACCATCATGATTATCTGGGTCGTGAAGATCTTTTTTGTACAGTTCTTCTATGTATTCTTGCCACCTTTCTTAATATCTTCTGCTTTTGTTAGGGCCATACCATTTCTGTCCTTTATTGAGCCCATCTTTGCATGAAATGTTCCCTTGGTATCTCTAATTTTCTTGAAGAGACCTCTAGTCTTTCCCATTCTGTTGTTTTCCTCTTATTTCTTTGCATTGATCACTGAGGAAGGCTTTCATAGCTCTCCTTGCTATTCTTTGGAACTCTGCATCAGATGCTTATATCTTTCCTTTTCTCCTTTGCTTTTTGCTTCTCTTCTTACCTAAGAATTCCTTTATTGTGAAGTTTTTTGCTGTTGTCCCTTCTTTTGGGACATCTTTTTGTGACAACTACTTCCCTCGTTTCAATAATTTTACCTTCACTAAATTCCTCTGACTGCGTCTCTAGTGTCTCTCAAACAGTGGTAGTGGCAACATTCCCACAATCAACTATTTTTTTCTGTTAATCCATTTATATTCAGTTTGAATTTCACCCCAATGTCATCATTTTTTCTTTCTTTGCCACATTTTTATCATTATCAGCCAGTTCTCTCAATTATCATTTTGTAAAATTTCACATGAGTTTATCATTGGGAGGCAAGAATATAAACCAACTACATGCTTCACTATCTGTAGGTGAACTAACAGATGAGAAGTTACCTTTTACCAACACAGTTCGAAAAAAAGTGATGTGATTGGTCACTGAAATGATGTTCCTCTTATTAACACAGTGACTTGTGAACTGAAGTGCCAGCAAAGAAATTTGTGTTTATGTAGTTACTCACAGTATACTGTAGTATGAAATTAGAACCATGTTGTTGGGGGACTGGTATTTAACTGAACTGTGGAAGCTGAAATTTGTGCATATGGGAAGCCTTGAAAGTGAGGACTGACTGTAATTCAAAGAAGGTTGATCAGTTAAATAAATATTTTTTGGTTGGTTTTGATGAGATTGAGGATTACATGGACAATTTGATTTTTGAGCTATTGAATGCCTAATACATTTTATGTGGAAAAGTAATTTTGATGCTAATCTTGCAGCTTCTTTAATCCTCTTAGGTTATTCCTTACAGAGGACCTTCCATACTAACTTTCTAGAACAAAAACCTCTAGTTTTTTGTAAAAGTAAAATCAGTGGTGTTAAGAGAATAATAGTGGTAATGATTATGAGTTCATCGTGAAGCAGTTGACATTGAAAGTAAATTTTAAAAAATGTTTCATATAGTATTGACATTTTAATAAATGAAGATAAAAATGTTATATCATTTTTATTTAGTCAGGTTGACTCCATTTTCACCGTCTTCATACTAGCAAATATTTTATTATGAAATGTGAAAGATAAGGTCTCACTCTGTGTTGGTTAAAACTGAAAAGTTAATTTATTATATGATTTCCTACAGGTGAACTGGCACAAAGGTTGATCTCAAGATGCCATTAGTGAAAAGAAACATTGATCCTAGGCACTTGTGTCACACTGCACTGCCTAGAGGAATTAAGAATGAACTGGAATGTGTGACCAATATTTCCTTGGCAAATATAATTAGACAACTAAGTAGCCTAAGTAAGTATTTTTACATCAATTAAAAATATTACTCACAAACCAGAATTACACATTGGGGTGTTAAAATAATATTCTTGTGACTAATTGGGGTGGGGGGATAGTTAATAAGAAGATATCTAATTATTTGGGGGGGGAAAGTGTCATTTTTAGTAAAATTAATGCATTTTAGAATCATTTCTTCTCTTGGATCTGGGAAAGGGAAATAAGGTCAGAATCTTTTAGGAACAAAATCACATGATGCGTAAGAATTACTGAGATTGTTTTTAAAATATTATTTGGACTATATAAAAGGTGGTGGTGGAGTTGTACTTTTGCTTGCTTGTTATCGCTATTTACTTTTCTAGAGGCTTCAGCTATTTGTGTTTTGGGATACTAGTATCTCTTTATATATCTTATTAGCCTAGGGAAATATTTTTATATTATCAAATATCTAAAAGTGAACGATGTGGGATAGTAACTGACTAGTCGGAGGATTAGGTTAGTCAAGTGGATTGTCTAAAGGATATTAGGATATGAGTCAAGTGTCTGATTTGCAACCTGATGACAGACAGAAGGCCAGCAGGCTGCCCAGATAATAAAGGCCAATAGAAGGAACAGGTTAAGGGAGGAGGTGAAAGTCAGTCTGTTTCCATTATAAGATTTTATAACAGAGCTGCTAGGTTAAGGAATTAAGTTATTTCCCATTTATTCTAAATGTAATGTTAGAAAAAAATTTTTAAATCCAGTTTATCTTTTGAATTGAAGGATTTTCTTTTTATTAGACATTTATATTTTATTTTAAAGATAAAATAAGATGTTTTTGGTCTAGATATCATCTCTAAGTAGTCTTACCCACCTACACAGATTGTCCTTACTAGCCAGGATTGACTCCTCTTTTCTTTTCCTGTTAACTTTTGTCCTTTTATAACTGAGTACTTAACACAAGGTAAAATGAGGTAGTTAATCTGATTTGTTTCAAGTGAGAGCATTTGGACATATTTATGTAGCCAGAGCAACATAAAGTTGTATTTTCATGTTCTTGGTGAGAGCACTAAATTTCTACATTGTTTGTGAAATAGTTGTAAGAGTAAATTAAAAGAGTGTTTATTTGAATTTAAGTATATTCTTTGTTCCACTTGGTGTTTTTTTTTTTTTTTTTCTAGGTTAGATATTGGCTGTGAATCACTAACATATTGTTTACTTGTTTCTTTCTTGAGCAATTCAGTATAGACCTAGAAAATATTAATATATGATTAATATATTGTTTAAAGTCATTTCCTAGTACTGACTGGTTTTATGATATGTTATATTCTAATAATGTAACATAACATAACCATATAAAATTTATATATGCTATATGTAAATGGGTACATCAGCTTGTTAATATTAAGAGCATAGAAATGACATTAATAAATTTGGTTAAAATATTTCTTTAAATTAAAATGAATGTTAGATCTAATATAGGCATCTTATTTTAGGTGTATTTTCAATAAAGAATTTAGAACTAATGTAATGATTAAGAGTGTCAATTTTGCAGTATTAACCCATTTCTCACATAACGTAAAGGTAAAGAATTTTCATGTCTGATACAGACAGTCCATAATAAGCAACATCTGTCAGCCAGCACATGGTTATGCTGTAACCAAGCTCTGAAAATAGAAATACATTGTAAAATATAACTAAATTAGGCTTTGAGTGCTTCAGACTTGGAATCAGAGACTATAGAAGCATTTTCATGGTAGTTTGTAGAGATTCAAAAAAGAGAAAAAGCATAAAATATTGTAGCAAGGTATAACATTAGTTTACCACCCTAAAATTAAGCTCTCTGGCAGCTTTCCCACTTGACATAGTTGAGAACCTGGAATTAAATTTAAAAGGCCTCAAGATAGCCAGAATAAACAAGTCCAGGCTGAAGACCATGTACATAAAATAGCCAGTCGATCCCTCTCCAAGTTTGTTTGCTTTTACTTTGATAATTCAGACAGGTTGATGATGTGGTTTCCAAACATTCATGTTTCAGAGAATTAAAAGAGGAAATGTGGGGGGAGGGGGATGCCAATAACAGAAATAGGCATACTGAAGCCCATCAAAAGGTGTAGTTTATAGTGAAGGAAGAAGTGACATTAGAGGAAAACAACATTAAAAACTGGAAAGAGGCCATTTAATGTAACCGCATTTAATGTAAAATTATACACTTTAATGCTGTTGTTTCTCATAATCAATTTATGACTGTGAGTCCTCAGAAACAGGTTAAATTATGTTTAATTTTTATTTAAGACAGGGAAACTTAGAGTAGATTTTATATCAGTTTCCATCCAAAACAGTTAAAATAATAATGCGTTAAATAATCTCTGAATTACTTATAAAGCTAGGCTATTCAGAATGGTTCTGCGTAATACATATTTTCACTTTGGTGCTCATCCTAGCACCAAAAGTGCTGTAGCACTTTCACAGTAGTGAAGGTCGACTCCAGGGCTCAGGTAGCTTGGGGCTGGACATTGTTCTGACCTCTTCCTTGCAAAAATATACATCCAGTTCAGTTGTTTTTCCTAGTAGAACACAGTTTTGTTTTATAATAGATAATTACTGAAAACCTAGAATTTGCTTTATTTAAATTTCTTCTGCTATACCAAAATTTTCCCCATTATTACTACTTCTACTTTAGTCGCTCAGTCATGTCCAACTCTATGCGACCCCATGGGCTGTAGCCTACCAGGCTCCTCTGTTCATGGGATTTTCCAGGCAAGAGTACTGGAATAGGTTGCCATTTCCTTCTCCAGGGGATCTTCCTGACCTTACTGTCTGAGCCACTAGGGAACCCCATGTCTTATTTAACAGCCATTGGAACTCTAATTATATGAGAGATCTTTTTACCATTTTCTCTTCCCAAGGCCTTTCTCTTGTTGAATATAGCCACTTTGAGCTGCCAAGATGAGCTGATAGAGCCTACTTCTTGTTCTCAATCAGAAAAATTCACAGGTAGCAACATAGATGGGTAAGAGGGTAGATAAATAGATTGGCTCTCTTTGCGACTCTATGGACTGTAGCCTACCAGGCTCCTCAGTCTGTGGGATTTTCCAGGCAAGAATACTGGAGTGGGTTGCCATTTCCTTCTCCAGGGGATCTTCCTGACCTTACTGTCTGAGCCACTAGGGAACCCCATGTCTTTTTTAACAGCCATTGGAACTCTAATTATATGAGAGATCTTTTTACCATTTTCTCTTCCCAAGGCCTTTCTCTTGTTGAATATAGCCACTTTGAGCTGCCAAGATGAGCTGATAGAGCCTACTTCTTGTTCTCAATCAGAAAAATTCACAGGTAGCAACATAGATGGGTAAGAGGGTAGATAAATAGATTGGCTCTCTTTGCGACTCTATGGACTGTAGCCTACCAGGCTCCTCAGTCTGTGGGATTTTCCAGGCAAGAATACTGGAGTGGGTTGCCATTTCCTTCTCCAGGGGATCTTTCCAACCCAGGGATCAAACCCGGGTCTCCCGCATTGTAGGCAGACACTTTACCGTCTGACCCACCAGGAAAGCCCCGTAAGACTAATTAGATAGTAGATAATGGACAGATAACACTGACTATTTTGCTGTGTGATGAAGGTACATGTTTTTTGTCCTAAAAGAACACACCCCATGTAGTTGAAGAGTCTAATATGATGAATGCTGAACCTATTCTGTGAGTTTCAGTGTAAGCATGTATATAATTAAAAACCATGAGTTTTAGATTATAGGAACTGAGAAAAGAGAGATAAGCATAGGTGAAGTCATAAGAGGAGGCTTACTGAATGAATGTGACTTGAACTGGGCCTTTAAGGAACAGAAGAATTTGGAAGATGTAGAGGAATGAAGAAGGAAGGCATTTCGACTTGTTCGAAGAAGTAGGCAAATGAATGGAGGCAAAAATAAATATATGAGGGGTTTTTTTTTTTTTTTTTTGGCTGCACAGCATGTTGAGGTCTTAGTTCCCCAACTCGAGATCCCTGCAATGGAATCAATCACAGTCTTAACCACTGGACTGCCAGGGAAGTCCAAGTGAGAGGGATTAAAGGTACAAATGATATTAGATATGTATGGTGGAGCTTGATAAAGAGGATAGTGTTAGATGAGAGGATTTAGATTTTAATATCAGAGATGAGACCTCATAGCTTCTTGGGTAGAGACGGTAGTATAATAAGTTTAGTTGAAATTCAGGTACATAGACAATTAACTTTCCATTGCGAACTTTATTCATTTCATCTGTCTCTGGGGTAGAAGGAGAAGGTAGATTTAGCAAGTGAGAAGGGACATGAAAATAGAACAAATGGGATGTCTATTGTACGTCAGTGCTTTGGCACTTAAACCTGAAGTGGGGGAAGTGTAGACTCTTTTTTAAAAAATCTGTTTAAAAAAGAAAAACAACAAACCCAAAACCTGTGGGCTCTCTTTCCCAAAATATACAAGTGCATTAAAAATCTGCATATAATTTCAGGTGGTATACAGACTGTAAGTTAAAGATCCGTGTATTAAACTAAGTTCTTTCAGGAATAGAATTGTCTCTTCCATCTTTGTATCCCTAACATTTGATGAATAAATGAGTAACTTTATACTTGCCTTTTCTTCCACCTGTAATGCTTCCCTTATCTGGCAGAGAAACTATCTCTGGAAGTTTCTCTAATACCATCCCACACCCAAAAGTTTAGATGCTTCTTTCTGTGTGCTCTGTGGCTCTGACCTTGTTTTATAGTAAGAGCTGCCTGTTGTTAAGCTCCTGTCCTGTATCAGATACTCTACCCATTGCCCTTTCCCCTGACTGTTTTTTTTTTTTTTTTTTTGCTTCTTTTCCTTATAATTTCTTTGAAGGAGATATTTTTATTTCTATTTTACAGGTGAGGAAATTTATGCCAAGGCCTCAGAGTGAATGGAACAAAGATTTGGACTTAATTGTTAAATTGGTTTTCAGTTTTATTTAAATGTCTGTTTCTCCCTCTGTTCAAAACTCGTCGGTTGCAGAGACCTTCTTCCAATCATTTTTCTGTCTCCAGGGTCTAGAACGTTGTCTGGCATTTTGGTTTAAAGAATATATGTGAGCGAGTGAATATGTATAAAATTATCCTTTTTCTCTTAATTTTAAAGAAATTAAAATTCTGATTTTTTTTGCCTAAAGATTATAAAATCTTCTAGGATAGGAATTTTATGTTTTATTTTTTGGTGTCTTCAGTAGGAAATAACACCTACCAGGCACAGCGTGAACCCTCAGTAAACGTTTGTTGATTTAACTGATAATGTACTAAAGTGCTTTGGAAAAAAACAGCCATTGTTCAAATGTAAACTGGTGAGATTAATGAATTCATTATGTAAGTATGTAAGTACCCTCTTACAGGATATAGAGCTTACTGTTGAGCCTCATTTAACCTAGACAGTATGCTTGGGTCTAAGTTGTCTTGATTTAGGAAGATAATTTTTTTTAATTCAAGGTGTAGATAGTAATTGACTTATCTTTATATTGTGAGTATTCATTTGTTTATATATTATAAATACAATTGAATATTTTTAAATTCTAGGTCATCTGAAACTTCTCCCTGGCTTTTTTATTAGATAGAAAATTTTATTTCTCCTTTTCAAATGGGATTATTTTGGTTTATTCTTTTCATAATGGAAATTTACATGACTGGAGGAATACAGTGATTCTAGATTTGTGATTTTTTAAGAAACTAGAATGAGATAAAATGTAAAATATATCTCATAAATTTTCAGAATCTATGTTTTGGGCATACCTGAGATTTGGTTATCTATTAGGTTTATGAAGAATCTTGCATTGTGTTACTTGGCCTGAAATTCAGTTCTAGTATAGACTCTGTTTATGATTGCTGATTTGGGATTAAGAGATGTATTATTTATATTTACTTTACATCATAACTTTTCTAACCCTTAACAGGTGTATAAAGGGAAGTGAAAGTGGTGTATAGATAGGGGTGAAACAGGAGAGTATTTCCATTTTAGCCACAAGTCACCTACCAGAAAGTGGTAGATCTAGTATCTAAAGCCATATTTCCTAGTGTTTGTTTTTTCCTACTGTATCACAGTTAGATTACCGTAGGTGAGGGTTTAAAGTTTAAACTAGTTTCAAATAAATATCGAATTCATTGGGGCAGCATTTTAAATGTTAAATTGGTTTATATTTATCTCTGATAACTTTAAGCTTTATGGTATATGTTTCATTTTTGCTTAGGTAAATATGCTGAGGATATATTTGGAGAATTATTCAATGAAGCACATAGTTTTTCCTTCAGAGTTAACTCATTACAAGAACGTGTGGACCGTTTATCTGTCAGTGTTACACAGCTTGATCCTAAAGAAGAAGAATGTAAGTTTATGCATATTTTCTTTCACATGTATGTTTTTGGTTAGGTAGGATGAGTGAAATATATATAAGAACAGTATTATACATGAATTTATTAAAAAAAAAAAAAACACTGGGAGAAATGTGCTTCAGTTAATCAAAGAGACACACAAAAAACGTGAATTTACTACAAATCTTTTTTACCCACGACCTTTGTTGTACATGTTCTGATAGATTGATGGCTTATCTATAAATGCCATTAGCATGATTCTCCTGAGTTGTCTACTCTTTTTTTCTTCTTTTTGTATATTAAATAGCTCTTCATTTTTTGACGTAAAATTTTTTTAAGCCAGACTTTTCTTCCATTTTCTTTCTCTTTTCTTTCTCCCTTATAATTTTTATTTATTTATTTATGACTGTGCTGGGTCTTCACTGCGTGAGGTGGAGGCTTCTCATTGCAGTAGTTTCTCTTGTGGCAGAGCACATGCTCTAGGCATGCAGGCTTTAGTGATTGTGACCTGTGGGCTCAGTATCGCCCTTATAATTTATTTGTATACTTTTGTCTTAAAAATAAAAATTCTTTGAAAATTATCTGAAATTCTTAGGCTTGATTTTTTTTTTTTTTAAGAATGAAATTCCTTTTATATGTGCATATTGCTAAGTCACCAGAATCTGATCTGGTTATTTAAATGTTAATTCCCATTTTAAATGAACATTCCCTCCCCCCCACCCCCCTGCAAAAAAAAAACCTCTAAATTGCTAATATACAGGACAAAAATGTTCTCTACTGAGATATTAAGCTAGGGATATCAGGCTTAAAAAAATCACATTACAGGCTAAAATAATGGTAAAAACTTTAGTGGTAAAATATTTCATGCATTGATAGAGTACATTGAATGTTGTTTCTCAAATGGCTCTGGTTTTTTTTTTTTGTTTTTCTACCAAGAGAAATGAAATTATTAAGAACATAATTTTTACTTATCTGCCCTAGAGAATTATAATTGTAAGTTATTTATCTCTAAACTTGAGCAATAAAAATATTAAAGGATATCACTGGAAAAATCAAAAGGTAGTTTTGCTACCTTTTATATAGCAAATATATAAAATATAATGATGTTTTAGTGATTGAACCAACAGTTTCTGACATAACCTAATTTAATGCCTAAATAAGGAGAGGTGAATACTTCCTATGCCAAGTTTCCTCTGCATGCAAAGATATAAACTCATAGGTCTAGATATGAGAAAAAAACCAAAACAGTACTTAAAAAAAAAAAAGAAGAAAACTTTATTGAGGTATATTTCATATACCCTACAATTAACTCTTGTAAAGTTAAAGTGTATGACTCAGTGGTATTTAGTATTTTCACTGTTACATGACTATCACCACAGTTGGTTTTAGAACATTCTCCTCACCCCAAAAAGAAACCCTATATCTAGTGGAGTTACTTCTCATCTCCCCTTCTCCATGGCCTCTAGCAATCACTGTATACTTTCTATCTCTTTGGATTTGCCTATTCTAGACATTTCATATAAATGGAATCTTATAGCATATGATTTTCTGTGACTGGCTTCTTTCATTTCTTAGAATAATATTTTCAATACTGGTTCATTTCATAGAATGTATTGACATTTCCCTGATGACTAATGATGTTGAGTATCTTTTCATGGCTTATAAGCTATTTAGAGACAAGTCACCCAGCAAGAAAGTGGTGGATAGGATTAAAACCAGGGTTTTCATCCTAGTTACTCTGAGTGAAGTGGACCAAGTGCACAATTTTGAGAGACTGTACAAACAGGGAGTGGATTGTTGGCATTTGGGTGACATGAAATGAGGGAAAGTCAGTCTGGTCATTCCAGATCTTTCTTTTGTCCGGGATATCTAGATGTCTGTCTCATACCTCTTGTTTTTAAATGTTAACAACTGCAACTAGTTCAGTTAAAAGCAAGTAAAACAAAATGATTCTCTTTGTGCAAAGGGCTGGATCTGGACTTTACATTGTACCAGAAGTCTTATGACAGAATTGTCATAGATAGTTAGCATGTGCTTGTTCCTTTAATAAAACTACAGTTAAATGTAATTCACAGTGATGTATAAATGTAAAAAAATAAAAAAATAGTGATCTGATATTTTTAAGGAAACAGGGTTTAAATGATTTACTGGTCATTTATGTATCTGCTTTTGGAAAACTTTTCAGATCCTTCTCCTATTTTTAATTTGGATTATTTTTCCTTTTACTATTGAGTTATGCAAATTCTATACATATGTATTCTGGATCCAAGTCCCAAATCTTATGATTTGGAAAGATTTTCTCTCATTCTGTGGTAATTTTTTTCTTGGTGGTATCCTTTGAAACTTATTTGTGTATACATGTTCAGTTACACATCATGAAATTCTTGAAATAAAAATCACTGCTAATATTTAAAAAAGATTTTATGGCCATACTTTCAAATATATGATTTGTATTCAAAATTTCTTTTTTAAATAATTTAAATATGTAAGTTACAAGTGCTTTTCATCTAAAATATATACAAGCAGCTTTTGCATTCCCATTAAAATTGAAAATGAAAATATAGATACTAGTAAATAAGATAGTTTTAAGTGTTTAAAAAAATTCTTAATGTGCCAACAACTATCAGAATTGTTTAGTTTCCTTTAAAATTATATGAAGCATTGGGGAAGAATTCAGAATCTTAAAGTTGAACTACTTAATTTGAAATTGTCTTGGGGATGTTGGATAGAGGAATTTTCAAAGTTATTTAACCTATATTTTTTTAATTCCAGTAAAGTTCAAATAAAATAACATTGTGAGTAGAATAATAAATTACAGAATGTAACATCAGTATTTTGGGTTTTTTAATTACCATTAAATAGTAACAGAACTATCATAAATAATTTAGAATGGGTAAAAAACTGAGTTTTAAACAAAGATCTGTGCAATTATATTTAGTTCAATATGTTTACAAACATTTTGCTGACTTGCTGGGTTATATAACACTAATATGTCATTGTTGGCAACTGCAAGGGGCTTTGTCACATTGGTCTGTTAACAAATGAAAGAAATGATAATTAAGAGGAACTGAAGAATGAAAAGTGCTTATTACTTTACATGTTCTTTATACTCTTTACTAAGAAAGTTTTGGGAGATTAAACACTAGGTTTTATATTTAATAGTTAATAAGTGAGATAGGAGAGTGGCAAGAATTGGTTCATTTTGATTGCAGAAAAGAGAGGCCACTTCTAACATGAGCCAGAGGAACAGTATACGGTATTGTGGCAAAGAGATTAGCCTCAAAGGCAGACAGATCTGCGTTTTCTGTTCTAGCTCTACTGTTTATTAACCAATTTATCTTGGCCCAGTTATGTAATATTTTCTATGTTTACAAACGACATAATAACTCCTATCTCATTAAGTTATTATAAAGGTTAAGTAAAAATTAGTGAAAACATCTACCACTGTAGTTTGTACTCATTAAATATCTGTCATACTACTCTTTAGTGATAGTGGAAAAATTTTTTTTCCTTCTTTGAATTTTATTTTGTTGTTTTTAAGTGTGTTACAAGTCAGGTAGCAGTGGAATTGCTGGGTTTGCAGTCATATTGTGGCTGTTGCACAGCCAGCCTTACTGCTTCACTTATTTCATAGATCCAAACATTTGTGTTGAGTGTATTTTATTTGTGAGGATGAAAGAGATACTATTTTAGGGAGAAAAATAATTTAAGACTCGTTATGATTATTTAGTACTGACTTTTTATGGCATAAAGCATATGTCATACTAAAAACTAAAAACCATTTGCAAATATGTATATTTTAATATAAAGTCACCTAATTTTTTAATATCAAGAAATCACTCAAAGAGTTAAGAATCTAGTATTTTGGCACATTTTTATTTAAACATGCTGCATAGTCCAAAAGAAGATGAGTAAATAAAGTTATTTTAAATTCTCATATGTATCACTTACTTACTAGAGGTACTGTAAGTAATAAATTGTATTACTTACTAGAGGTACTAATGTATAAGACAGGTTCAGTCTTTAAGAACTTGTAGTTAATTGGAGATCTTTATAGTACAAGATAAAAGAAAAGTGAAACAGGCAATAATACAGATTGCCCAGTACTTGAAAATTTCATTTTCTTTACAATAGATTTGTTTTAACTTTATAGTCCATGTTATAATATTTATAATCTCTATAGCTAGAGGGCAATACTGTATTTAGCCCAGAATGCCACTAATAGTGAAGTAATTCCTTCAGTGTTATTGGTATAAGCTAAATAAAAGTAATAAAGGGAGATGGAAAAAAGATTATAGGAAAAAAAGAGGAAAATGTAGTTTGATGGGCGCTAGTATGGTAAGTAGAGAAAAGAAAAAGGTGTTTTGATGGAAAATGAAAAATGTGCTTCAGGTGTCATTAGAGCTTTCTGAGCCTTAGAAATCAGAGGTTGCATTAAGGCCCATCTAATTGGGAAAATAAAGCACAAAATGATTTGTGATGTAATAATAAGAGCATTTATTTTAAAAATGTGGTTCCTGATTCATAAGCCACCTCAGTCACAGCCTTTTGACTTTTAAACAAATGCCATGTATGAATTTGTCCTTACGTTAAATCATGTTAGTAAAATAAAATGATACATGTTGGATTTTTGTTTTAGTATCTTTGCAAGATATAACAATGAGAAAAGCTTTCCGAAGTTCTACAATTCAAGATCAGCAGCTTTTTGACCGCAAGACTTTGCCTATTCCATTACAAGAGACATATGATGTTTGTGAACAGCCTCCGCCTCTCAATATACTCACTCCTTACAGGTCAGTAGGCTAATAAATAAGAAGGCTGGTTACTTATCTCAGACTTCAAGTTCAAAGAGGTCTAACTTTAAATGTTAAATCCCCAAACATTTTTTATTTCACTGGATTCCTGACCAGTGCAGAGACCCCTCCGTAGCTAACACCTTTAGAAAACCTTTGCTTTATTTACTAGGTGAGGTCCCAGGATTCTGGCATACAAATCAAAGGAGTTGTTTTGACAAATGTTTTTAAGAAAAGCCAATGGCAAATCTTACTCTAAAGGGATGAGGAGTTGTTATTGTCTTTTTAATTTAATTTCTAATTTGATGGAAAACAAAAAATAAAGAGTTCAAAATCTCACCACATTAATAAAATAAATATCATTTTTTCTTGTTCTTATCTACTCTTTATCTGTATGTATCATATTTCTGTGTTATGACTATGTAGTACCTGTTTTTAATTTTTTTTTTTGCCATTTAAAAAAATCTAGAGTTATTCAGCCTTTCTTTGAGTCTTTCACATAAATTGTTAAATGAGGAATTTAAGAGGCACAACACATACCCTAAATGAAATGGTATTTGGGTAGTTATTTGAAACTATGTCAGTATGCAAGTCATTGGATATAACTATTACTATTAGAATGACTATTTGGTGACATTTTTTTTCTGTTTGATAAGACTATAAGTAAGAAACCCTGTATAGTTTCTCTGTTCTGTCATCTTTTCAGGCTTTTATCTTCGGCAGAATCATTGGTAATTATTGAAATTTCCCACAGGACTTATAGAAAACCTTGTATCCAGTAGAAGTTAGGGATGAAAATTGTCCAGTTGTACTTTAAATTATTAACACAAACTGCAAAACTTCTGGTTTTCCGGTTTCCTTAGTTTCCTGTCTGATTTATGAGAAATGTTCTATTGGTGCATATTGTGATTTACTTTGCCAGTATTTTTACACATGCTGTATTTTCTTAATGTAAGAAGAAACAATTTTAGTAAAATAATTTCTATTCTGATTGCCTAAGTCTTACTAATGTATATTTTCATTGATATTTTATATTTCAGAGATGATGGTAAAGAAGGTTTGAAGTTTTATACCAATCCTTCATATTTCTTTGATCTTTGGAAGGAAAAAATGTTACAGGATACAGAGGATAAGAGGAAGGAAAAGAGGAAGCAGAAGGTATTACAAGAAATTCAGAAAATTGAAGTTAGTTTTCATGTATTTGTGTTTTGTTGCATATGTGGAACCTTATTAATTCTGTACTTTGACAGTTTTATTTTATTTGGTCCATATAGTAACCACACAGAAAGATCACAGTCCAGTGGGGTGCAAATATGGTGTGATAAGTGTCCTAACAGAGGTATGCACAGAGAGTTTGAGTAGCACAAACGAGCACCAGCTTTAGACAGGGTGGGCCTGATAAACACTTCAACAAAGCTTGTAATGAATCTCAAAGAACAAATAGGAATTAAGTGGACCAGGGAAGAGAAAGGCATTCTACTGAAAAAGAACAAAGGAACATTGTAAAGTAGATTAGTTAATATTATCTTACCACAGAGCATATCCTAAATGCCCTGAAAAAGTTATAACATGTTATCTGTCTGCTGTATTGTCATTTTCTGTTTTCTGATGAAATTCACTTGGATCTGTTTATTCCATATTAATGATAACTAGAAATATAAAAAGAAGCAAAGTTGGATTTAGGCAGAATTATGAAGGAGGAGCCTGATAGACTGCAGTCCATGGGGTCGCTAAGAGTCGGATACGACTGAGCGTCTTCACTTTCACTTTTCACTTTCATGCATTGGAGAAGGAAATGGCAACCCACTCCAGTGTTCTTGCCGGGAGAATCCCAGGGACAGGGGAGCCTCGTAGGCTGCCGTCTATGGGGTCGCACAGAGTCAGACACGACTGAAGCGACTTAGCAGCAGCAGCAGCATGAAGGTGGCAAAGTTTGTCTTTATCATCCCTCTGTTTCTCCTGTAGCTACTTCTGCTTTCCCTGCACTACCCCATAATGCTGCATGTTATTATTTTCTGCACTAGACAGTGTACCAGTGTTCTAGCCAGAATTTGCAAACTGGTGACTGGTAGCCCAGGCTACGCTTGCAAGCAGTTTTGTTTGACAAACACAGTGGTTTTTAAACTTTTGAACTGAAATCCCTTAGATGGCCATGCCCATCTAGTTCCCTGCAGGCCTCATCTTATATCTGACTGTTACCATTCAAATATGTTACCTGCTTGACCCCTTTGGCATTTGACTTTTTTGTACCTTTCCTTTCTATACTTTTTCTCCCACAGTTTGAGTCACTTTTTGTTTTATTTTTCAAATACCCTATTTTCTGTTGAGTGACACGGTTATTATGGTTTAATTGGGTAATTGGATTTTTTTTCTAATGTATTGGCTAGCTAATTAGTCACTTCTCAGATCACATAACCTTAGTACTAATTTCAAGTTTGGGCTGGAAAAATTGATGGTAGAAATTTCACCCATTATATCAAAAACTAATAGATGAGGGAGCAGAGTTGACAAATCTTTTTTCATCTGAAAGGACTTTCTGACCTCAAGTTTTATTCCTCAAATATACTGTTTTTATCTGATATATCAATTCCAAGTAGAGGTTAAAAAAGCATTAGAAAATGGGATTACAAGCAAACTCCTAATATTTAACTCTGAATGCACAAATGAACTGTCTCTGTTGTTATTTTTACTATACTATGATGGGTTGCTTTTTCGATATTGATGTTAGAATTCTATTTTGATTGTTTTAACCTCTTTTTAAAAACATAGAACTTCAGCATTTGGCTTTGTTTCAATACATCTGTTATAGCAGAAAAATCTAGATCGTCCTCATGAACCAGAAAAAGTGCCAAGAGCACCTCATGACAGGCGGAGAGAATGGCAGAAGCTGGCCCAAGGTCCAGAGCTGGCTGAAGATGATGCTAATCTCTTACATAAGCATATTGAAGTTGCTAATGGCCCAGCCTCTCATTTTGAAACAAGGTTTCTTTTCTTTTGTTTGTTTTTTAACAAAATTAATGATAAAACACTGGCTTTATTTCTAGTATCTATGTGTCTAAGTCTTAGGTCCTGAACTGTTGAATTGATAGACGCTGTTTCTATAAGTATTGAGATGATTTTGAAACCCTAACCACTTTGAGCCTACTGAAGTCTGATCTTGGGCAGGTCATTTTTGTACCTGGATTTCAGTTTCGTCATTTGTAGAAAGAAGTGGTTGAAGCAGATGATCTTCAGCTTCATTTTAACTTTCATATAAAGTCTCAGGTCCTTCTCAGTAGTTCAGGCCAAGTCTGTTAAAATTTCATAACAGAGTAATGGGGGTCTGGATTTTTTTTTTGACGTTATTGATTCACTATATATAAAATAGGAGTTGAGAAGGGGTTATATTTTTGTTCTTTTTCTTTCCCCTGATTCCCTTTCTGTGTCGCATTTTCTACCTCAGATATATCAGGACTTTCAAACAAAATAACTCATCCCCTTTTGCAGAAATATACAATAGGTCCTTTTCCTTTCTCAATAGCCAAGGGCCCTATCTAACTAACATGCAACCCTAACAAACATTATACTAGTATCTCTCTGTGAAGAAATTTGTGTACAGTTGATTTTAGTTATTATTATATATCTTATAGTTATTGATTTTTTTCAATGGAAAAAGCACTTGAGACTTTCTTTTGAATAATACCTATAAATGATTGGGTCATAAATGTAAATTATCTTGTTCTATTTTAAGAGTAATATACATGATACTGTCTACATACAGTACTGAAAGATGCTGAAAGAATTGATTTTTTAAATTAACAATCGATAGACAAACATCTGTTTCTAATCACTGTTAAGTAATTGAAATATTGCTGACCCAATAGCATAAATATAATAATTTCTAATTTGCTTTATACACATCTTTTAAATCCAGCTTTGTCCGCAGAGTACACTATAGTCAGTAAACATTTATAAATCTTCACATGCCCAAAGTATCTAAAATTTTGCTTAAATCTGTTTTAAGTCACATGTTATGTTACTCGGCTATTTTCTGAGTACTCTAAACACCTTTGAAAACATGAAAAAGACAAAAACAATGTAGTTAGGGATCTCTGTGCTACTAGTATCATTGAGACTTATCTCCCCTGGGTTCCAAGACATTTGGAAGTCATTTAGGTTTAAAAGAACAACAGGATATTCTGGTGTATAAAATTTTCATATTCTAGGTTTTTGTCATTAGCATCTTATTAAGAAACTAAACCCACTCCAGTGTTCTTGCCTGGAGAATCCCAGGGACGGGGGAGCCTGGTGGGCTGCCGTCTATGAGGTCGCACAGAGTTGGACACGACTGAAGTGACTTAGCAGCAAGAAACTAAATAGAGGCAGATAGCTTTGAACACAACTTGCCTAAAAGTTAACTACTGTCTTGTTTATCAGATTATGAATGTAACACTTTTTACCTTTGTGAGCTGTTAGTATTATATTGTAAAGTAATAAAATAACTGAAGGTCATCATAATAACTTGAATCAGCAAGGAAAGGTTGCATTATGAGCAGCATTCTGTGTTTTAAAAGCAGGATAAATTTCTGAAAGAAGTTTCCTAAAAGTAGTTAAAATATTGGCATTCAAAGGATAAACCTTAAATATCTCATGTAAAACACTTTATTTCAGCAATAATTCAAGAAAGATACACTAATTTATTATTTTTTTCTAGACCTCAGACATATGTGGATCATATGGATGGATCTTACTCACTTTCTGCCTTGCCATTTAGTCAGATGAGTGAGCTCCTGACTAGAGCTGAGGAAAGGGTCTTAGTCAGACCACATGAACCTCCTCCACCTCCACCAATGCATGGAGCAGGAGATGCGAAACCCATACCCACCTGTATCAGGTATGTCAGAACAAGCACATAATGTGTTTATCACAGGTGTTGGTAGCCTTTTTCTTTAAGGCCCTTGTAATAAATATTTTCGGCCTTAGGAAATATGGCTTCTGTCACATCTGCTCAACTCTGACACTGATGAATGGAAGCAGCCATGGACTATACATAAACAAATGCATATGTTTGTGTTTCAGCAAAGTTTTATTTATAAAAACAGGGATTAGTTAAGATTTGGCCCATGGGATGTAATTTGCCAGTCTCTGATAAGAGCTCACACATTCTCTTGGGAAAATTTAGCTAATAATCATTTAAAGATAAATGTGTTTTGTTTTATTATAGCTTTGTTCTCAAGCACATGATGTGCAATATATTAATAAAAATAAGAATTTTGGGTATGTGGTTAAGGACAAAGAAATGGGAATCAAAGATTTAATTATAAATGTTAATTTGATGTTGGGGAAATAACTCAAGAATTTGAGAGAGAATAAGCAATTGCTCATAATAATCTTTCAGTAAAGCTTTTTGAAGTTTAATTTTGTCCAGCATTGCCCACATTACAATTTTTAATAGAGAATTAGAAATAAGCTTTACAGTTTTCAGTTAAAAAAAAAATCAAGCTTATATATCACATACTCAATTTGATGTTCCATCCTTAGGAAGGAAGAGGGACATCAGTTTCCTTTGTGGTTTGTAATTAGTTGTCACTGATTTAACTGAAATGACATATGATGAATCTTAATAACTTCAATATGAATACAGTATTATTTGGGCCACAGGTATTGCTACAAATGTTGTAGTATGATAAATATTGAGCCATTATGAAGATTCATATTACAGTGTAAAATTGAGCATTTTATTTATCAAAGTAAGTATAAAATGCTTATAGATATGAAAGTTGTGTGAGCAGATGAGTCCATTTAGAATATTAGAAATCACAGCACCATGTATTAATTTTTTTAATAGAGTACTTTTGGTTTTCATTTCATTCTAAATATTGATGAAGAATTTTTAATTTTTATAGGAACATGTTAATGCATCTACCTTGATATAATTACTGGTAGCCATTTATATTTTGTGTGGTTAGTCTTTTCTCTTTAAATAACTTGCTAGGATCTCTTTTTCATTTCAGTTCTGCTACAGGTTTGATAGAAAATCGTCCTCAGTCACCAGCTACAGGCAGGACACCTGTGTTTGTGAGCCCCACACCCCCACCTCCTCCACCACCTCTTCCATCTGCCTTGTCAACTTCTTCATTAAGAGCTTCGATGACTTCAACTCCTCCCCCACCAGTACCACCCCCACCTCCACCTCCAACCACTGCTTTGCAAGCTCCAGCAGTACCACCACCTCCAGCTCCTCTTCAGATTGCCCCTGGAGTTCTTCACCCAGCTCCTCCTCCAATTGCACCTCCTCTAGTACAGCCCTCTCCACCAGTAGCTAGAGCTGCCCCAGTATGTGAGACTGTACCAGTTCATCCACTCCCACAAGGAGAAGTCCAGGGGCTGCCTCCACCCCCACCACCACCTCCTTTGCCTCCACCTGGCATTAGACCATCATCACCTGTCACAGTTGCAGCTCTTGCTCATCCTCCCTCTGGGCTACATCCAACTCCATCTACTGCCCCAGGTCCCCATGTTCCATTAATGCCTCCATCTCCTCCATCACAAGTTACACCTGCTTCTGAGCCAAAGCGTCATCCATCAACCCTACCAGTAATCAGTGACGCCAGAAGTGTACTTCTGGAAGCAATACGAAAAGGTAATATTCTCAAGAGCCTTTAAAAGCAATAGTAGCATTGAGAACCTTTCTGAATATTTGAGACAGTAATGTTTTCTTCATTTGTAAAATTTTAGATGATCATGTTTTTTGCACAAATAGCCTTTAGAAAGTAGAGCTATGGTCAGTTTATATTTTAAGTAATTTTCAAGAAAATTTATCACATTAATCATTTTATCTTCATACTTAGTAGGGATTCTTAAAATGTTTAGGTAATGAATGGGAAATTTTAAATATCAGACTTAAATGTTATGGAAAATTTAGTTAAAACTCTTTGTATTATACTTAACATGTATATTAACTACTTTAAAAATGGTATTTTCTTCAGTGTTAAGGCTGTCCATTTGGTGTATAAGTGACACTTGCTTTACTAGTACCTCAAAAGGATTTAGGTTCCTACCTTAGTAACAAAGGAGCAACATGTCATACTATATGCCAGGCACTAACAGTATAGAATGAACAATAGTGCCTTTCTCTCAAGTACTGGGGAGAATAAAGCCACAGAAAATATGCTCAACATTGTTTAACTATTTGACCATAGAGGTAAATAACAAACAAAAAAATGTATCACCTGGTTAACTTTAGGTGACGGTGAGTAGGGAAGCACAATAGACTGTTATGGCTAAATAAACTATAGACATCCTCTGGGATATGTGGTAAGTTTCATCAAATACTATCACAGATAATAACGTAATAAAAGAATTAATGTCTCTCTAAATATGATTCCTTCAAATTGTTTTTAATAGGTCTTGCTTTTTACTTTCCTGTTAGTATTTCTTATGTGTACTGATTTTATTACATTAATAATGTCTAATAATATAATATCTACTACTAATAATAAAATCTAATATATCTAATAATAATATCTAGTGTTTTGGTTTACAATGAACGTTTGGATTTACTCTCTCAGGTATTCAGCTACGAAAAGTCGAAGAGCAGCGTGAACAGGAAGCTAAACATGAACGCATTGAAAATGATGTTGCCACCATCCTGTCCCGTCGTATTGCTGTGGAATACAGTGATTCAGAAGATGATTCAGAATTTGATGAAGTAGATTGGTTGGAGTAAGAAAAAATGCATTGATAAATATTACAAAACTGAATGCAAATGTCCTTTGTGGTGCTTGTTCTTTGAAAATGTTTGGTCATTCCAGTGTTTTGCTTTCTTTTCCTTAAGGTAAATAACCCTTTTCCTCCATAATTTTTGATTTTTAAGAAAAATATTAGCACACATTTCAAATTAAATGTTTTACAGTGGCTTATCTTTTTTTATTTTTCCCTGAAAAGACATCATTTGGTCAAAAAAACCACTAAGTATTAAGCATGGACAGCTGTTGTTAGAGTAGCAGATTCAGTTTTTTGATATATCTTAATTGTGCACTTTGTGAATTTTAATTTAAAGAAAGCAACTGAGATTAAAAATCTTGCGGGCAGCTGTATCTATTAATGAGCCTTATCCCATTTCCTGGTGTTTTAAAAGAAGAAACACTGCCTTGATTATATGAATACACTCAGAAAGTACATTTAGCTTGTAGTATTGAATTCTCTTAAAGGAATGCTTGAATTTTTTTAATTATTGTTTTATTGTTTTAAAATACTTGCCTTATTTGAATGTTTAGCAGTATCCCCTTCCTACTTATATATTGTGTGATACAATTTTGCTTGCTGGTAAGAGTTTAAAAAATTTCCATGTGAAATACACTGACATAAACCATGTAACTTACATAACTGTTAAGAATAACAGTCTGATTTAATAAATGGTTCATTTTAAAGGTTCATGGGTGTTTCCTCTTTGAATAAAACTTTCTGATAGTTTATCAAATAATATAAGCTCTAAACAGTCAATGGAAAATTTAAAAGCTACTTATGCTGTATAATTTCCTTAAGGTAGCTTTTATGTCATTTTTCCTAAAGTCAAAAAATCAATATTTTCCAACTCCTTATGCTCATAAATTAAACTCTGAACTTGCTCTTTAATTTTAGCACATCTTGACTTCAGTTCAACAGCATTCTTGAAATTACACTTTGCAATGATAAAATTAGTTGTTAATATTTACACAGTCCAGATTCAGGGATGGAGGAGAAATAGCATCCGTATCAGATTATTTAGTATGAAGAAAAGACTAAATGATGTTTTGGTAATTTGACTGTGAAAATGACTGGAATCTTTATCCTTGCCTATATCGCATCAGTAGAGGGGTCCTTCTTACCCAGTTTCACCCATTAAGAAATGGGTTCTGTTCTCACCCACTTTGAACCTGAGTGTCCCTGAAGCTTGTTTTGGCCAAATGTGGTGAAAGTAAGTTCAGCATGGCCTGCTAGAAGTTCAGAAACCTCATGCAGAGAGCTATCCCCAATGAGGCCAACTTAGACCAGCCAGTTGCAAGCTCACCTGCTGGCTGACTGTAGACAGATGAGCAAGCATAGCTAAAATTAGCCCAGCCCAGAACTGTTCATGAGTAAAAATAATTTCATGAGTAAAAATAAACCTTTATTGTCTTACACCTAATTTTTGAAGGATTTATTTGAAGGATTTTTGAAGGATAATTTTTGTGGATTATTTCACATAGCATTGTGGCAATAGGCAGCTGATACATGAGGTCATTGGTAGCTTGTTAACTTGAGGGTTATCTATGGAGTTAACTAATGATCTCTAATCCTTGTAGAAGAGGAAAGATGAACTAAGTCTTCCTGTAGCAGTACAGTAAGGAAATAAAAAATAATTCTTGATGGGTTTAATAAAAAAAAGATTTGCTTTGCTTTGTTGGGTAGATTTGCCTGGACCTAGAACAAGAGATTAGATAGCCATTTGAGGTTTCTTTCCAACCTTACAAACCTATATAGTGTTGAATTTAACTCAAGAAAACATGCCATAGTTTAAAGTTTGTCTTTACAGATGTGCTTATGGTCAAAAGGTAGTAGCTAGTAATAGTTTTTGTAAAGCTCAGTTGTGGCCAGATAACTGAAAAGGGAATGATACTGTTGTTGGTGAAGTTAAAAGTGATTTAAAAGGAAATGGTTGAAGATTTTTTTTCTTTTTTTTTTAACTTTAAGTTTATATTGAAGAATAGTTGGTCAGCAATGTTATGTTAGTTTCAAGTGTACAGCAAAGTGATTCAGTTATACATACCTATTCTTTTTCAAATTCTTTTCCCATTTAGGTTAGTACAGAATATTGAGCAGCATTCTCTGTGCGATACAATAGGTCTTTTTGGTTATCTGTTTTAAATATAGCAGTGTGTACATGTCAATCCCATACTTAATAATAGAAGTAGATCTATTGTAAAACCTGGCAGTATGTGTCATAAATAGTTTATGATAATTTTTTTTTGTTTTTCAGAACTTTCCTAGAAGATCAGAAAGTACCCACAGACTGAAGAGGCCATACATGTAGTATTTGTTTTAAAATCAAAATAACCTTTCAGACTAGAGACTTTGGAGCAAATCATTGAGTAGTTAATTTTAATACCCTAAGAAGAATCAAAGTTACTGGGTAATGACCTTTTTTTTTCCCTTACTGAATTATGTTACTATTCCACAAGGTCATGCATAACCTTAGAATTAGAAAAAAAAATGAATTATATATCATGGAGAAATAAGTGGCTTCATTTGTTATGGTTGAAGTCACCCATTTACCTCCATGTTACCAAATCCAGTAAACACTGTTTAGTCCTTAATTTATTTGATCTTTCTATTCTGCATATACTCTACCTCCTTGAAACTGTCAATCCCTCTGGCTTTTTTTTGTAACACTGTTCCTTCCCCTTATAATAATGGTGGAACAGAAGAGGAGGAAGAAAATACTTAGCAGCAGTAGAATTTTGAATGAAATTCAGTCATTGTGGAAAGAAAGGAAGTATGTCTATCACTGTTTCTAAGTAAGAGATATTTATCTGTAAGCTGCTGATCTATAAGCTATAACTACTACTTTTCATAATTTATAATCTATTTGGGCAGATGAGATGACTTCTGAAGCACTTCCATGTTATAAATGTGTGTGGCTCAGTGATAAAGAATCCACCTGCCAAGTAGGAGATACAGTGGATCTGAGTTCCATCCTTGGGTTGGGAAGATTCCCTGGAGAAAGAAATGGCAACCCACTCCAGTATTCTTACTTGGGAAATCTCATGGACAGAGGAGCCTGATAGGCTACAGTCCATGGGCTCGTAGCAAAGATATGAAAAATTTTCATTTCAGTTCCATTCTGTAAAATTTGAAACTCTACCTTTTACTTCCACTTTTAAAAAGCCCTACCCTTTCTTCAACAGCAGTCCCACATCTATTTTCACGAACTCTCAATCGCAATATCTACAGTTCATATTTCTTTTTAGTTTCTCTTAATTCTCTTATAGGCTGTCTTCAAGTGATTCTTAAGCCATTTTGCATCACAGTTATCAACTATTTGAGCTTGCCAAATAGGTTACTCACAAGACAGCAGGGGCCTTGTGTTAAAAGGCAACTCACAGTATCTCTTCTTATAAATGGGTTCAGAAATATCTCCTTTTTTGTTCTGTCCACTAAGGCTCTTAAAATCATATCTTCTTAGACAGTATGCCTACATTAAAAATTTTCCCCCACTAATCTCAGTAACAGAATTGACACAGAACTAGTCCTAACTTCATTAAAACTCTGTGTGTGTGTGTGTGTGTGTGTGTGTGTGTGTGTGTGTAATTTAAGAAATGGAAAGCATAGAATCAACTCTTTTGGCCAAAAGGTGAAAGTTATTAATATTCCTGAAGTAATTTGTTAAGGCAGAGAGCAAAATAGATCAAGTGTTTTCATTTAATGGGAATTCTGATGAGTGACTTTCAAAATGTAGCTTTGACTTTGACTTTTTAGTAAACATGCTGCTGCTGGGTTTTTTTTTAGTTTATTTTTCACTCTACTGCCTTTATATTGACTCCAGATTTTTTTTTTAACTACCTCTCTAAACTGAAACAAGAGTAAATTAATTAATGCTCCTAAGTAATTCAGTAAATTCCTTTCAGAATTCATGATCACTGTGTTACCTACTTTAAAAAATGCAAATAAAATTATGCAAGATGTTAATCATGCAGTATCAGAATTGAAAGACAGTTTTGCTATATTGAAATAATGAAAATGAAATATCAAATTACTATATTTCTAAAGTGTGTCATATGACTGTAATGAACAGAGGTCGTCTTACTGAAGCCAAACAGAAGGCATAGAACCCTTGTAATACAAAGAATAAGTCTTTTCCTCCCTTTATTCATTGCTGTACGAAGAATAAATTTATTTATGTTCTCCATGACTTGGCTGTAGAATGCATCAGTAATCTCTGTTGCTTTTCAAGCCTGACAACCAGGCTCTGAATAAAGAATGAATACCAGCCTTGAATGAACATTTCAGGCACTTTTTTTTTTTTTGCAGACTAGTTATCAATACCTTTTTCTCATTATTGTAAGGCCAGCTGCCCTGACTCTTTTTCTTTAGGAAAAAAAATTTAAACCCTACTGAGCATGTATTGAAGTCATTTTTCTCAGGATGTTTATACTTCTTTTTCCTATAATAAATTTGCTTAGTAGTAATGATTTTGAATACGTTATAGGCTATGTAAACATGTTTCTTGTGTGAGTGTGCACTATTCAAAGACTTCCTGAAAAATTTGTAATTTATCTAGCCTGCCTTTAGGCTAGCTGTTTCAATACTGCTCTTTTGATAAAGGCTATTGATGTAATCCGGAGTAATAAAATTATACCTTTCTGGCCTGGAAACAATATAAAAGACACAAGAGTCATCAAATCACAATCTGTCTTCTGTTGTAACAGCTTCCAGTATTACTTAAAAGTGTCTAGTTCATTCTTACCTATGAAAGCCATGAATGTTACACTTTTAACTTAAAAAAAAATCTGTGTGTGTGTCTTAGTCACTCAGTCATGTCTGACTCTTGCAACCCCATGGACTGTAGCCCATGAGGCTCCTTTGTCCATGGGATTCTCTAGGCAAGAATACTGGAGTGGATTGCTATGCTATCCTCCAGGAGATCTTCCAGACTCAGGGATCAAACCTGGGTCTTCTGCATTGCAGGCAGATTCTTTACCATCTGAGCCACCAGGGAAGCTAAAAAAAAACAAAATCTATGGCAACTTTTAATCTAGACCAAACCAGATAAATGAGTACATCTGTCATTAATGGTTGGATGGTTTTCTTTTCTTTTTCTTTTTACATTTATTATATTTCTGTTTATTCAACAAAAAATTTTGATGCCTGAAGTTACTCTGCTGGGTATTGGGGAACAACAGTGAATAGACAGAGCCCTACTTTCTGAGCATAAAGTTGAATTAACAAAGAACAATGAATGTTATGTTAGGGAAGCTCATAGCACAGAGACCAAACCTAGTCTGGGAAGTCAGGAAAGGCCTTTAAAAGGAAATGATATTTACAGTTTGAGGTGGCCAAGGCAGGTGAATGTTGGTGAGAGTGGACAGTCTACCAGACAAAGGAAATGGGTGCATGCTTATCTGGAAATGCTTGGTGCAAGACATGAAGGAGTGGAATAAATAGAAATAAATTAGGTTAGCAAGAGCAAACTGTGAGGTATTAGGAACCATATTATGGAGCTTGCATTACATTTTGTGGGCAGTAAAATTGAGGAAGTAACATCAGACGCACAGGGAAGCCTGGCGTGCTGCAGTTCGTGGGGTCGCAAAGAGTTGGACTTGACTGAGCGACTGAACTGACTGACATCAGAATAGCATTTTGAAAACATAATTGGCAACTGCAAAGTGGTATATGAGTTAGAAATACATTTGGAAGTCAAGAGACCAGTCAGGCAGGTACAGTCAATAACAGGTAATAATTGGGGATGATGGTGACAGAAGAGACAGATAATGTGATAAATTCAGGACATATGTAGGATGTGGAATACACTGGATTTGGTAATTGGAGAGGAAGGAGTCAAGGATAGTTTCCAGGGTCCTGGCCTACTGATATAAGGACCATTAAGAGGAAGAGCATAGGGATGATAAGTAATGCAGTTTGGGACATAAGGCAGGGAAAGGACTACTAACATGGTTGGAGAAAAGGATTTATCTTACATTTTAAAAGGAAACCTTGCCTGCAGGAAGGAGAAAAGAATGCATGTAAAAGGATTTGAAGATCTGGTGCCAAAAATTTTTGGTTTCCTTCTAATGACATCTGTTTTCTCTTCAAAGTAGGTGACAACACTACTCATGGTGAGAGAGGAGCAGAAGTGACAACAGTGTTAAGAAAAGTAGAGAAGGTTTGAAGTAGTCATTGTGAAAAATGAGAGAGAGAGCTTTCCAGGGAAATAGGAAATTGTCATACAACATTTAAAACATGGTTGAGATTGGTGGCCGTGAATTTATAGTGGCTGTAGTCTGCAATATGTGATTTTTTCCCCCCCAGCAATTGGAAGACAGTTGTCAGAAAGAGACAGCTAGATTTATTCAGAGTTGGGTTTGACTGTATTGTGAGATGGAAGAGTTATATCTCTAAGGAAGGTTGACCTATCTCCTTTGTATCTTAATGCCATGATTAAACTTCCAGTTAAAGTTCTTCTCTTCCAGAGTACCATAATGCTAGTTTGAGCTCCTTTTCTCTTAAGTGCCCTCCAGTAGGCTCTCCTGGATTGTCAGATCATGCAGATGAATCTTTAAGGCAATACTAGGCACTACGGAGGCAATACTTGATTTTCTTTCTACCTCAGCTTATTATGCAGTTTCTTCTTTCTATCCTGTTATACCTGCAGAATCTCTGCTCTATTCCCATTTTAACATGCGCAGCTACCCTGTATCTTTCAGATCTAGAAATCTTCTTCTAAGGATTCTGCCAAAGATAATTCTGCCATGAAGGTTTGTAATTCAAAACAAAGCTGAAGCAAGGAGGGAGGCTTTGGGGAATTAGACTTTTTTATCTATCCCTTTCATGTCTTGGTTATCTCTTCTGCCTCATTTACTTTGTTGGCAGGAATCCATTTTCTTTTGAAGACACTCAGTTCAAAAAATAAGTATAATACTATGTGTGATTCTATTAATTTTGTTTTTTTGGAGCATATTAAAATGAAGCCATATTTTTAGGTTTGATTGCTGGATTGGTTAATTTTCTGCAACTCTTTGGCAATAAACAGTTTTGGGTTTTTTTGTTTTTTTGTTTTTTTACCCTTAACCAGCCATCTCAGAAATGTCTGGCTTAGGGTCTCAGTAAAAAAAAATCTGAATAATTCAATTGAACTACTTAGAGTTGTCAATAAAATAACTCAAGGGCATACTAAGCAAATACTAAACCTTTCATCTTGATGTCAAAGACCAGACCATTCCTTTTGTTTGTTTGTTTGTTTGTTTGATCTTTTTTATTGCAAAACATGCATACAGAAAAGTGCATAAAATTTTCAGCTCAGTAATCTTACTACATTGTGAATACCAATGTAACCACCATCCAGGTCAAGAAACAGAATATTGTTGGTACTCCAGAAAGCTTCTCTCACGCCCTTCCTAATTATCACCCCTTCCCTCCACTCCAGTCCTAATTTATGGTAATCATTTCCTTGCTTCTGCATAGACTTATACTACCTAAGCATGTTAATTTTGCCTATATGTTAAACTATATAAATGGAATCTTTAATATGTACTTTTTTAGTATGGTTCTCCTACTTAAATTTTTATTTGTGAAATCAGCTATTTTACTATATGTAAACTGCTTTGTTTATTTTCATTGCTAGTGGTGATCTATGGTATAAATAGACCACAGTTTATCTACTGGACTGTTGATGGATATTTTAGCTTGCAGTTTGAAGCTTTTATGTCTTAGGCTTGCAATGTAGGAGAGCTGCCTTCAATGTAGGAGAGCTGGGTTTGATCCCTGGATCAGGAAGATCCCCTGGAGAAGGGAATGGCAACCCACTCCAGTGAAGAATACCATGGACAGAGAAGCCTGGTGGGCTGTAGTCCACGGGGTCACAAAGAGTCAGATACCTGAGCGACTTTCACTTTGAAGCTTTTAGAAGTAATACTGTTGTGAACATTTTTACATATGTTTCTTGTTCATGTGCAGGCATTTCTGTTAAGTAAATACCTGGGAGTGGAATTGCTAATTCATAGGATATGCATATCTTCAGCTTTAGTAGTAATGCCATGAAAGTGAAAGTCAAAGTCGCTCATTAGTGTCTGACTCTTTGTGACCCCATGGACTATACTGTCCATGGAATTCTCCAGGCCAGAATACTGGAGTGGGTAGCCTTTCCCTTCTCCAGGGAATCTTCCCAACCCAGGAATTAAACCCAGGTCTCCTACATTGCAGGTGGATTCTTTACCAACTGAGTCACAAGGGAAGCCTGTGAATACTGGAGTGTGTAGCCTATCCCTTTTCCAGCAGATCTTCCTGACCCAGAAATTGAACCGGGGTCTCCTGCATTGCAAACAGATTCTTTTAACAGCTGAGCTATTAGGGAAGCCCAGTAATGCCATATGATTTCCCAAAGAAGTTGTACCAACTCATACTCCTACCAGCAGTCTGAGAATTCCTGTTGCTCTTTATCCTTGCCAGCTTCGGGTATTACTCTGTTTAATTTTAGCTATTCTAATGGGTTTGTGGCAGTGTCTTGTAATGGTTTAAGTTTTCTTTTTCTTGATTATTAATGAAGTTGAGTATCTTTCCATGTTTTTATTAGGCGTATCTTCTCCTCTGTGGCTTGTCTTCTCAATTTAATGGTGCTCTTTGAAAATAAGTTACTAATTTAATGTAGTTCATTTTATCAATCTCTTTATGGTTAGTGCTTTTTATGCCGTGGTTAAGAAGTATTTTCCTGTGCCAAGGTTGTATGATTTTCCTATGTTGTTTCCTAGAGGCTTTGTTATTTTACCTTTCATAATTAGATCTATAATCCATCTAAAAAGTGATCTTTGTGATCCATAGGAGGTTAAGTTTCATTTAGTTTTTATAAAAATATGGAATAAAGTTTTAGCACACCATTTATTGAAAAGACTGCCATCTCCCCATTGCTTTACAGGGCCAATTTATTAAAAATACATAAACACAGACAAAAAATAAATATATACAGGTATTTATATTGATATATGATTATATGATATGACCATATAATGATAACAGATGATGTACAGTGATAGATGCAAATACATGAGTCTATTTATAGACTTTATTCTCTTCTACTGGTCTATCCTTATACCAATATCATGGCTTTTCTAATGGTTATTATAAAAAGTGTTGATATCCAAGAAATCAAGCCCTTCTGCCTTATTGTTTTTATTTAAGATAATCTTTACTATTCTTGGCCTTTTGTATTTCTATATAAATTTTAGAATTAGATTGGCTGCTCACACATCGGACATTCAAGAGGCAGAAATGGCTTTATTGGCCTTGGTAAGTGGAAGCCTATTTCATGGGATTCATTTCTGCCACCACAGCCACTCTGTTCACACGCCCTCATGCAAATTTTCTTAACCTTAGTATAGCAGACCTCCATCTGAGCATTTAAATGTCTTTAGAACTCTGTGACTCTAATAAACAGATCTTCAGTCGGCTACTCAGTTGTATCTGCTCTTCCACAGTTAGAAATAAGGGCCTTTTTGTAAACTACCAAACTAATATCTTACCCATAGACTTTAATGGCTTATTAACAGCCCTCAGTTTCTCATCCTTCCTGTGTAGAGCATCATAGCAGCTTGACAGTAACCAACCAATCCCACTGTCTTTTTAGATGTTGTTCTCCCCATTTCATTGAGATGCCTGAATCATCACACAGGCAAGGGCAATCACCTCTCCAGCAAAACCCACCAAATGGTTTTTTCAGGTCACCACTGGTAAAATCTTTAGCAGTTTGGCCACTGCCCTGTGCCAGGGACTATCCATGCCCCATGTACCACTAGAATGACATTCCTCTTTGCCTACCAGGTAATGAATAAGCCAGTCAACAACTCCATCCTGTCACTTGTGTTCTTAGTTCAGTCCCGTCACCTATGTTAGTTTAGAGTCCTCTGAGATCTGTATGCCAAGAAAGGAGTAGATGTACTAGATACTTGTTGAGGAGAATGCCTGTGAAGGAGAAAGGGGAGAGAGGCCAGAGAAAGGATGTGAAGAGCCTTTGGTTGGTAAAAGGAAAGGAGGGAAAAGGATGATTGGCTGAAAAGTATCTTGAACTGCAGTGCTATTCTAAGCAAGTTTTGGCCAGGCCTATGGGGACTCCTTACACCAAAGTTACCTTGTTAGAGGAATGGGCCAGTATTACTAACCACACTGTGCTGAATCGTTGGCGAAAGGTAAGTGAAAGATCGTTAGTGAAAGGTAAGCTTGGACTTTGCAAGAACATGGTAGTAGATCTAGAAGGGTAGCAGCTGGGGCCATAGCCAACTATGCACAGATTGCTTTCTTGCCTTTGTCAAATAAATTGAATGAGTGTATGGTGGGCGGGGGCTCTGTTTCTAGGCTCTGTACTATTTCATTGGTTTAATTGTGTGTCCTCTGCCAGTGCCACACAGCTTTGATTACTGGTACTTTTTGTAATTCTTGGAGTCAGGTACTGTAAACCCTCCAACTTGTTCTTTTTCAGGATTGTTTTATATATTCTAGGTCCTTTCTATTCCCATGTGAATTTAAGCATAAACTTGTCAGTTTGCATAAAATGTTTTTCCTGAAAATTCTGATTAGAATTGCTTTGAATCTCTAGCTCAGAATTGACAACAGTATTGATTCCTCCTGTGGCTCCATAGTGAACATGGTCTGTATCTCTTAATTCTTGACATTATTTTGTAGTTTTCAGTGTAGAGGTTTTACATGTTTTCTGTTAAATTTATATTGAAAGTAGCATATTTTTGACAGTATTTAATTTTTAAAAATTTTATAGTTGTTTGATATTAATATATGAAAGTACAGTTATTTTTGTCTGTTTGCTTTGTGGCCTTCAGATTCTCCAAACTCACTTACCAGTTCTATTAGTTTTGTAGAATCCATAGAAATTTCTATGTAAGCAATCATATTACTTGTGAATAGAAATAGTGTACTTCTTTTCTGATATGTAAGCCTCTCATTTCTTTTTTTCATTCTATTACCCTGGCTAGGACTTCCAGTACAGTGTTAGAGAGGATTGCTAAGAGCAGACATCCTAGCTTTGATCCAGTCTTCAGCGGAAAAGCATCCATTAAGTTTGATGCTACCATTAAGTATGACAATGACAGGGTTTTTGTAGGTGCCTTTTATCAGACTAAGGAAAGTTCTTATCCAGCCCAAATTTGCTGAGAGTTTTTATCTTGATTTGGAGTTGCATTTTTGTCGGATGCTTTTTGTTGAACTGATGATTTTTCTCCTTTCTTTTATTAATCTGATGCATTGCACTGATTGATTTCCAAACATTAAATCAACCTTATAGAATAAGCCTTTGGTTGATCACTTTCTTTTTTAGGTATTGTTAGATTTGATTTGTTAGTATTTTATTAAAGGTTGTTGGAAGCCCTCTTCAGGAGGGTTAATAGTTTACTTTTTTTTGGAATGCCTTTGTCAGATTTTCATGTGTGTGTTATGCTAGCCTATAAAAGCCTTTTTTCTGTTTTCTGGAAGAATTTGTTTAAGATTGGTACTTTCTTTTTTCATGTTTGATAAATTTCACCAATGAAACCATAAATGTGCTTAGAGTTTTCTTTGTGGGTTGGCTTATTTTAAGAGATATAACTTCTTTAATAGACACTGAGATTTTCAGTTGTGTCCTTTTCATCTAAATTATTTAATTTATTGGCATCAAGTTGCTCATAATATGTCTTTATTGTCCTCTTAATGTTTTTAGACTCTGTGGTGATATTATGAGTGTTGTTTTTTTTTTTTAATTTATCTTCCTTGGAATCCAGAAGGGCTTCTTGAATCTGTGGCTTGATATCTATCATCAGTTTTGGAACATCCTCAGTCATCATTTCTGTAAAAAGTTCTTCTGGCCTATTTTCTTTCTTTTCCTCTTGGAACTCCAATTACCTACATGTTAGATTGTCTCAGTGTCTCCTCTTTGTCTCTTAATCTTTGTTTCCTATTTTTCATTCCTTGTGTTTAATTTGGATATTTTCTTTGACCTTCTTTGTAATTCACTTAATCTGTGTCTATCATCTCTTATACCCATTGAATAAATTCCTGATTTCTGTATGTATTTATCATTACTAAAATTTCCTTTTTTTTTTTTTTTTTTTTAGTGTTTCCAGTTTTCTGTCAGTTTCCAGTTTTCTTTTAATCTTTTCTTCTGTTTCCTTGAAAATAATAAGGAAAGTTCTTTTATAGTCTGTGTCTGATCATTCCAGTATCTGGAGTAAATCAGGATAAGTATTCCCTATTTCTAATATATATTTTTTCTATAAGTTCTATTTCTGTTGTCTCATATACCTAGTTATTTGTGATTATAGGAATAATTTGAAGACTTTTTTTAAAAAATGATATCTTCTTTCAGAGAGTATTTGGTTTTACTATTTTCTTGTCCAGCAATCAGTATAGGATTTCTTCAGTCCAATTTTAGGAATGGAGATATTTCAAAGTTGAATTGCAGCCCTTACAGAGCCTGTCTATTGATTTGACCTTATTCCTAGGGCACAGCCCCTAAGGGTCCTAACCTAAAGTGAAGAGGTTCACCTGGCCTTCCTCTGTGGCTGGTTCCAGACTCCAGTTCCTATCCTCCTAGCACCATGAGGGTATCAGAAGAACTGCTTATTTTTCTTAGTAACTCCGTCAGGAATCATTAAACTCATCCAAGAGAAAGTAACTGGGCCATCAAATTTCCCCAGATCTTGACCTGGTAGTTCTTTTACTATCTTCTTATCTCCCAAGTAGTTTCAAGTGTATATCTTTAATATTAATATTTTGTCCAACTTTCTAATTGCCCTCAACAAGGAGGTAGATCCAAATTACCTAATACCACTTTACCAGAAGAGATGGGCCAGTCTAATCTCTCTCTCTCTCTCTTTTTGTTCCTTTATCAACAAAAAGGAAATTAGTATAAAGTCCATTTCTGGCATTAATAAAAAGTAAAAATTAGTAACCAGTGTTTTTCCATCTTGAACATGAGTTACACAAAATGCACCATTTCCAAATTTTAATTTTGGAAGTGAGTTCTTTAAGCTCACAATTAAACTGTTTGCTGTGAAACTGCATGCAGCTGCATTTAAAGACACATCAGAACAAAAAAAGAGAACTGTGAACAATCCGGGTTATTTTTAACTAACAAAGGCAAGTGTTCAAAAGCATAGATACAGAGGCTTACATAAGTGAAGACAGTGCATCCATGGAGTTTTCTGAAGAATGAGAAAAGGCAAATGACAAACCTGTCAAATGGCTCCCAATTTACTGCTTGGGGACTTACAGGATGCTATTTGAAGTTATACAACTTGTAAAAACTACATCATAAATCTAAATTCCCCAATGGCACTTTACTTTGAAGCATTCTTGCTTCAGAGAGGGCAAGTGAGTTTGAAGCATTTATTTATACTTCCACTTCTATTTTAACGTTTTGGTGACTGTAGCATCTTTGTTAAACACAAATGGGGCCCTGACAGGCATCACTGACAAAACCTCTGCTGGAGGATAGACACTGTGTCTTATGCACCTTTCTACTCCCAGTTCTTGGTATAATAAGTCTATTAAGATAAAATATTAGCTATCTAGATTGCTTAAGACGGAGAAGGCAATGGCACCCCACTCCAGTACTCTTGCCTGGAAAATCCCATGGACGGAGGAGCCTGGAGGGCTGCAGTCCATGGGGTCGCTGAGGGTTGGACACGACTGAGCGACTTCACTTTCACTTTTCACTTTTATGCATTGGAGAAGGAAATGGCAACCCACTCCAGTGTTCTTGCCTAGAGAATCCCAGGGACAGGGAAGCCTGGTGGGCTGCCGTCTATGGGGTCACACAGAGTCAGACACGACTGAAGTAACTTAGCAGCAGATTGCTTAAGAAGTAAATCATTTAGATAAATCCCCTTTACAGATAACTAAGAGTTAAAATTTTATATATTTTAGAGGAAGTATTAGTATTACTATCATTTCTACCCCATCCTCCCACCAGCCATCTGTTGTTTTTGTGCCAGGTAGTTTACATTCTTCATCTCATTTAATCCTCCTAACAATAGGATGAAGCAGGAACTGGCATTATCTCCATTTTGCAGAGGAAGGAGCCAAGGTTCAGAGAAATTATGACTTGCCCATGTCTCATAGCAATAAGGAGTACAACATACATTTGAATCCAGGTCTGTCTGACTCCAAAGCCCATGTCCTTACCCACTATTACTGAAAGCTACTATGCATTTTTCGTCTTTTTAAAAAGAATATTCTGGAAATTCTCTCCATTTAAAAAATGATACTACCATAGCATATGATGATGTGTGCATCTGTGTGTGTGTGTATAAATCCCTAAGAAATATAGAGCATTGTTGTGCCTAGCTTTGTACTCATGATATACTATGTGTATTCATCTGCAGCATGCTTTTTTCTTCAACAATATATTTGTGAGTTTTATCTATGACAGCTCTGGCTCGTTCATTCTCCCTTCCAGAGTATTATGCCAGAGTATGAATAGATTATGACTAATTTATTTTTTTTTCCTCTTCATGACATTTACTATTAACAGATTGAACCATATGAAATTTCTCTTTTTCCAAGAAAAGGTGATTAACTTCCTTTTTTTTGTTGTTGTATTTCTTTTTCTTTTAATATAAATTTATTTATTTTAATTGGAGGCTAGTTACTTTACAATATTTACAATATTGTATTGGTTTTGCCATACATCAACATAAATCTGCCCCAAGTGTAGATGTGTTCCCCATCCTGAACACCACCCCCCCTCGCCCCCACCACCTCCCTCCCCGTACCATCCCTCTGGGTCATCCCAGTGCACCAGCCCCGAGCATCCTGTATCATGCATCAAACCTGGACTGGTGATTCGTTTCACATTTGATATTATACATGTTTCAATGCCATTCTCCCAAATCATCCCACCCTCGCCCTCTCCTACAGAGTCCAAAAGACTGTTCTATACATCTGTGTCTCTTTTGCTGTCTCACATACAGGGTTATCGTTACCATCTTTCTAAATTCCATATATATGTGTTAGTATACTGTATTGGTGTTTTTCTTTCTGGCTTACTTCACTCTGTATGATAGTCTCCAGTTTTATCCACCTCATTAGAACTGATTCAAATGTATTCTTTTTAATGGCTGAGTTGACTCATTGGAAAAGACTCTGATGCTGGGAGGGATTGGGGGCAGGAGGAGAAGGGGACGACAGAGGATGAGATGGCTGGATGGCATCACTGACTCGATGGACGTGAGTCTGAGTGAACTCTGGGAGTTGGTGATGGACAGGGAGGCCTGGCGTGCTGCGATTCATGGGATCACAAAGAGTCGGACACAACTGAGTGACTGATCCTATCTGATCTGAATACTCCATTGTGTATATGTACCACAGCTTTCTTATCCATTCGTCTGCTGATGGACATCTAGGTTGCTTCCATGTCCTGGCTATTACAAACAGTGCTGCGATGAACACTGGGGTACACGTGTCTCTTTCAGTTCTGGTTTCCTCAGTGTGTAGGCCCAGCAGTGGGATTGCTGGGTCGTATGGCAGTTCTATTTCCAGTTTTTTAAGGAATCTCCACAGTGTTCTCCATAGTGGCTGTACTAGTTTGCATTCTCACCAACACTGTAAGAGGGTTCCTTTTTCTCCACACCCTCTCCAGCATTTATTGCTTATAGACTTCTTTCCAAGCAGCCATTCTGACTGGCTTGAAATGGTACCTCATTGTGGGTTTGATGTGCATTTCTCTGATAACAAGTGATGTTGAGCATCTTTTCATGTGTTTGTTAGCCATCTGTATGTCTTCTTTGGAGAAATGTCTGTTTAGTTCTTTGGCCCATTTTTTGATTGGGTCATTTATTTTTCTGGAATTGAGCTGCAAGAGTTGCTTGTATATTTTTGAGATTAATTCTTTGTCAGTTGCAGTTGCTTGTATATTTTTGAGATTAATTCTTTGTCAGTTGCTTCATTTGCTATTATTTTCTCCCATTCTGAAGGCTGTCTTTTCACCTTACTTATAGTTTCCTTTGTTGTGCAGAAGCATTTAATTTTTTTTAATTAATTTTATTTTATTTTTAAACTTTACATAATTGTATTAGTTTTGCCAAATATCAAAATGAATCCACCACAGGTATACATGTGTTCCCCATCCTGAACCCTCCTCCCTCCTCCCTCCCCATACCATCCCTCTGGGTCGTCCCAGTGCACCAGCCCCAAGCATCCAGTATCGTGCATTGAACCTGGACTGGCATCTCATTTCATACATGATATTTTACATGTTTCAATGCCATTCTCCCAAATCTTCCCACCCTCTCCCTCTCCCACAGAGTCCATAAGACTGTTCTATATATCAGTGTCTCTTTTGCTGTCTCGTATACAGGGTTATCGTTACCATCTTTCTAAATTCCATATATATGCGTTAGTATACTGTATTGGTGTTTTTCCTTCTGGCTTACTTCACTCTGTATAATAGGCTCCAGTTTCATCCACCTCATTAGAACTGATTCAAATGTATTCTTTTTAATGGCTGAGTAATACTCCATTGTGTATATGTACCATAGCTTTCTTATCCATTCATCTGCTGATGGACATCTAGGTTGCTTCCATGTCCTGGCTATTATAAACAGTGCTGCGATGAACATTGGGGTACACGTGTCTCTTTCCCTTCTGGTTTCCTCAGTGTGTATGCCCAGCAGTGGGATTGCTGGATCATAAGGCAGTTCTATTTCCAGTTTTTTAAGGAATCTCCACACTGTTCATAGTGGCTGTACTAGTTTGCATTCCCACCAACAGTGTAAGAGGGTTCCCTTTTCTCCACACCCTCTCCAGCATTTATTATTTGTAGACTTTTGGATCACAGCCATTCTGACTGGTGTGAAATGGTACCTCATAGTGGTTTTGATTTGCATTTCTCTGATAATGAATGATGTTGAGCATCTTTTCATGTGTTTGTGAGCCATCTGTATGTCTTCTTTGGAGAAATGTCTATTTAGATCTTTGGCCCATTTTTTGATTGGGTCATTTATTTTTCTGGAGTTGAGCTGTAGGAGTTGCTTGTATATTTTTGAGATTAGTTGTTTGTCGGTTGCTTCATTTGCTATTATTTTCTCCCATTCTGAAGGCTGTCTTTTCACCTTGCTAATAGTTTCCTTTGATGTGAAGAAGCTTTTAAGTTTAATTAGGTCCCATTTGTTTATTTTTGCTTTTATTTCCAATATTCTGGGAGGTGGGTCATAGAGGATCCTGCTGTGATGTATGTCAGAGAGTGTTTTGCCTATGTTCTCCTCTAGGAGTTTTATAGTTTCTGGTCTTACGTTGAGATCTTTAATCCATTTTGAGTTTATTTTTGTGTATGGTGTTAGAAAGTGTTCTTGTTTCATTCTTTTACAGGTGGTTGATCAGTTTTCCCAGGACCACTTGTTAAAGATTGTCTTTTCTCCATTGTATATTCTCTCCTCCCTTGTCAAAGATAAGGTGTCCATAGGTGCATGGATTTATCTCCGGGCTTTCTGTTTTGTTCCATTGATCTATATTTCTGTCTTTGTGCCAGTACCATACTGTCTTGATGACTGTGGCTTTGTAGTGGAACCTGAAGTCAGGCAGGTTGATTCCTCCAGTTCCATTCTTCTTTCTCAAGGTTACTTTGGCTATTCGAGGTTTTTTGTATTTTCATACAAATTGTGAAGTCATTTGTTCTACCTCTGTGAAAAATACCCTTGGTAGCTTGATAGGGATTGCATTGAATCTATAGATTGCTTTGGGTAGTATACTCATTTTCACTATATTGATTCTTCTGATCCATGAACACGGTATATTTCTCCATCTATTAGTGTCCTCTTTGATTTCTTTCACCAGTGTTTCATAGTTTTCTATACATAGGTCATTTGTTTCTGTAGGTAGATATATTCCTAAGTATTTATTCTTTTCGTTTCAATGGTGAATGGAGTTGTTTCCTTAATTTCTCCTTCTGTTTTCTCATTATTAGTGTATAGGAATGCAAAGGATTTCTGTGTGTTGATTTTATATCCTGCAACTTTACTATATTCATTTGATTAACTTTCTAATATGCTAAAATGAGTGCATGAACAGTGTGATTCATGAAAAAATGACCCTTCCTGCTGTGACTTAGATATTTCAAGGACAGGGACAAGGTACACAGCAACAAGGAGGCTTTTCAGAGAAGACGTGGGAGTAGAAATGCCCTCCTGGGAACTGGAGTGAAGTGACTGAATAGAGGGAGAAGCTGGGGTCGCTCAGCTCACTACTGTGAGAACCCTGACAGCAAGGGCATGGCAGAATGAACTTGGAGCCTGGAATCGCTGGTGGAGGTGGTCGGCTCTGGTTGGTAGATTGGACCAGGAGCTAGAGGCCCAGAACTGGGAGTGAAAGGCATGTTGATGATATCCTGGTAGAGCCCAGAAGACAATAGACAGATTGGTCTAGGAAGGCTCATAAAGCAATTTTGATGTAAAAGGGATGGGCCCAGACAGGGAAATACTCTTTTTTTCCAGAAACACGAGCAGTCTTTCTGGAAGTCTAGTGTGGGGTAAAAAGCCCTGGGCAAAATGAGTAAAGCGGCTCAACTATGGTAACAGATGGACACTAAATTTTTGGTGGTGAACATGCTATAGTGGATATAGAAGTCTAACTAAAGTGTTGAACATGTGAAATTTATATAATGTTACAAGTCAATGTTCAGTTCAGTCGCTCAGTCGTGTCCGACTCTTCGTGACCCCATGGACCTCAGCATGCCAGGCCTCCTTGTCCATCACCAACTCCTGGAGTTCACTCAAACTTATCTCCATTGAGTTGGTGATGCCATCCAACCATCTTATCCTCTGTCATCCCCTTCTCCTCCTGCCCTCAATCTTTCCCAGCATCAGGGTCTTTTCAGATGAGTCAGTTCTTCGCATCAGGTAGCCAAAGTATTGGAGTTTCAGCTTCAACATCAGTCCTTCTAATGAACACTCAGGACTGACCGCCTTTAGGATAGACTGGTTGGATCTCCTTGCAGTCCAAGGGACTCTCAAGAGTCTTCTCCAACACCACCACAGTAAAATAAAAAGCCCTTAGGATAAGCAAGCAGCGCCCCCTATCCCTTCCCCACTTCTACCCCCAAGGGCTAAAAACTAGGAAAGCGATTTACAGGGTGGGCTAAACAAGACAGTTTAGTCTGTGTCAATTATTTGAGTTACTAAGGTTGGCCTTACACTAAAGATTCCAACAAACAGCAATCATGCTATGTTACACAGAAAGGGGATGAGTTAGGGGTTCAACTATGAAGGAAGAGAGTAAAACATTAGGAACACAAGGGAGCAGCTGTTCAGGTTAAATTACCTCATCCCATTTTTTTATGGGAGGTGAGAGGAGAAGGACTTCTGAATAACAGCTAAAAGTAAAGCAAAGCAAATGGTAAACCATGACCAAAGGGCAACAGTTCAAGAGAGAGAGGAAGCTATGGGACCTAGCTTTTATCACATGGGAAAAAACAGCATTCAAGATAATCATAGGGCTTTCCTGGTAGCTCAGTGGTAAAGAATCCACGTGCCAGGAAGGAGACACGGGTTTGATCTCTGGTCCAGAAGATCCCACATGCCACGGAATAACTAAGCCTATGCACCACAGCTACTGAGCCTGTGCGCTGGAGTCTGGGAGACTGAAAGCTGTATGCCCTAGAGCGGCTCTGCCATAAGAGAAGCCACTGCAAGAAGAAGTCTATGCACCGCAACTAGAGAGTAGCCCCCTCTCACTGAAATTAGAGAAAAGCTGTTGCAGCAACAAAAACCTAGCACAGTCAAAAATAACTAACTATATAAATTTTAAAAGTTAAAAAAAAGATAATCATAATTCCCTGTCTTAAGAAGGGAATATTTAATATTTAATGCTTTTTTTTAATAGTCGAAACATATATTCAGATTCTTAAAAATCTTATAATCCCAATTATGCAAATATAAACAGAGAACATTTGGATGAAATTTGTTAAAATATCCCTGGATCATAAAATTATTATTTTCTACAAATAATATGCATTTTCTACATAAAAATTTTTTTAAAATTCTACCAAAGACCACACTGGTTGAATAGCTAGGGCCAGCCTAAGGCGGGAGAGAAGGAAAGATATATGTGTATCTACATGCATACACATACACACACACACACACACACACACACGTATGTTTGTGTATGTGCAGAGAGTGTTTTACATTCTTCCCTCTCACAGTAAATTTTTCCTGTCTCACAAGGTCCTTTTCATCTCATCCCATCCCACACATTCCTTCCTAATAACTACCTCAGTGCTACCTCTGTCCATTGATATGGCAACTGTGCAGCTTCCTAATGTCACTGTGTCCCACCCATAATACTTTACCCTCAGTGTCACCAAAAAATTCACCAGTCGTCTTCCGTTCCCCAACAATCTTATTATATGCTGACAGTAAGCTAACAAGCTAAGCACCAAAAAAAGTTTATCACTAATAATTTGTCTTATTACCTATAGATGAGCTTCCCTGATGGCTCAGTTGGTAGAGAGTCTGCCTGCAAAGCGGGAGACTTGGATTCAGTCCCTGGGGTGGGAAGATTCCCTGGAGAAGGAAGTGGCAACCCATTCCGGTATTCTTGCCTGGAAAATCCCATGGATGGAGGAGCCTGGCAGGCTACAGTCCACAGGATCACAAAGAGTCTGACACAACCAAGTGACTGACACACACATAGAATCGTTAAAAGTTTGGATGCCTCTTAATTCATACCCAAGAGCTGATATTGTGGATTGATTTTTATGGTTTGAGATGTTTTTGTTATTTTGTGATTTCAGTTCTGAGAGAGAGCCTGTAAGTGGTATCTCAACAAACACAACTGCAGAGTAAGGAACATCATGCTTAGTCTAACTGTGGCCAGCTGAGCTCTTCCAGCCCTCATGTTACATGTAATGTGACCCTGAAGAACCCTATTTTTCTTTGGTAAAACTCACATTATTATATGTGTGGCTTTTTGAGGTCTTTGGATAAATTGTGCCAGGTATTCCATTATCCAGTATAAGGTATAGACTTTATAGAAGTAGAATAAAAGTTTAGGTAACATGAAATAGGATATGAAACAGAGCATTATGAGGTTGATTTGAAGTTAAAGTACTTCATTCAGTTCCTTGGAAAGCTGATTGAAGGGAGAAAATATATATTATGCATGTAAATTTATTTAATATATTCTAGCATGAGCTACCTTTTAGACATATTTTATGTGCTTCTGTGTAATTCATCAACAAGATTTATTAGACCTCTAATATCAGTATTTGATTCAGCCTTATATTTGCAGCAGGAAATGATTTGTCTTCTCAAAGAAAATGTGCAATCTCTGGGGTTCTTTCAACTATGCTCCATTTTCATACCTAAAAATAACGCTATCAAAGTGAATTTTTTATCAACAGCAGTACAAACTGTCTGAAGGTTATATATAGCTTTAATTTGGTGTTTGTTAGCTAAGCTAAAAGGTAAAAGTACTAAACTCACTATATTTCTTTCCTGGAATCCTGCTGACCTCCACAGAGAGAGAAATTGTTTAAAACAATATGGAATAGAAAATTTTCCTGCAATGGTATTGTAGAAAAAGCTACCCTGGTTAATTAAAGGCCAAAATATAGAGTAAGTGATATCTAAATAATAATACTTCTAAGTGAAGTATTTTCAACCACCCAGTTTAAATGTTTTAGATTACCACTAGTTTTCAACACACCAATAAACATTAATTAACACTTATGTGACAGGCATTTCATACTACAGGCAAAGCACTTAGTGTAAATATTCAATAAATATTTGTGTAGCTCCATAGTGTAAGAATAGTAACACCTCATGATGAAAATACCCGTTCATTCAGTATCTTCTAATGTTCCCAGGTCCTTGGTGGTATCAGTTTTTGCCAAGCTCTGAGGTATCACAGATCTGCCTTTCATTGAGATGATATATTCAGATGGACCTTGTATCTCCTTTAGCTGAAGAAACTAATATTGGCATGTCACCTCTTTCAAAAATTACTTTGGCATATACATTAACAAAAAAAGACATGGATATAGAATATATTTCTTTTTTAACTGCTTTGTCTCCATTGTCAGGGATGCTTGCTTGAAGCCAGAAGTGAGAAGTTGTTGGCTGAGTTGAGTTTAAACTGAATTTCCTGCCAGTGGACGGTAGACAGTAAAGGGTATAAAAAGGCTTTGTCTTATGCTGATGGGCAATGAGAATTTAAAAATAACTCTGAAGGGTCTCCTGACATCTCTGCCATTTAGTGTGTAGCCTGACTTCTTATAGTCCCTTGCCATATGTGATGCCATTATTAGCCCCTGGGACATCAGAGAGAAACTTGAAATGGTTAAAGAAAGAAACTGCAGAGATACTGCTTTTTTATTTTGTCTGATTTTAACAAACTAAAATTAATTGCAAAACTGAATGCTCGCAAAATCTGAATTTGAAATGTTACAATTAGTAAGTAAAACCACTAACTGCTGACACTCATATGGAATTAGCTATCTGCAATGCATTGTCTCAGTGCTGTATGTGTTTTACATCATTTCATCTTCACAATCATTCTGTAGGGTGGGTATTAGTATGGTCACAGCAAGTTAATGAACTGTCTTGAGGTCATCTAAACAGTAATTGGCAAAGCTAGTAAATGCTTGAACTTAAATAGCCTGGCTGCAGAGCTCTTTGCTTTTCACCGTTATTCCATTTCACTTTTTATACAGTGTGAATATTTTCAACATCAGATGCCTGGAGGAGGTGAAGCAGTATCTCATTTAGCTGGACCTCTGGTGCTGCTGCTAAGTTGCTTCAGTCGTGTCCGACTCTGTGCGACCCCATAGACGGCAGCCCACCAGGCTCCCCCGTCCCTGGGATTCTCCAGGCAAGAATACTGGAGTGCGTTGCCATTTCCTTCTCCAATGCATGAAAATGAAAAGTGAAAGTGACGTCGCTCAGTTGTGTCCGACTCTTAGCGACCTCATGGACTGCAGCCTACCAGGCTCCTCCGTCCATGGGATTTTCCAGGCAAGAGTACTGGAGTGGGGTGCCATTGCCTTCTCCGATTGAGCTTCTAAGTTATTGCTAAGACCCAGGCATAGCTAATTACTTTTTGTTGGGCTGCTTTCAGTCCTGCCTTCACACAGATTAGAAAATGATCTCTTTCCCAGATGTGCTCAGGGACCTCTGGTAAACCCAGCTATATTGGAATTGGTGACTGTTGGTTGTATCCATTCATTACTGAGGTCCTGCTCTGGTCTGAGTGGGCTTGCTCACTAAGCTGTTTCAGTTGCATTCAAC